>NC_080791.1:53702266-54034409 GCF_028018385.1 Neofelis nebulosa
TTGTGGAAACACCTTACTAGCAGCAACATCATGCCTTTCAATCTCTACATGTTTAAAAACAACAACCCCATCAGCAACTCTCAGGACATCAAGTGCTTCATGACAGGTGAGGATGAGGGCTCATTCGGAGGACAGGACTGTTGTTCTGGTCCTCTGACAGGACGGTCTTCCTTGAGAAAGCTGGTAGTTGGGTCACAGGAAACACTGGCTTTCCTTAGAACAGCAATTTTCAAAGTAGATTTTAAGAAACACTACTTGAGAGAAATGCCCTGGAAAAACTGGTACTGGCCTCAAATTGATTTGACAGGGCAACTACCATTCTTAAATTTTCATAATACATTGCAGCTTACGAAAGCCTCTGAGAAGTCCTCTGGTAAAGAGAACTGTTTAACACAGTTACCCACTATTTCTCAGACATCTGACCACGAAACCCCTTTACCCACAGTTTCTCAAGCATTTGAGCATGAAACCCCTTTTTTTCACCATGAAATCCTAGTGCTTCACTGGATGCATCCCTGAAAATGCACTTTGGAAGTTTCTGACCCAGAAATCAGGCTGACTATGAGTCCCCAATAAGGTGGGTGAAGGTATAGCTAAAGAAAAAAAAAAATCAATTTTCTCATTCGGGATAATGTAATGGACAGTTCAGAATTTGGACACAGAACTGCTGAAGGATGCACCATTTCTAAGTTATGGACAGTCACAGAAATTACTTAACTTCCCTTAATTCCAGTTTGCTGACCTGTAAATTAAAGTGAGGGGGCACCTGGGTGGTTCAGTCAGTTAAGCATCCAACTCTTGATCTCAGTTCGGGTCTTGATCTCACGGTTCTAAGTTCAAGCCCCACACTGGGTTCCACTCTGGGCATGAAGCCTACGTAAGTAAGTAAGTAAGTAACTAACTAACTAACTAAATAAATAAATAAATAAATAAATGTTAGAATGTCTACTGACACTGATAAGTTGCATGTTGTAAATCCTAGAGCATCCACTAGAAAAGAAAGCAGAGGCATAGCTAATTAGTCACTAGCGGAAATAAAATGTAGACTAAAAAAACATTCAATCCAAAGAGGGTAGGAAGAGGGGAGAAAGGGAGAGGATGGACAAGTAGGAAAAAAAAAAAAAAAAAAAAAACCCTGCTAGGATGGTTGCAAGGGTGAAATGAGATACATTTTATAACCTGCCTAGCACAGTGCCTGGCTCATGTAAGGTTCCCTTACCTCGACCCTGACTTAAAAAGTGAGCTTTGTTTTCCACCGCTGTGAAACCAACTGGAATATAAATGTTCACACGTGCCAGAAATGTCTTCAGCAGCCACAGTCCACCCAGCAAAGCAGCCACTCCCAGACCTCAGCCACAGAAGACCTCAAGAGTCAGAGCAGCTATGGGGATTCAGGTCTGGATAAAACCAGCGCTTTTTATAAAAGAGAGTTTGCAGTGGGCAAAAATTGGGCACGCCCCAACTTGCAAACCTGGTCGTTTCCTTCTCTTTCTCCTGTGACACAACTCTGCACCCCCTATTTTAAGGCAGTTTCATTTTCGTTCAACAAGTGCCTCCTGGGTGCAGCCACTGTTTTCGGCCTGAGGGGATGGGATACAAAGATGATCCCTGCCCTCCAGGAATTTACACTGCAAGGGAGACACAGACAGCAGTGAGGGGCCCAGGATGAAAGTTTGCACTGATGGCCGTTGATACACAGGACGCACAGCCGGCTGTGCCCAGGGAGCAGTTCATCCTTGAGGCCCACTTCTGAGTGGACATTCCTCAGGTAATGGGGAGAAAGGCAACCCAAGCAGAGGGGACTGCATTTACAGAAGTGCAGAGAGGGCAACAGGTACAGCTCACATGAGTGCCCCGTAGGGATGTGGCTTCCTAGCTCCCAAACCTGGTGGCCTGGTCTGGACCCTGCTGCTGCTGACACTGACTGGAGGATTCTTTCCGGGAAGAATTCCAGGTGGTCATGTTGAGAGCAGGCATCCCATGCGTGAGGAAGAAGAGTGGGCGCGGTGGTGGGTGGGTGCGATGAAAGCGGACTTGGGGCCTGTGGTGAACAGGAATAGCCCAACAGGGTCTCACTATGCTCAACTTGCTGGCAGTCCAAGAAAACTTAACAGATTTAGAAAACATGTCCATTATGTCTGTGTACATTAAGCACACCCCCTGCTCATCCTGCAGTGAGTTTCTTTCGAGGTATCTTGGCAGGTTACTTACTGTAGCTGGAAAAACAAAAAAAATGGTACAGGAAAACATTCTGTTACTACAAACCAAGATCCCACTAATTCTCACTAAACCGTTTAGCTTCCATGCGAGCTACATACAACCTCACTCACATCCAGCAATGACACCAATAAAAAGGAGCATATGCTCCAAATGGATAGGCTGAGGTCACATGACAACCCCTGAACCAAGCACTGTGGCTGGGGAGAGAAAACGCACTGAGTGGCTTAGCCTAGGTGACATGCTCCATTGCTGAACCCCTAGGTGGAGTCAGCCTCCCTAAAACTACACGGATACCCCAAAAGGAAGAGTGAGAAGGCAGAATGGGATGCTAGGAAGGCAACCAAAAAATATCCACCAAGGATCCATCCCATAAACTATTGCACTAACCCTCACCTGAAGCCAGTGAGATGGGGATCACTGACTCCATTCTCAGAGGAGGAAAGTGAAGGTCAGAGCCATAAAGTAACTGACCTACTGAGAAGTGGCAGGGCTAGGGGTAGAACTCTGCTCTAACTCCAGAATCCTCATTCTTGGAATGAAATTCACTCTGTAATGTGCCCACATAAGAAAGGATTGTTAATTCATCGCTGTCCCACGTGGCTACACTGATGTCTGGGGCGGATGGGTAAAAAGGGGCTTTTTAACTTGACAGAAATTTCTAACTCTGATGTCATAAAAAGGAAGAGTAAAATTCCCAACTTTTCAGAAAAGTGCCATAGGGAAAAAAAAAACAATGAATAAATCGATTTTCAGCATTTTTCCTAAAGGCATAGTGAGAAATATTCCTACCTTCCATCACTTATGATTAAGGCCCAGCCCTCTTTTCAGCCCCCTAGTTTCCTGGGAATCTGCAGTAATCCTGATAGAAGTTTTCCTTTCCAACTACAAATTCAGATGCAGGTTCTCAGCCTCAGGCCAAATGGCTTCATGGGGGATTTTTCCCCCCCTGTTCTGTTTGTTTTAATTTCCTAAAAACCATCTGCCACGATTCATAGAATCAGAGATTCTCAAAAACTCAGTGAAGAAAGGGACTTTGGAGGCAAGCTAGCCCAAGTGCCTCATGTTACAAATGAGGAAATGGAGGTCCAGTGACGTGGGGGTCTGGGTTTGAAAAAGCTCAGAAAACCTTCTATGAGCCAGGAACCAAGCTGGACACTTTAGAATATAGGAAACCCAGTCATTCGTGTAACAAGCTTAGAACAGTTGCTGCTGTATGATGGCTGCCCAAAGTGGTAACACTATTATTCTTTCCATGGCTTGGTGAAAACCATTTCTACCATCAGTTTGTAGATAGGGAAACTGAATCTCAGAGAGGTTAAGGAAACGGTCCAAGTTCACACAGTGTGCAACTTGGGGAGCCTGAATTTGAACATGGGTTTCGTCTTGCCTCACCATGTTCTTTTCCTTCCACAACCTTCCTAGAAGTAGAACCTGGGTTTCTACGCCGCCCTTCCTATCTTCCTCCACCCTGGTACCTCCATGTTTCACACCCAAGAGAGAGGGGCTCCAGGGCATCCAAAAAACAAAAAAAAACAAAGGCAAACTTGAGGTCCTTGAATGAGAAGACAGCACAGGATGCAGCAGTGGCAGGGACACAGTTGTCAACCCCCAAAGGACATCCCCATCGCTGGAATGGCTTCAGTGGGTGGTAGGGGAAGACAGCTGCACCAGTGCCTGGACCCTAAGCAGGGCCTCCCTGACTAGAGACATGTCTCATTTGGAAGAAGGCAAAAGCAGGCCTGGATGCCCATAGCCCAGGACTGCCAGCTCTGAGGCTCAACTCCACCCCCCACCCCACCCCTTCCCCAGACTTTGGATTCTGAGTCTCTGCTCAACAAATGCTTTAACATCTTCAACTGCCTCTTCTCAAGGAAGGCCGAGCCACACTGGGACACAGGCTGGCTGTCACTCTCCTACAGACACCCAGTTAACTCCTACCTGCCATCCCAGGCTTCTCCTGCGCTAGCCACAATTTTTCTTTCTCGTTCTCTCTCTGCCTTGCTGAAATGCTCTCCGCTTACCTGAACACTCCCCACACTCACCTGCCCTCTCCAGGCCTTGCCTTGCACACGGTCTTTGCCTGAAGTGCCCCCTTTATCTCTGCTGAAGCCTGACAAAAGGTACACAGCTTTCAGTGTCTGCCTTAAAGGCCACCTTCTTTGTGAAGACTTGTCAGCCTGTCCAACTGAAAGACTTCTGCCCTCCTCTCATCTTTTTTCTTGTGTCAAAGTTTTGCATGCCTGTGTGTCATCTCCCCTTCAGGGTTCTGAGTGCACAAGGTGAGGGTCGGAGTAACACAGTGCTGGGCACACGAAACGCTCTCAGCAACATTGGGCCTAGTAACAGATGATACTTTATCCATCCTCTTGCTTTCCCTTACGTCTTGGCTTCCTGATTCTGTTCTTCAGTGAGCCAAAGGCTCATGGGAAAGTCCTCTCTATCCCTATACCTAATATTCTATAATTAGTAACCCCCCAGGAATGTTGTAAAATCGATGAAACCAACGCCTATGGCGCTAGATCCTCAAGCCCACTATTTTTTTTAATGTTTGTTTATTTTGAGAGAGCACACATGCGAGTAGGGGAGGGGAAGAGAGAGAGGGAGACAGAGGATCCAAAGTGGGCTCTGCGAGGATAGCAGAGAGCCTGATGCAGGGGCTGAAACTCATGAATGATGAGATCATGACCTGAGCCAAAGTCGGACGCTTAACCAACTGAGCCACCCAGGTGTCCCCTCAAGCCCAGTATTAAAGATTGGAAAATGGAGATTAATCCAGGGAGTTAAATGACTTCCTTAGCATCACTTACCAGAGTAAATGAAAGGTAGACTCGGCGGGGGGGGGGGGGGGGGACTCTTTGATGTTTGGTAGAGGCCATCTTGCTGCTTGGGAGAGGAGGGAGGGCTTGTTTTTAAATGGAATTTCTCTTTGAAAGTCATTCACTTAAATCTTTCCTTTGGGTGCAGTTGTCCTCTGCAAGTGTTTCCTCCTGATGCAGAGGGTGGGTGTGCATCATCTACCCCCCACTCCGGTCCCCCTGGGTTTGAATCCAAAGAGGTTTAAGTGACAGGGGAGTCTGGAAACCTAGGTTCTACTGAAGTCACAGCTCTCTTAGACACGTATCTAGGAGAGGAACAATGGTCCAAAGAGTATGTGTGGCTTTAATAACCATGAAACAGTTTTCCAAAGTGTTTGTAGCAGTTGATGTCCCACTTGCGACACCCCCCACCCTCACCCCCCTACTGCTGTCTCACTCTGGGCCACTTTATTGGGATATGTCACCTCTGAGGGCCACTCACTCCACAAGGACATTTCTGCTTCTCTCCCACCCAGATGTCAACAGCTGGCTCCTCACCTTTGGATTCCAGCTGCACAATGTGATTCCTGGCTACCCCAAGCCAGACATGGACGCCATGGAACCATCCTACGAGCTCGTCCACACACAGATGAAAACTCAGGAGTGGGACAACAGCAAGGTAATCTGCGCACACACGGCCACCCACCCTCAGGCCAGGCAGACCTTATGGGAGTGGCTCCTACAAAGCTTTTCAGGAAAGCATGGGCCCGTGACGGAAACTGACGTGGTGCAGCCACAGTGCCTGCCAAAGGCTGTTCAGGAAATCTGTAGTAACCACTGGCAAGCCACTGTGGACCCAGCTGTAACAGAACACAGACCCCCACAAGCTCTATTAAGTTTTCTCTGATACGCGGAGTTTGGAATTCCACAAAAACAATGAGCCTTTGTCACTGCCTAGAGCAAAAGGGCAAGGAGGGAGGGTGTGTTCTAAATACAAGTGTGACATTTTCTGAGCACCTCCGTTCACCTGCACCTGCCTGAGGTATTCTACACAAGTTAACGCACACATATCCCCTGGTATTACTGTTGGCATTTTACAGGTTTAATGCCTGAGGCTTTCCAGTGCCACACAAGCAAGGAAGGGGTAGACTGGGATTCACACCCGGATCTGTCTGTAAGGTGTTCAAAAAAATGTTACCTTGTCTTGTGTGCCTTTTATGGCCTGGTTTTAAAGACTCACAGAATTATATAGCTGTGAAGGTCCTTAAAAACCCCTCTACCCCACCCCTCACTTCAGGCATCCCCTTTTCGCCCCCTCCCCCACTTCATAATGTAAGTACTAGGAGCTGCCTCTTCCAGACCCCACGCTGCACTCCATGAATGCAGGCATGAATCAGGCGGAGACCAGGCCTTCTGGGGATCCCTGTCCAGAGGTACAGCAGCGTTGTTAGATGGCACACTGCTGACAGCCAGAAACTTGCATATCCGTGTGTCTTACTCCAGCCTGATTCCCTTCATCCTCGGCTCAGCTGCCTCTGTCCTCTAGACTCTGGAGAACATGATTCTGTACCTCTAGGTCCTAGCGGTACCCCATATTCTCCCCTTCAGAGCACTTACCACACCTGTATCCCCACTGGACTATGAGCCCCAAGAAGGCAAATAAATCCTGGGTCTTCTTCGGTACCCAGTGTACTGCCCTTCTGCTGAATGCACAGATGGTTGAAAGAAGTACACAACCCTGTGTGAGGTAGGCATTCTTCCTCATTTTACAGATGAGGAGACCAGAGCTCAGAGAGAAACTTGCTCAAGGTCACTCAGCAGGAAAGGCGATGAGAACCCAGTGTGTCTGACCACAAAGCCTGGCCCCTTTCTGCTGTTCTGTGCCGCTGTAGCCCTGCCCTCTGCCTGGCTCAATCCCCACTGTCCACCCCCCCACCCCCCACCGGCTGACCTGGCTGATTCCACAGCAGCCCAGCTGCTCCCCACCTCCCCCCACCCCCGCCAGCTTCCCTTCCCCCCGACGCAGAGCCCCAGTCTCTGACGGCCTGTTTGCCAACCTCGCCCGTCAATGAATTATTGATTTCTGCCCTTGGCAAGCATCGAAGATCTGTGTTGTTGAGCACTCCAGCTTTCGTGAAACTCTAGGAAATAATTGTTCACAGACAGGGTTCTATTAATTATAAAGAGGACTTAATTTCAGTGAGAAGCCGATAGGCCTGTTTCTAAAGCCATTTCCCTGAGTTGCTGGTTAAGCCCTGGAGCTTGCACGAACCTGGCTTTGCCAAGCTCCTGCACCATGGGAGGGACGGGTAGGTGGTATGATGTGGAGACCAGGCCCAATCTGTCCCCCAAAGCAGCCGAGAGCAGAGGCATCTGAGGAGCCCCCAGGAAGCACTATGGGGGCAGAGGCCCTCCTTGAAAATAGTTTATAAACATGATGGAGAACGATAAAGCAGGGTAAGAGGGGTTATGTAAATGACCGGTTTTCATCTTACTAAGCCTTCTTGCCAAGAACGCATTGCTTGTCATTCCTCCATCTGACATCGTCCCCTTATCCTCCGAGTTCCAACTCAAGCGTGAGTCTGCCCTTGAACCCTACCTTGTCCACCTCATTCCTCCATCTTTGGGCTGAGATGTTCTGATCCTTGTCCTCTGCTCCCTGATCCAGAGCCCTTGAAGCTGAGCCTCTAGAATCAGACAGAGTTCAAACGTTGGCTTGAATACTTACCCCCTGTACGGATGTGGGCCCATTACAATCTCTTAGAGACTTATTTTTCTTAGATGTAAAATCAATAATAAGAGTACCTACTATATGAAGTTATTGTGGAAATCAAATGAGATACCGAATGTGACTGATTTAGCTCAAAGACCAAGACCTGTTAGCCAAAGTTATTACTGCTACTTCTCTTAAACCACCAGTTATCACATTTGATGATAATTATTTTCTGTCACATCTGTCTTTCTGCACTAAATGATGGGTTCCTCAAGAGCAGGGATGATGTCTGATTCGTTGGTACCTCTTCAGTGCCCAGAAAGAAACCTGGCACAGAGCAGATGCTTGCTGAAGAGTTTCTTAACGGAAGGATGGGTGAACGGATGGATAAAGGACGGCAGAATGTTCTAGTGGTCAGCAGTAGAGCTAGATGCTACTGGTTAATGTGTATAGATTCGATTAGTTATGAGAGCTGACTCTTCAGGCTCTTGGGGAGAGGTTTTCCCCTTTGCCTCATTCCTTCTTTCTCTCTCTCCTCCCCCATCAGTCTATCCTCGGGGTACAGTGTGAGGTGCAGAAGCAGCTCAAGGCCTTTGTCACCCTAGAACGTTTTGACCAGCTCTACGGCTCCACAATCACCAGCTGCCAACAGGCCCCAGAGACAAAGAAGTTTGCATCCAGTGGCTCGGTCTTTGGCAAGGGGGTCAAGTTTGCCTTGAAGGATGGCCGAGTGACCACAGACATCATCAGTGTGGCCAACGAAGACGGGCGGAGGGTTGCTGCCATCTTGAACAACGCCCACTACCTGGAGAACCTGCACTTCACCATTGACGGGATGGACACCCACTACTTTGTGAAACCAGGGCCCTCGGAAGGCGACCTGGCCATCCTGGGCCTCAGTGGGGGGCGGCGAACCCTGGAGAACGGGGTCAACGTCACGGTGTCCCAGATCAACACGATGCTCAATGGCAGGACTAGACGCTACACAGACATCCAGCTCCAGTATGGGGCACTGTGCTTGAGCACTCGCTACGGGACCACATTGGATGAGGAGAAGGCGCGGGTGCTGGAGCTGGCCCGGCAGAGAGCCGTGCGCCAGGCGTGGGCCCGCGAGCAGCAGCGACTCCGGGAAGGGGAGGAAGGCCTGCGGGCCTGGACAGAGGGGGAGAAGCAGCAGGCGCTGAACACGGGGCGGGTTCAAGGCTACGATGGCTTCTTCGTGATCTCCGTGGAGCAGTACCCGGAACTGTCAGACAGCGCCAACAACATCCACTTCATGAGACAGAGCGAGATGGGCCGGAGGTGACAGAGAGGTCCGCGGCCTGCACTTCTTGCCAAAGACAGCTACTCTTTCGTGGCCACACACCTGACTGTGTTGTACTTAAAAAAAAAAAAAAAAAAAAAAAAAAAAAAAATCCTTTTTTTAACAAGTGCAGAAAACAAACCAACACACACAAAAAAGATACTGGTTGCATTGTAACTCATGCAACATCCTTTTTTTTAAGAAAAGAAAAACACAGATTTGGCCTTCACACATTTTTTGCAAAGAACAGAAGGTATTTTTTTCTGTAGTGTGATCACAATGAAAACTTTATTGTCTCTTGTTCCCTTTCTCCTTGAGGAGTTTTCCTTGTTGTTGGGGTACATTTCTCCTCTCAGACACATCTCCTGAGGTGTGTCCTTGTCTGTCCCTAGGTACCCAGTGTGATGTGAGACACAAGTGTCTGTGCTAACTTGTCTCATGTGCAACCCTTTCTTCCATGGGGGTCGGGCAGGAGTGAGGGGTGTAGAGAGTGACGGGCTAGTACCGAACTACTGAGGGGGCCCGGAAGGAGGGTCTGCAGGACCTGAGGATTTTTGGCTCAGCTCCCACAGACGAGTGGCGGCTTTTGACTCACCATGTTCTGTGCCTCTGGAGGACCACAGATGTCTTCATCTTGCTCTGGGGACTTTTGTGATATCATTTAGCACCTGTTCCAAGCTGCCCCAAACTCCTGTCCAAGCTTTATATTTTGATGCTAAATGCAACCCCCTACCCCTTTTGCAAATCCTGTGTAGTTGTCGGTGCCACCCCCATGCTGGGATGGAGAAAGTGTCCCCCAGGTCCCTTCCCCCAGTCTGGTGACGTAACATCCTGGGGCTAAGAGCCTCACCCTCCCATAGAGGCGAGGCACCCAGGATGTCTGTGGTTGGTTGGTCTTCCCATGATGTTCCTTATTACTCATCGCCTCCTCTCTCCCAGAGTCAGATGCGAGAACCGGCAAGCCCTCCACGTGAGCACAAGGTCCAGGGAGGGGCAGGCCACCCATGGCAAAAGGAGGGCAGTGGCAGCAAGGGTACCAGCCTGCCTTCCCAGGTGAACCTCTCTCCCCATGACTGTGGGTATCCTCCCTCCACTGTTCAGCTCCACCACTGAGAAACAGGAGTGTGGAGAGAGGTGTTTGGTGGCCGTTGATTCTGGAAAGATGCTTAAGAAGAAGTCAGCCAAAGAGAGGAAGGCATAAGCCAAGCATCTTCTAACCAGCTCCTGAAGGCTCCTCTGCCTCCCATACATGAGCCAGTAGCACAGCTGGGAGGCAGCAGGGTCAGCGTTCAGGAAATTCCTTCTGTGAAGTTCTTCTAAAACAGCTTCCCCTCTGGAGGAGTCCATCCCGGGTTTCAAAGAGAGACTGAGGAGAAAGGAGGGAAGAGCTAATTTGGTGTGGCCTGGCAAGGTCATCCAACCCCCTCCCCCTCCCCCTCCCCCACCCTGCTGCCCCAGGTTTGGGACCTGTTCCTGAGGCCGGTACCCACAGATCAGGGAGGCCAGGCTACAGCTGTCCCTGGGAAGACCCATGCCTGAGGTCACTGGGAAGAGGCATACGCTCTCTCGCCTTCTTGGAAGTGGGCACGCCCAAGAGCAGCCATCAGGCTAGGGAAGCATTGAGGGGAGGGGACAGCCACAGCAAGAGCGAGGAGCTCCTTGCTCCTGGTTCATCTGCCTAATTACCATCATCATTACCACTCACAGGAGGTTCTGGGAGACCAGGAGGGGAAGCCAAATGCTTCCTTTTGAGCTGGGCTTCTTATAAAATGGGACTTTTATGGGTTACATTTACATTAAGTGTGGAAAATGAATTCTGAGTCTGAGCTATCCCCCGTGGAAACCTTGTTGGACTGATAAGCTCATGGCACCTTTATAGCCTTACTCACAGAGTCTTCAGAATATTACACGAGTTAATGAAACCAAGAAGGTCTTTGCTGTGTGAGAACCGGAGCAGCATGTAGCCTGGGTTCTGCCTGGCAGAGGGAGGCACCCGCCGCTTCTCGGGAGAGGAGGTTTCGCCTTACATCATCCCACTGGGATTAGAGGATATGTTTCGCTAAGTGCTCTTCCTGCTTCCACAAAAGTCACACTGCTGCGACAGTGCACCTTGGCCCGTATGCCCACTGGTTGCCCAGTGCCTCTGGGTACAGAGCTCTGCTGAGTCAGATGCAGTATTCCTCGGGCCTGCTGTGTGTGGTCCCTGGGAGCTGGTGGTGGACTCCCATCTGGCAGGATCGTTCTTGGACGGGATGGAAAGCAGTTTGGCCTGAAGAACACGTTTGTTTTTTAAATCCAAAATAGACTGATGCCTCTCAAAACATACTCTTGATACAAGGAGCCCTTGGGTGAAGCTCTCGTGCCCATTAGCCTAGCTGATCGGTTCTATCTTGGCTACCTGACATCAGTCGAGACCTGCTGGGGACATCTACTTGAAGGTCAGAGCCAACATGAGAGCCAAGGGAATCATCTCCCTACACCGTCCCCACCCTCTGAACCCTCCACCCCCACCCCCCACCAAAGTAATAGGATGGACCTGTAAAGATCAAAAACACAAAATTATTGCATGTTCCTTCACGTTTTGCCTTTCCTGGGCTCCACACCACCACGGAGGCCCAGCATCAGTACGGGGAGAAGTTGAAGCATTCTTTCTTTAGAGAAAAGATCTCAGGTGTGGCGTAGGCAGCATCACGCACTGTGGTTTCACATCGGTACTGTTGCTCCTGGAGACGGTGCTTCTGGCCTGGCCTTTTGGAGTGGGCTCCCATTAGGGCTGGCAGGTGACATGGCACCGCCCTTCTCAGTCTGTCCTTCTGCTGAGACCAGCAGCCCCAATCTCACAGCAAGAGTGAGTCTGAAGGCATAAGCCAGAGTTCCCCATGCCCACCGAGTGGCCTCTGAGCATCAAATCCCACCCTCGATGGCACCTGCCCTTTTAGCACTAAGCTACTCAAAGTGTCCATTTCTTGGAGAAACCAGCCTTCCCTCACTGGCCCAGGTTCACGATTCTGCAGGATGTTGCCCTAGCAAAGGGTTTGTTTTGGAAGAGTTCCTGCCTTCTCCCCTGCCTTCCACGGGTACCATCGCCCCCTGATCCTCAGCCTCTCTGCCATTGCTTTAAACAGGACTTATTCCCCAGCTCTGTTTTTCGTAAGATGAGATTCCCTTTTTTTACCCAGCCTCCAGACAGACATCATTGGAGGGCAGAGCTATGACAAGGGAATGAAGGGGAAGAAACTCTGGGGTAAATTGCACCTTTATCAGCCCCTGATGCTGGTCTCTCAGAATTGCTGGCTGAGAACCCAAGGAACAGCCCAGTGCCTGATTTCCACCTAGGGATGGAAAATTTGAAACAATCCCTAGGAAACTGACCAGAAGTTGAGAATGGTTTTAAATAATCAGGACGGGGTGGGGCAGAAGCAGAAGGTGACGGTGAGGCAAAGGAAGGTAACACTGGGCAGTGTTTTCATAGACACATAACAAAGAATCACATTTGCTTGAAAAAAAAATTATAAAGGACCTTTTCAGCTGTGACTTGTAAGTACCACCTTTGTAGGTGGCTGTTTCCATTATGCAAAGATCGGGCTTTCGGTGTGAAGTCTTAGAATGCAGGTTCACATCTGCAGCCTCGTGTTTGTGGTTGCCACGTGGTGAGGGTAGGGATGCTGAGCTTGGCGCCCAGGAGGAAGGAGCTTGCCAGGACTCTGCAGGATCCTGGGCTTTGGGGTTTGACATCCCTGGTGCTCAAAGTCGGATCTATTCTCCATTCCTCGTAGCAGCCACTAAGCCCAGTCCATGCCTTCTGGTCCTGAGCTGGGGCCTGCCTCCTGAGGGGTTCCAGAAAGAACCCAGTCTCCTCTTTCTGTTGGGATCCTTGTTACAACAAAAAGCCCTCCACTTGAGGCTCATAATTCCCAGCTAGGTTTATACACTTGTCTATATTTTATTGGAAGGGACGGGGTTAAAAGAAAGAACTCTGTAGTTCAAGACCCTTTCATTTAACCGTCAGAAAACAGCAAACTCATTTTAAAGACTCATTGCTCAGGTGATAGAAACTTTATCCTCTCCAACCTTTACATTCTCAAAAACCAGCCCTGTGTACTTGACCGCCCCAGACAGCGGTGAGCTCTTAGGTTTCATCATGAATGTGGAAGATCAGAGGGGGGGGAGGCCTCGGTGGGGCTCATGTTGGGTTTCTTACCCCCTCTGGAATGCCAAAGGCATGACACTGGGTGACTCCTCAGTCCCCAAGAACATGTGATTGATTCTGAGGGCCAACTGCCAACGGAGAACCAGCCCTCAGGCAGGCTCAGCCATTCCTGCAGAAGCTGGGTCACAGATGTCTGGTGGGGCCCGGCAACCCTGGTTTCACCCAACACCAGAATCCCACTTTTCTAAACCCACCTGTTCTTGAACACTTCTGAACCCGCAGCTTTGGCAAAAGGACTGTCCCAAGCTGCCTTTGGACGACCAACACTGGAGACTCTGGCCTTACCATGTGGAAATAGTTTTCCTGAAGTCTGGAACTAATTTTGAGAAGTTTTTTTCTCGACACTTTTGTGTTTCTAACACTGTATTCTTGACTGTGTAAATACCGACAAGGCTGTAAATAAATGCAGATGTAGATACCTTCTAGAAAAAGAAAAAAAAGGCATAAAAACAAAACCAGAAGTGATCCCGTGTAGCCTTCGTTGACAAATAAAAGAATATTTTGTGTTTAAGGTGTCTGGTGGCCTTTGTTCAGAAAGTAGCGACTGGACGCTGCTGTTCTCGGGATGCCCTGGAAGATTCAGGTCCTTGGCCCCAGAATCCCTCGTAAGCTGCCATCAGCATTTCCAGAGGCCACATGACCCTGGGGCTTAGCCTCATGAATGTCATCATGCTGTGACATCAGCTATGTCCCAGGGCTCCCCCAGGGCATCCCGCACCCCCTCTCCCCAAGCTGATGTCTTCACTGGCCTCAGGGACAGACTCCAAGGGGCAGGAAAGCCCAATACTGCCCTGAAGAGAGAACCACTGGGCACAGAGTTGTCTCCTATGCCAAGAGTTGCACTTTTTTTTTTTAATGTTTATTTATTTTTGAGGGAGAGCGAAAGCAGGGGAGAGGCAGAGAGAGAGAGAGGGGGACAGAAGATCCAAAGTGGGCTCTGTGCTGACAGCAGAGACCCCGATATGGGGCCTGAACTCAGGAACCATGAGATCATGACCTGAGCTGAAGTCAGACGCCTAACTGACTGAACTACCCAGGCACCCCGTACTTTTGAAACTAAATGAATGCAGAGTCCTCTTGCAAACTATTGGGGGGAAAATTATTTTACCATTTTTTCCCTTTCCTTTGTGTCTTCTTACTGTATCTTTAAAAATAAAAAACTAGGGGCGCCTGGGTGGCGCAGTCGGTTAAGCGTCCGACTTCAGCCAGGTCACAATCTCACAGTCTGTGAGTTCGAGCCCCGCATCAGGCTCTGGGCTGATGGCTCGGAGCCTGGAGCCTGTTTCCGACTCTGTGTCTCCCTCTCTCTCTGCTCCTCCCCGTTCATGCTCTGTCTCTCTCTGTCCCAAAAATAAATAAAAAACGTTGAAAAAAAATTTTTTTTAAAAAATTAAAAAAATAAAAAATAAAAAAAAAAAATAAAAAAAAAAAATAAAAAACTAAGGTAGTTATAATCACAGCATACAGGTAATTTCTCACCCTGCTTTTCTCACTTAACCTCACATTTAACCTCTCAGCTCTAGAAGTCCGAGATGACAGCTGGTCACTTCAGAAAGTACATTTGCTAAGCCCAGCTCCCCGGTGTGAATGGCAAACCTTATGAAAATGCAAGTAATTGAGCAGAGGAGTAAGAGCAAGCCTCCCTGCCCTCCCGTTAGCCCCAGCACTGGCTCGGCACCAGGCCCTCTGGGAAGCTCCAGGCCCCTCCCTTCCCCCAGGCAACCAGTGGCTCTCCAGGCACAGAGACCCAGACCACCACTTTGCTGTGGTGCCAGGAGGCACCTACAGCGGTAGAGAAAATCCCTACTCCACTTTGGGAGTCAGGCCAACCCGGGTGCAGAAATTGGCTCCAGCTCTTACTATGGAATCATGGCAAGTCTTTTAACCCTCCTAAGCCTTGGTCTTCCATCTGTGATGGCGGTATGATGATGCACACGCCTCAGAGGACACGGTGTGCAATGAGTCACAATACAGCACAACGCGCTTTCTCCCAGGTAAGTTTTCTACAGCATACTCCTCCCTCCCCAGCCCCCACCCCCACGCCCACCTACCTTCCAAAGTCCGCTACTCTTCCCACCACACTAGTGCTTCTCAACCTTGGCCCTGCATCAGATTCACCTGCAGAGCTTATCAAGACAGACTGCTGCTCCCCCCCCCCCCCCCCCGCCCCTACAGAACTTCTGAATCAGTGGGGGGCGCCTGAGTGGCTCAGTCTGTTAAGTGTCAGACCTCAGCTCAGGTCATGAACTCACAGTTCACGGGTTCAAGCTGACAACTCCGAGCCTGGAGCCTACTTCGGATTCTGTGTCTCCCTGTCTCTCTGCCCCTCCTCTATTCACACTGTCTCTCAAAAATGAATAAACGTTAAAAATTAAAAAACAATTTCTGAATCAGTGGATCTGAGACAGGGCCCATTAATTTGTATTTCTTACATCTTCCCAGGGTACAGTGATACCCCTTCATGCTGAGACCCAGGGCTGACTACACAGTCTACGAAACCTGCCGTGGACAGTACAGCAGGTGTATCAGACCCTCCCCTGCCACCCCCTCCTCTGTCTTCCTCTGTCCGCTGCACAGGAGCGCACCCCCCTCTCAAACATGCCCGTGGACCTTCACACCTGAGGGCCTTCACCGCTTCTTCAGGCCCAGCTGAAATGTATTCCTGAAGCCCTGAGCTCCCGACGCGTGCCAGGCACTTCTCAATTACCCTTGCACGGGAACCCCTCGAGCCCCACCTCCCCACCGAGGCCGTGTCTTTTCTAATGCTCTGCGCGCCTCCCGTGTCCAAAGCAGGTGCTGTGCTGGGGGTCACCCTAGGTTCAGCTTTCCCTTTGCCTTAGGGGCTCACTCTCTCTGGTATATTTGAGAAACAGCGGGGTTGTCTCCTGTCCCCTTCTGGAGGAAGGCCACCTCCCCTCGGAACTGGGGGCGGCTCCTCCACTGAACGCCCTGCCCCCTGCCGCAGGCCTCTGGAGCAGAGAGCGGAGCTTGTCTTCTCCCCAGCGCCCGGCCCCGCCCTCTGTAACCCCGCCCCCAATCAGGCTGAGGCTGATTCACCCTTTCCAGATCCGCAGGCCTAGAGGCCATGAAGGAAGCCACAACCTGTGAGGAAAAAGAGTTTAAAAGTGAGTACTACTATACCTTTTCCCATATCAAAGGGAGAAGTGTCTAAGAATTGAACCTCTTAGGTTTAACCTCTTAGCTGCACCTACAAGGGCTTTCCAGTTGGTCTCATCCCTCGCTGACTTTGTTCTCCATCCTCACTCTGGCAGCCCTGTGGGTGTCTCTTCCTCCAAACCCACAGTGGAGATCCCTCTCCCGGCCATGGGACGCTCATCCCTGCTGGAGAGTCCACCTCTACCCCCATCAGGCAGTCCAGCATTTATTTTTTTTAAGATTATTTATTTATTTTTGAGAGAGAGAGAGAGAGAGCATGCACGAACACACAGGGGGAAGGGGCAGAAAGAGAGGTAGAGAGAGAATCCCAAGCAGGCTCCATGCTGTCAGCACAGAGCCCCACTTGGGGTTCCATCCCACAAACCATGAGATCATGACCTGAGCCGAAATCAAGAGTCCCACACTTAACCAACTGAGCTACCCAGGCACCCCCAGCATTTCTTTCTCGTCTGAATTCATCCATCTGGAATAACCCCAGGATCAGTTCCAACCACCATCCCCCAGGCTGGTCCCCTTTCAGAAACATGTCAGGGGCAGTAGGAGTTGCATATACATTCTTTGCCCTTCAAGATGTATCCAAAGCATATTTGTGGAGACATACGTTGCAAAGATAGATATCAGTTCTTAGGGCTGTAGAATTTTAAGCCCATTGGAAAGAATAGAAGCATTTTCCTACCTGTCCTATAATCTCCAAGCCCACTTGTGTCTAGTAGAGGTCAGTAGGTGACAATGTACTCAGAGCAGGTGGGCTTTCACTTTGTCATCCCCTCTCTCAGCTTTAATATATGTCCATTCCAAACTCCCAGGACTAAATTCTTAGGGTAAAAATCTCTTGCCCAGTCTGTGAGATGGAAACAGAGGAAATGGAGTCATTCTTTTGGATGTAGATATTTATTATAGCACTGGATGGGTGAACGGATGGATGGATGGAAAGATAATGGATGATGAAGTGAATGGATGCTGTAATCAGGCCCTTGGGGAGGCATAGAAGAGAATTGCAATTAATCAGAAAATGTGTAATGAACACTTCACATATGTTAGATAAGATATTACCCCAAGCAGCCTAAAAGGGACCTTCAGATAGAAAACAGGACCCTTGGCTTAAAAAATCAGGGGGTGTAGAAAGATTCAGAAAACAGAGTAAGTGCTCCCTGTCACTATTCCAGAAAGAAGCCTCGGCACTCAGGCTTGCTAGAACTCCAAAGACTGGCGAAGGAGCAGATACTTTCTAGGTTTTGCCCCAAGAAAGTTGGCCAGAGGCCCAGTCTCTGGAACAAAGTGGCACCACAAGCTTGAGCTTCATCTAGGGGATAGGGAGTTTCCAGTTTTAGAGCAGAAGCATGGCAAGACAGCTAGGGAGTCCAGACACTACAGTGTGTAGGGCTATTGGGAGCAGAACCCTATCAATATCCAAGGGTCCGGTCCAGACCCTGAGGGCAGGTGTATCTGGGTACAGGCAGGTGGGCTGGGCAGGCAAGGCAAGGCTTCATACCTGGTAGGTGGGCTCACAGATGCCATGGTATCCACGCTTTACCAACATACATTTGGTTTTAGGAGGAAACAAGCTCTGGGGACTTGAGCTCATCCTCTGCCCATAACCTGTAATATCAGGGCCGGCCCCACTTCCCACCTCCTGCCATGGCTAAGGCTCTTGATATGCTCCTTGCGTGATCAGCCTGTGATTTCCCCTAGAAATTCAGAGACTCCAGCTAACTTGAGAGGAGGAAGGGGAGTGAGCCAAGTGCTAAGAAAGTGGTTCCAACAAAAACCACTTTCCAAGGTGCCAAAAAAGGGGAGCTCAGGGTAGGCTGATTGGGGGTGGGGAGGAATCTGAGAAAATTTCCTGGAAGAGGTAGGTTTGGTGAGAAAGGATTAGTTGAGAGTGGAAGACATTCCTGGTAGGAGGAAGGGGTGCTGTCTATATGGGCCAAGGGAATCATGGGCCTTTAAGCCCTACTCCTGTGAACCTAGTCCACACAAGCATAAAGCCAAAAATTCCCAGGAATCTGACCCAGCATGGCTCAACTTTTTTCACACAGCAAAACGCACAATGGTTGATGGTTTGGGTTTTTTTTTTTTTTAATGTTTATTATTTTTGAGAGAGAGCCAGAGAGAGACAGAGCATGAGCTAGGGAGGGGCAGAGAGAGAGAGGGAGACACAGAATCCAAAGCAGGCTCCAGGCTCTGAGCTGTCAGCACAGAGCCTGGCACAGAGCTCAAGCCCAAGAGCAGTGAGATCATAACCTGAACCAAAGTCAGACGCTTAAATGACTGAGCCACCCAGCTGCCCCACAATGGTTGATGTTTACATGCAGAACCCACTCTCATGGATGTATCTAGATTTGGTAAAAGAAAGGTGTAGTTATGTGCAAATCCCACCCAGTAAGCAAGA
This sequence comes from Neofelis nebulosa, assembly GCF_028018385.1. Taxonomy (NCBI): domain Eukaryota; kingdom Metazoa; phylum Chordata; class Mammalia; order Carnivora; family Felidae; genus Neofelis; species Neofelis nebulosa. Next base: position 53,721,077 of record NC_080791.1, read on the forward strand.
ATATTTCCCCACTCAGAAAATATATCAGAATGCAAATGAGGGAGAGTGATCATACTACAGGGATAATTTTGGATGCACTCTATAACAAAAGGAATTATTTTGCAAAGCTGTACTTTATTATTCATAATAACTTACCTCTGACACATGGCATCACTCTTCATAGTAACATGAAGATTGGGAACAACCGAACCTCTTTTTTTTTTCATCTTCTTTTCTATCTTCAGGGAGGGAGTTCCCCATAAACAGATCCTGAACAAAGATTTGTCTGAAAGTTACTGGGAAGTGGTCCGAGGAAACGCAGGTAGACAAATGAAGAGGAGGGACAAGAAAAGGCTATCACAGGTGTGAGATCAAGCAAAGTCCCAAGAGGATAACTTTGGCTCAGTCCAGTGGGCGACTTGTGCAAATAAGCTAAGGAGTGCCTGAGAGCTGTCCCCAGCCGTGGTTGGCAGCAGGAGTATTGACACCTCTGTCAATCATATGTTAAGGGCTGCCCCTGGGGATGTCATTTCCTGGTCACTTCTGGCTCTCAGTGCACTTGGCCAGCGGGCTCCACCAGCGTGAGGACAGCCTGCCTGCAAAGAGTCACAGGTGTTGGCTTTGGGGAATGAAGTCACACAGCTTTCATTCATTTCAATCTGAGGAGGTTAGTGGGGTTTCGTAGCACCTGCTGTGGTCTCATTTCCTGCCTCATAGTGTGCACCTAGTAAATGCTGCTGGACTGTTGGCTAGTGACAGATGCATCCAAGAGAACAGGACACAGTAATCACACACATTAAGCAAACAGAGGACGGGCCCCCAACTGTTATGCTTACCACTATATCCTCGGCACCTGGCATAGGAAACGTTCACGTGCGTTTGTTGGAAAAATTATGAATGAATCTTCCCCCCACCACACCATGGTAATTCTTGATTTAAGAATATCTCCAGGATCTCCCGAGTGGTCTCTTTCATTGCTTGCTTGACTATGGGACACTCAGGAGGAGCTCCTTGGGATCTTCCATATGGTGACCCTCCTCACTGGGCAAACATCCCCCAGCTGTTAGGCCCAATGTCTGCTCCTGTTCTCTCCTGATCAGATGTTTCTACGGACATACGGTGAGGCTCAGTGGGGAGAGCTCAGTGAGATGTGGTAGGTGTGGGCTCTAGACCAAGTGCTACCTACCTACATGAAATCTCATTTGCATATTCATGGTCGATATTATTACCTCCCATTTTGCATATGAGGCCTGGAGATGTTCATGATTTGTGCTGTTAAGCAATGGAATCAGAATTTGAATCCAGGTTGGCGTAACTCTAAATTTGAGGCTGTTTCTCTTATGTCTTAAACCTCGGGAGTAAGGAAATGTCTTTTGTGAAGGGCTTCATACACTAAATGGTCTGTTGATGGCCAACCCCTTTCAAGCAGCCAGTGGCTCACCTGGTGGCTGTGCAACAGACATGAGGACTACCTGAGACTTTGCTCAACCCCAGACTCAGGGCCGCCTTCACAGGTGTGCAACCCGTGCAGTCACACAGGCCCCTGCCGTCAGAAGGGCCCTGCTCTTTGTTTACTGCTCTGCTGTCGCCATCTTGAAATTCATCATAGTTTTGAATAAGGGGTCCAGTATTTTCATTTTGCACCGGACTTTGCAATTCATATAGCCAATCCCCCGCCCCCACACACTGCTTACCCAGTGTGGACAAACTTAGCATGCTAGGTCGTTCTCAGGGCATGAGGCAGAGAGTGGGCCCTGGAACTCCAAAGGGATGCTGTAGGCAAGAAAACTCTTACACATTTTGAGGGGGCAGAGGAGACTGAGTAGAACTAGCCTGATGGCTTCTTACCCCCATCAACACCTAGCCAGGAAATCCCTACTCAATGGTAAACCTCTAAGTCCACTGAAGTGGCAAAGAGCTGGGAAAGAAGGGGGGGTAGGGACAGTGGGGCACAAAGAAGCTAGTAGCCTAATCAGGGGAGGCTCCCAGGGGGAGGCAACACCCTGAGAAAAGAATGAAGAGGGGCGCCTGGGTGGCTCTGTCAGTTAGGCATCAGACTTCGGCTCAGGTCATGATCTCACAGTTTGTGAGTTCAAGCCCCACATCAGGCTCTGTGCTTACAGCTCAGAGACTGGAACCTGCTTCGGATTCTAGGTCTCCCTCTCTCTCTGCCTCTTCCCTGCTTGTGCTCTGTCTCTCTCTCTTTCTCTCTCTCTAAAATAAATAAACATTAAAAAAAAGAATGAAGAAGGGTATGGTGGGCAGAGGGCATGGTGAGGTAAAGGCATCGTGGTGTCTTGGGGGTACTTGGGCACATCTCCTGGGCAAGGCAAAGGAGGGACCTCAGGAATCAGGACTGGACTGATGGGCTGGGGCCAATCAGGTGTCCTTGACTTTACCTCCTTGACCCTAGCTTTCTTGTGTATATTCTCCTGGGCCAGTAGCCCTTCCCACCCTGAATCTTGCCAGGATGGCTGAAATTTATTGAGATAGGGGGTTTGATCTTCTCCAGATAGATGTTTATCTGCTCTTCCATTCTATCGCACAGGGCAGGTGATGAGCTTATAGCTAATTAGTGATTTCTTCACGTTGATAACGCCACCTAGTGGTCACCTGTCACACACACTTTGCCATTTCATCATACTGACATGCAGAAAAAAATGGAGAGATTATATGGGACCATAATAATTCCCTGTCCTGCCCTGTACTTTGTGTGTTCACTTTGAAGTTCAGATGAACTTAATACAGGAATCCTTTTGACCTGCACAACAGCCCCAAAGTTGAGCAATGACTCTTGGAAGATGCTCCCAAAAGCACATGGATGCGCGCACATGCGCACACACACACACACACACACGCACCAGAAAGGGGACAGAGGAGAAAAAAACCAGCTCTGGAGGTCCCTTCCTCAGTGCCTTATGATCCTTGGGCTACTGTGACAGGGTCCTTGAATCCTAGATATTCTGCCATAACACCACATGGATGACTGCAGAGGCCAAGGCTGTGGCTGGAAGAAGATGGTCAAAACAGCACTCATGACTTGTGGGCCTTTGGAAACTCACCTTGGACCTCTCCAAACATTCAGTAATAATCACATCAATAGCAAAAAGCAGGAGGAAAAGAGGAGCTAGAGGGGAAGATGCTGTTTCTTGAGAGCCATCTCCTTTAGGTATTCTCCGTGAATGCATTTTTGCAAGTGCATTAAATCTGTCTCAGAGTACAGCAAGGTTCAGATGGCAGTTAATATACACTGGGTGTTGGGGCGCCTGGGTGGCTCAGTTGGTTGGGTGTCCAACTTTGGCTCAGGTCATGATCTCACAGTCTGTGGGTTCGAGCCCTGCATCAGGCTCTGTGCTGACAGCTCAGAGCCTGGAGCCTGCTTCCGATTCTGTGTCTCCCTCTCTCTCTGCCCCTCCCCTGCTCATGCTCTGTCTCTCTCTGTTGCAAAAATAAATAAAAACATTAAAAAATTAAAAATATATATATACACTGGGTGCCTACTGAGTGCCAGGCACTCTTCTGAGCACTTTAAATGCGTTTGCTCATTAAGTCCTGCCCATAGGACAACAAGAGAGGTACTCTTGCATCTCCATTGTGCAGGTAGGGAAATGGAGGGGCCTGTCTGAGGATGTGCAGCTAGTACGTGGAGGAAGTGATATCTGAAGCTGAACAATCCAGTTGCAGGGCATGTACGACTAAACCACTACTCAGGCTACCTAGTAGGCTGAGAGACAAAAAGAAACTGTATATACCCTGTCCTGGAGACTGCTGGAGAGGGAGGATATGTGATTGAATATCTGTAATGCATTTACTTATTCACTCGACAAATGTTTCCTGAAGGACATCTTCTTACACCAGGTCTGGGTAGGTACATAGGTGTAAATTATCCCCACTCTGATGGGGAAGAGAAGCTGAACCTGATTGGACCTGCATACAAGTGATTCAGGATGGAGCAGGAGGCATTGGGACAAAAAGCAGGGTCAGGGCACAGCTCAGTACTTGACATCTGGGCTAACTGGGTTTAAGGAATGCCACTCAGCCTAGCAAATAATGAATCCTCAGCAAACTGCTAGAATCCTAATTATATCTAAGAAGCCCCACTGAATCTCTCAGCTTTACGCTACCTACCTAGGAAGAGAAGGGGAGCACCGGACGAGGCAAGATTCTCCTTGTTACAGCAAAATAAGACTAGCTCCTTCTGGGGTCCAGGTTCCAGATAGACTGGCCTGAACTGCCATCTACTGGCCAACTGTACACACTGCACTGGGGATGAACAGGGTCCAGATGCAGAGGGAAAGGGGACTGAAGGTAGCTGAATGCTTTGAACCCTAAGTAGCCTTGAGAGGGAGGTTGTCACCTCCATGTTTTACAACTAAAGAAGAGACTGACTCTCTGAGAGGTGACAAGAGGTAATAATAGCTTTCATTTACCATTTTCCAGACACTGTGCCAAGCATTTCACATTCCTTATTCCCTTGAATCTTCTCAAGAATCCTGAGATTTATCTCCCCCTTTACTCGTCATATCTCTGAAATCCCTTTATTCTATCAAAGTTCCATATTCTTCTTAAAGCCATGTGTGTGGGGGGACAGCAGGTCATTTGTACTATGGGAGTTCTTACAACCTGGGTTTGAGTGGTGGGTCTTCAGTGTCACCTCACTCTTACGTCTCCATGCCTCCTATAAGCTGGCATGAAGCCCTAAAAACTTAATTAAATTCAGGTCAATTGTTTCAAGCAGGACTAATTCATATGTTCTGTTGCATCCCATCAGGAGGCACATAACGTGTGGTTCTAGTGATGTTAAGATTTAGTTTTGTTAAAGCAATGTTGGGGGTGTCTGGGTGGCTCAGTGGTTAAGTGTCCCACACTTGATTTGGGCTCAGATCATGATCTTGCAGTTTGTGGGTTCAAGCCCTTCTTTGGGCTCTGTGCTGACAGTGTGGAGATTGCTTAGGATTCTTTCTCTCTCTCTCCCTCTCCCTGCCCGTCCATAACTCATGCTTGCTCCCTCTCTCTCCCTCTCTCTCAAAATAAATAAATAAATATTTAAAAATATTTAAAAAAATTTTTTAAAAAGCAGTGTTGACTTAAGTGGGACCCTTATTTAAAGAAGAACTTTCCGAGCACCTGAGTGGCTCATTTGGTTAAGTGTCCGACTTTGACTCAGGTCATGATCTCACAGTTCATGAGTTCGGGCCCCACATCGGGCTCTGGTTCTGACAGCTCAGAGCCTGGAGCCTGCTTCAGATTCTCTGTCTCTCTCTCTCTCTCTCTCCATCCCTCCCCTGCTTACAATCTCAATATCTCTCTCTCTCTCTCTCTCTCTCTCTCAAAATAAATAAACATTCAAAAAATTTTTTAAGTATTTTAAAGGTGTTCTAAGAGTAAGGATGAAGACTCTTGAAGCAAATGGAAAGAAAAAGTCTCAGAAAATAAATAAAAGATATAAGGAAACAAATGGAAACTTGTGGAAACTGCTAAAGAACACATGAAACAAAAGTTTAAAAACTCAATGGATGGTTCAGTATGGCAGAATGGAGATGACAGGACAAGAATCAATGAAGATGGATTGATTAAATGATAGATAGATAGATAGATAGATAGATCCAACTGGGACATTTATCTTTCTTCATAAAGAGAATGCTCTAGTAATTGAACAACTTCTAGACATTTCTCAAAACATCTGTGTAACATTTTTATTGTTCAGAACTTCATTCCGCCCGTGAACAATTTTAGTATAATGGAAGTTCATTTTATTGTTAAAAATAAATGAATAATAGGGGCGCCTGGGTGGCGCAGTCGGTTAAGCGTCCGACTTCAGCCAGGTCACGATCTCGCGGTCCGTGAGTTCGAGCCCCGCGTCAGGCTCTGGGCTGATGGCTCGGAGCCTGGAGCCTGTTTCTGATTCTGTGTCTCCCTCTCTCTCTGCCCCTCCCCCGTTCATGCTCTGTCTCTCTCTGTCCCAAAAATAAATTAAAAAATGTTGAAAAAAAAAATAAATGAATAATAAATAAGAGAGGGCCTGGGAAGCACAAACGATATTCATGTATTATAAACCAAGAATTATGACTAACCCAATTTGGTATGCCTGAGGTACAATTAGAAAAAAATAATTATGGTAACTTTTAGAAGGGTAGAAAAAGGGAGAAGGAGGAGCAGTTAGGGGAAGAAGAGAAAAAGGGAGAAGGAGAAGAAAAATGGGGTTTTTTTTCAACCATTTAACTCTGAAATACACTTCATATAAGAAAGGCATGGGGTGCCTGGGTGGCTCAGTTGGTTGAGCATCCAACTCTTGATTTCGGCTCAGGTCATGACTTGAGGGTCAATTGAGTCCTGCATTGGGCTCCAAGCTGAGTGTGGAGACTGCTTAAAATTCTCAATCTCTCCCTTTGTTCCCTCCCCCTTTGCATGTGCTCTCTCTCTCTCAAAACAAATAAATATGTATGTGTTAATTAATTTAATTAAAACAAAATAAAAAAGGAATTTTAAAAAGTTTAAAATAAAAATTCATTAGTTCATGATGACACTTGAAAAAAAGTCTTATTCTGGGGGGCACCTGGGTGGCTCAGTCAGTTAAACATCTGACGGCAACTCAGGTCATGATCTCACAGTTCATGAGTTCGAGCCCTGTGTTGGGTTCTGTGCTGACAGCTCAGAGCCTGGAGTCTGCTTCTGATTCTGTGTGTGTGTCTCTCTCTCTGCCCCTCCTCCACTCACGCTGTCTCTCTTTCTCAAAAATAAATAAACAATAGGAAAAAAAAAACCCCTTATTTGTAATCTCTCTGTGTTTGTGTGTGTGTATCCATACATATACATATACATATACATATATGTGTGTGTATGTACACACACACACACAAACTAGGGTACCAATGAATTGATTTGAAAACTGATCAACAAAGGGCAGAATCAAGAATGTGTTCCACCTTTTTTTTTTTCTTTGAGAGAGAGAAAGAAAGTGCACCAGCAGAGAGAGAAGCAGAGGGAGATAACGAATCTTAAGCAGGCTCCATGTTCAGAGTGGAGCCTGACATGGCTCTATCCCATGACCCAGGTATCATGACCTGACCTGAAATCAAGAGTCTGACGCTCAACCAACTGAGCCACCCAGGCACCCTGAGCGAATGAGTTTTTATGATGTGATGCGCTTCAGTCAATTGCCTTTTCATATATAAATTGTCCTTTGTGAGGACAGTTGACTTCTACTGTCCTTTTGACATGACCCCAGTTGCTTGCTAACAGAGTAAGATATCCCAAATTCACTTTGTACATTTCATACCTCAGAATTGGAATCAATCATTTCTCAAAAGATCTCTGGTTCCTTTTGTTGAGAAAATGTATTTAGAAACCACAGTCTAGAAGAGATGGGTGCTCACTGTTACAGGGTTTTTGTGGCATCTAGGCCTTTTCAGTGATCAGAGCTAGAAGAATTATATTTTTTTAATGTGGAGGAAAATCACAACTTCTTACTGCATTTCTGATTATAATCTATAATTACATGGTTTTTGCTTCTATGATTTTATACTTCATTATCTTTCCTCTTAAGGTGAATATTTTTATTTCAAAACACATTAATATAACTACTTTTTTAATTTATCCCACAAGAAACCTTTAATAGTTTCAACATGATAATGAGACAACTGAATATAGCTTAAGATTTCTTTGTAGAATTTTTTGGTTTTATTTTTGTTGTAGTTTTATATCATTTGAAGAATTTTTTTCTCAGTGTGTTTATGCTATGACCTGGGAATAGTTGGGCTTATTTGTTTCAATTTGTTTTTTATTGTTAATCTTTCCTCATATAACTTTATCTTTTTATGTATCTAAAACGTTAACATCATCCCAAGTCAAAACTATTTAATAACCTGAATTTATATGTCTGTCTTCTCCCCTCTATTTTTTCCTCTCCCCTCATACATAGCAATTAGACATTAGTTTAACATTTCTTTCTTCTTTCTGTCTTATTTATTTATTTATTTGGCAAAAATTAGCACACTTGATCCTATTCTCTACCTTGCTTTTTTTTTTCACTTAGCAATATATCCTAGAAATCACTTTCTTTCAGTATTTAATGATCTTTGCACTGCTTCTCGGAGCTTCATCATATTTCATTGTGTGGATGTACCATCATATCTTCAACTAGCTCCCTATTGGTGGACATCCTGGGCTGTCTCCAATCATTTGTTACTATAAATTAAACTACAACTTGGTGCTTAGATCATATTTTATTTTTGTCGGTGTATCTTTGGAATCCTATTCCTAGAAGTGGGATTGCTGAGTCAAAAGATAAATGATATATAACTTTGCTAATATGTCACCAAATTCCCTTATGAATTCCCTTGTAAATTCCCTTACAACTTAAGTTGTATCATTTGGGTTCTTGCCAGAAAGGTACCAGGGTTCCAGAGTGCCTGTTTCCTTCATATCCTTCTCAACAGAACATTTTCTCAAAATTTTGAATGTTTGCCAATCTGATAGATGAGCAGTGATAAATATCCACATTTTATTTCTTCTATCTGATTATAATTGAGGTGGAGCATCTTTTAACATGTGTAAGAGTGTTTTTGTTTAGTTCTCTTTCTGTGCCTATCTTTTGTTCTTTTTATTCCTGAAGAATTGTTGGTCTTTTTTTCCCCTCAATTTTTCAAATGTTTAGGCCTTTATTTGTGATTGGAGCAGCAAAGCTTTTTCTAGTTGTCACTTGTCTTTTAGCTTTGCTTGCGCTGTTTTGCTCTGGAAAAAAAAAATTACAGCCTAATTTATCAAATTTTCTTTTATTGCTTATAGATTTTGAAACATAAGACAATTTTCCTTCCCTTGGGTTATTGAAGTAGTAGGAACATTTAAACTATAATTGAAAAAATGTTGGTGGCTTATTGTTTACTAGTTTGAGAGTTTAAAACTTTGGGTGCCCAATCTTAGGGAGACCCCCACACTTAACACTTTTACAAGTTTTACCTCCAGAAATCTCATCTGGTTCTCAGGGTATAGGTTGAGAAAAATCCCTTTATGCTTCCAGTAGAGGTAACCATCATGAAATATACCCAAATTTTCTCCTTAACAAAAGCCTGCCCTCAAAGGAAATTATTTTACCAGAGTGTAACCTACGTGGAAGAAGAGAAATACCCAACTACAGCCGCTTCTACACTTTTCGTCTCACCTAAGGGGGGAAAAAAGCTGAAAATTGCTTGTAAAGATCATAGCTTAAGGGCACAGGCTCTTTGAAAGTCTGAAACCTAATTATAGAATTATGGAATCTTCTCCCCCATACATGTACACACACCTTGTGGTACTACATAAATCAGTCTCCTGTATAGTAACAGGGCATTCATTGCTACCGAAAGAACTGCAAAACTCAGACTTTGTTCAAGAAAGAGTCTCTAGGGGCGCCTGGGTGGCTCAGTCGGTTAAGCGGCCGACTTCGGCTCAGGTCATGATCTCTCGGCCCGTGAGTTCAAGCCCCGCGTTGGGCTCTGTGCTGACGGCTTAGAGCCTGGAGCCTGTTTCAGATTCTGTGTCTCCCTCTCTCTGACCCTCCCCCATTCATGCTCTGTCTCTCTCTGTCTCAAAAATAAATAAACGTTAAAAAAAAAAAAAAAAGAGTCTCTAGTAGGAGAGACGCCTGGGTGGCTCAGTCAGTTAAGCATCTGACTTCAGCTCAGGTCGTGATCTCGTGGTTCACGAGTTTGGGCCCTGCATCAGGCCCTGTGCTGACAGCTCAGAGCCTGGAGCCTGCTTCAGATTCTGTGTCTCCCTCTCTCTACCCCTCCCCTGCTCACACTCTGTGTGTGTGTCTCTGTCTCTCAAAAATAAATAAACATTAAAAAAATTTGAAGGAAGGAAGAAAGAAAGAAAAGAAAGAGTCTCTAAGGAATTCCAAAGATGACAGGTGAGACGAAAACAAGGACAGTACGGGAGATTTTAGCCTCTGTCTACAGCTACAGCAAACAGTAAACCTAGTCTAATTCAGATAAACACAAAACCTCACAATAAAGGCCTGTTTAACTCAATTCCCTTTACCTGATACTCCATGTCCAGCTTTCCACAAAAAAAGGGCCAAGGCATGCTAAAAAGCACGAGCATAGTCTGAAGAGATAAAGCAAGCCTCAAACCAGGCTCAGATGTGACATAAAGTGTGGAGCTATCAGACTAGGAATTTAAAATAACTGTGAGTGATATGCTAAGAGATCTAATGAAAATGTGAACATGTAAAACAAATGGGTAGCGTAAGCTGAGATACGGAAACTCTAAGAAAGAATCAAAAGGAAAGTGTAGAACTCAAAAACAGTATAACAAAGAAAGATGCCGTTGATGGGCTCATCAGCAGACTAGATGTGGCTGATGGAAGAATCAACAAGTGTGAAGATGTGTCAACAGAAACTTTCCAAACTGAGAAGGAGAAAGAAAAATAAAAAGTAATAAGAAAAAGGAATGGAATATCCTAGAATTGTGGGACAATTACAAAAGGTACAACCCATGTGTAATGAAATACCAGAAGGAGAAGAAAGGAAGGAACAGAAGAAATATTTGAAGTCACTAATGGCTGAGAATTTTCTAAAAGTAATGACAGCATACCTCAGATCCAGGAATCCCAGAGAATGTCAAATATGAGAAATTCCGAAACATTTACACATGAACATATTATGTTGAAACTGCAGAAAAATCAAAGAGAAAATTTTAAAATAAGGCACAAGGTGCGGGTGGGGGCGGGGAGAACGCTTACCTATAGAGGAATAAGGATAAGAATTATATCAAGTTTCTCTTCAGAAACCATGTAAGCAAGTAGAGAACAGAGTGAAGTATTTAAAGTACTAAAATAAAAAAGCCCCAATTTAGAATTCTTTATCCAGTTGGTACTTATCTTTCAAAAGGAAAGGAGAAGTAAAGACTTCCTCAAACAAACAAAAATTGAGGGAATTTGTCACCAGTAGATCTGCCTTACAAGAAATTTGTTAAAAGTTCTTCTGAGAGAAAGAAATTATAATGTTGGAAACTCAGGTCTACGTAAGGAAAGTCAGGGTGTAAGGAATAAACGATGGTAAAATAACATTTTTTATTTTTATTTTATTATTTTAGAGAGAGTGTGTGAGTGGGGGAGGGGCAGAGGGAGAGAGAGAGAGAGAGTACTAAGCAGCTTCCACACTCAACACAGAGCCTGACATGGGGCTCAATCCCACAACCCTGGAATCATGACCTGCGGTGGAATCAAGAGTCGGATGCTGAACTGACTGAGCCATGGAGGCGCCCTATTTTTTTATTCTTAATTTAAGAGATAACAATTCGTTCACAAGAATACAGATAATGCATTTGGTGATTATAGCTTACAGATAAGTGAAATGACTGACAGCAATGTTAGAAGAGTAAAAGCCAAAGGAGAAGAGAAACAAATAGAAAATAGTTATAAATATGGTAGATATTAAACCAACTATAGTCACTTTAAATTTGAATGTTCCAAATGCATCAAATAAGAGACAAACTATCAGAATGTATTGAAAAAGAAAAAGAACTCAAGTATACGTTGTCTATAGAAACTCACTTTAAATATAAAGGCACATTAAAAATAAAGGGATAATGAAAGACATACAAGGCTGATACTAATCAAAAGAAAACTGAAGTAACTATTAATTTCGGACAAAGCTGACTTCAGAGCAAAGAAAATTATCAGGGATAAAAAGGAGCATTACATGCTGATAAAGGGGTCAATTAATTCTCCAGTAAATCTTAGCTTTTCAAATCAGGCTATTTGGTTGTGAGCACATGATGGGGGTGGTAACAGAAAAGGACGTGAGAGGAATTAGTGATAGAAGATCATGAGGAAATTTTTAGGGGTGATGGAGTCACTACCTTGACTGTGGTGAAGGTTTCACCAGTGGACAGATGTGTCAAAACCTGTGATGTGTGTCAATTATAACCCCATAAAACCCTTCAAAAAAAATTTTTTTTCAATCTACGCCATCATCATCCTTCTCTAACTGAAAGCCATTACTCCTTTTTCACAGGTAAGAAATTTGAAGCACAGACAAGTTAAGTTGCTTGCCCAAGATCGCACAGCGAATAAATAGCAGCGTCAGAATTTGAAGTTCATTTGACTCCAGAGTCCCTGCTCTTAAGCACTTTGCCTCAGTGAATTGAAGGAGGCCCGTGTTTCCATTGCTGGTTTTGGAGCTGGCCCAGAGGCTGTTTGCTATTGTTGAAGTAATCCTTGAGGACAGGGACATCCAACCACCGAAGACAGAGAAGTTCTAGAGAAGGCCTGAGTTCTCCCAGTGTCAGGAAACCAACTCACAACACTCTGCAAGTGCCATGGGGAAGTGACAGGGATGGTATGTGTGTATCACATTTGAGTCTTTGGGATCTGAAAAGGGACACTTCTCTCATAGCCTTCCTCCCTCCTGGGCCATGCCTACCCACACTGCCCAGCAGCTGGCATCAACTTTCAGAGCTCCCATTCACACACTCTTGATAAGATGATCAGGGAGTACGCTGGGGAGATGAACTGATTATACCTACTGCAAATAAGGAGGAAGAATACTGTAGTTCGGTGAGGTGGACACATGCCTTCTTGGATCAGACTACCCTGGAACTGAATATCTGCCACTAACTAGATTTGTGACCTTGGGCAAGTCCCTTCTTGATCCTCAGTTTTCCCAAAGATAAATTAGGAACAAGGTACTTACCTCACAGAATTAGGAGTTTTCATTGAGATGACATAGGAGTGTCTTTTTTTTTTTTTAATGTTTATATATTTTTGAGAGAGAAAGTGCAGGCGCATGAGTGGGGGAGGGGCAGAGAGAGAAGGGGACAGAGCATCCCAAGCAGGCTCTGCACTGATAGAAGAGAGCCCGATGCAGGGCTTGAACTTACGAACCATGAGATCATGACCTGAGCCGAAGGAACGTGCTCAACTGACTGAGCCACCCAGGTGCCCCGGCGGAATGTCTCACACAGGAACCAGCACATACCACAACATGTGGTATGCACAGTAAATAATGGTTACTATTACTATTGCATGAACTTCCTTATTCTGTGGAAGGAATGCCACATTGGCTTGTGACTAGACCACGCAGTGAATTCACTGACACCTTAGGAGAGCTTTAAAAAGGAGGGTATGTCCCATGGTTTAGGTTGGATTTAGAGAATCCTGCCAAAAGCGGAGTGATAAAGAAAATGATCTCAGGGGTTTCGTATGATGCTGATATTCTGTGGTCTCAGATTTTGAAACCCATCGATGAACTGAGAAAGAGAGTGTCAAAATGGACAGCTGACAGTCATAACTGTGGGCTTCCTTGTCTATGAACTCCTTGAAAGTAGAGACAAAGATGTTTTTGTGTCCCTACTACCTAAAACAAGGTCTGGTGGCAATAACTGTTCAGTAAACATTTACTAAATCAGTCAATCCCCATACCTGCGCTTTGGGTTGCTGGTGGCTGGTCACCAGTTGTCCCTGTTTAAGATAGCTTCAGGTGAGAGAAGTAAGAATGCATCCTATGAGCCACAAATAATATAAATCTTTCTGTGTAGGATAGTCTTACCATCCACCTTCCAGCCTAATCCAATTCAACACTACTTGAACACTTACTTATGCAAGTAACTTATGAACAACTTACCATGAAAGTTAAGTATTAAAAGAAATCTATCTACTAAATACAAATTAAATACTCTCATCAATAATAGATATTATCACTGCATGCTTATCCAGCTCTTGTCCTTCTCACACTGTCCAGGTCCCTCTGGGGGTCCCCAGCAAATACTCAGCCCCTGACTCAGCTCAAGGGTCCATTGATTTGCTAACACCTTCCTGTTACTCTGCTCAATACTCCTAATTGTTCCAAGCTTCAGCTCCCTGGATAGGATCTGAGCTCCTGACCTTTGCATATTTTCTTTTTGTCATCTTGTTCTGAACCAAAGCCACAAAATAGAAGATGCTATTTGCTCTGATTTCGTAGCTCTAGTTTTCCTCCGGCCTGATGCCTACTTTTCATGTGACTTTTTACAAAAAGAGAAGAGAAAGAGCTCTAGATTTCTTGAAGGGATCAGACCCTTTTCCCTTTGGAACTCCCTTTATAATGTCAATATTTTAAAACTATCAAACTAAACAAGGCAGATTTTTTAGCAAGCTTATAGATTAGGATCTTTGCAATATGTTACAGCTAAATGTCAGACTGGATAATGTCAACATAAATCAAAATGGCCACCTAAGAATTGAAATGATGTGGGAACTACTTGGGTCCCTAACATTCAGGAGGTAACACTGCATTAGCAGTTGTCCAAGTTAACAATGTTAGGCAACTAAATGTGGAACCTCCTGAGCATATGTTGGACGTTAGCTGATCAGCATTGATATTTATCACGCTTTGGACAGTAGACAGACAATCTATAAATTCCCAGTTGGCATCAAGGAAGAAAACTAATCTTACTTTCTTCTCTTGCTGTTGAAGCCCTGACCATATTTCTTGTTATACTTGAAGTAAGTTCATTGACTGTGCTCCATCTACACCTTGTACATACTTCTGTATTTAGGATTTACTGCCATCTATTCTAATTATTTCTTTATTTATCTCTCTCCCACACTAGCCTGTGAGATTCTTGAAGACAGAGACGGTGGTTTACTAATACCTGCCAAGCCTGCAATGGAATAAGTAGGGGCTTGGGAATTAAAAAGATTTGAATTTAAATCCTGGCTCTTGAACTTTCTGTGTCATCATGGGTAAGTTTCTTAACTTCTCAAAGTCTAATAATGCTGATCTATAAAACAGGGATTTTAATACCTACTTAGAAGAGTTTATTAGGATTAAATTATGTAACTGACTGTATTATAAAGATTCTTTGGTTGTAAACAACAGGAAGAAACTGTATCATTAACACTGGTTATAAGAACAGAAATAAACTCTGGCTAATTTGAGAAAAAAGAACATGACAACTAAATGCAATGTGTAATCTGGGATTGGATCCTGGGTCAGAAAGGGAAATTGATATAAATGACATTTTGGCGACAATTAGTATAATCTGAAAAGTGGATTACATGTAATAAAATAGTTATTAAATCTTACATTTCCTGAATTTGATCCTTATATTGTGGTTACGTAAGAGGAGATCCTTGTACTTAGGAAATAAACAATGTAGGATTTGGGGTAAAGGAGCATGGGTCTGTAACTTTGAAATGCTTAGGAAAATATCATACATATATACTAAATATCCTGTATATAATACATATGTATAGCGTACACTTAAATACACATACCACATACATAATATGTATATAACATACAGAGTGCAATAAAGTAAGTATGCAAAATATTAATAATGCCTAAGTAAAGGGCATGGGAGTTATTTGAACTGTTCTGTCATTCCACATTACTTTGAAATACTTTGAAAATTCAAAACACTTTTAAAAGAAAAAAGGAAGGATTTATTGAAATAATCATGGAACTCTCAAAATTAATAGGAAGGCTGAAGAACCAGGTGAGGAAACTCAACAGGAACCAGGGCAAGGACTATCAGAGTACCCTGGAAAACATGATGTTCTTCCTTTCCATCAGTTCACACAGGACTCACAATCCTAGGACAAAGTCCTGTTGAGTGAATCAGCACAAGGAGAAGGGATGGGATCTGGCAGAATGAGTTTCCAGATGGATTTACCATTGTATTGCTCAAAACCCAGGACAGTGCCTGGCTCAGCACATGGTAGGTGCTCAAAAAGGAATTTTTAATGCACATTTGTCTTCTAGCACATGACAGGCACACAAGAAACCTACACAGGAGCCTTAGTTGTCTTCCTTTCCCTTTTGTACCACTTAGCTATGTTCAAGTATACAATATACTATTGTTAACTATAGTCATAATGCTGTACATTACATCCCCAGGACTTACTTATCTTTTCACAGAAGGGATTAGCATTTAAATTGATGGACTAAGAAAAGCAACTGGCTCTCTCCAATGTGGGTGGGCATCATCCAATCCATTCAGGGATTGAATAGAACAAAAAGGCAGAGGAAGGCTGAAATTCTCTCTGCCTGACTGAATGAGCTGGGACATCAGTCTTCTGCCCTCTAAGCTTTTGGTTCTCAGGCCTTCAGACTTGGACTGGTAGCTACACCATAGGCTCTCTGGCTGTTAAAGCTTTCAAACTACACCAGTGGCCTTCCTTGGTCTCCAGCTTGCAAAGGACAGATCGTGAGACTTCTCAGGCTCCATAGTCACATGAGCCAATACCATTAAATACATACCTACATACAATACATAGTAACTCACTAACTCATTCACTCACTAATGAATTCACTAACTCAGGGTTCTCTAGAGAAACAACAAATGGAATATGTCTTTCTCATACAGTAATACAGTAGCGCTAACTACTGGCAAGATGCCTCAGTTCCTCAGCATGGGCATCTTTGTAGGGCTAGGTGAGTATCTTTATGACATGGTACCTGGAAGCTCCCAGAGAAATTGATCCAAGAGAAGCTGGAAGGGGCAGTATTTTTTTTTTTTTTTTACTTATCCTCAGAAGTCACACACTAAGACATCTGCTATATTCTTTTGGTTATATGGACTAATCTTGTGCGACTAATGTGGAAAGGACTCTATGAAGGAGGCAAGGATCATTGGGTCCATTTTAGAGACTGGGAACTACAACCAGTCACTAGGAAATGTAAACCAAACTATATAATTTTACTGGGCTCCAGCCAAACTGATAAATATAAACTACTTTTTTTGTAAGTAGGCTCCATGCCTGATGTGAGGCTGGAACTCACAACCCTGAGATCAAGGGTTGTATGCTCTACCAACTGAGCCAGCCAGGTGCCCCAAATATTAAATACTTTTTAAATGGGGATTACATCAACAGCTTTTTAATGTAACTTCTGATTAATGTGTTTGTTTGTATATACATATATACACACATATATCTACACACATACTTTGTAGAAATATATATACATATATATCTCATACTCCTTATACTCTAGTAAGAAATGTTAAGTTGCTTAATCTAATATATTGGAAATTAAAATTTTACATTTTTCTGTCAATGTACATGTTCTGAACGTAAAGCCTGAAAAGAGGAGGATAAATTAGTTTTGGGAAAGTCACATTATCAGTCAAATCTTCTTACCGCTGTCCATAGGGGATGGTGGAGCTCAAGAAAGTTCTGCTAGAAATGTAGGAGAAGAAATATCCAGGTCCCTGAATGCCCAGGCATGAGTTTTCTTGAGGTACAATCTACTTGCCATCCTTGTTTTAATATATCTTTCACAAGCCCCTTCTATTAGAAGTTCAAAACAGTTTACCAAGTCATCAGTATTTTTTTTCTTGTTTGAAAAACCAGGGTATAAGCATATCTCCTTTTTGTGTCTTTTAGTGCTTATGTAATTGTCTGTTCATTTTAGACCACTGGTGAGTGCTAGTGTTCCTTTGCATTCCAGAAAAACATCTCTTCCAAACTCTGCCATAAGGAAAAAATTCTCTTCAGTTAGAATTTGCATATTTTTAAGCAGAGGCTATTCTGTTTGCAAACATATGGCTCATTATTTATGACATTATGTACCTATATCTATCTGTCCATATATACTGGGCCGAGAGGGTAGTAATCCCTCAGAAGCAGCAGGGAACTTTCTTAAATGAAAAAAAATATTTGTCAAAAGTCTGCAGAAAATATCATGTTTGATAGTGGCAGCAAACCGAGGTTGGGGCAGTGGAAGTAGTCTGCCCAAAGTGCAAGCAATAAGGGGGTGTACAACTTTAGAAAATTTAAAAACTTGGGGCAGCTGCATGGGGCAGTTGGTTAGGCATCTGACTCTTAATCTCCTCTCAGATCATGATCTCGCCGTTGGTGAGGTTGAGCCCCGGCGTCAGGCTCTGCACTGATGGTGGGGAGCCTACTTGAGATCCTGTCTCTCCTTCTCTCCGCCCCACCCATGCTTGTGTGCACTCTCTCTCTCTCTCCCTCCCACCCTCTCCCCCTCTCTCTCTCTCAAAATAAATAAATAAACTTTCAAAAATTGAAAAAAAAGAAAATTTAAAAACAATAAGATGGACCAAAAGCCAATCTGCTTTTTATTTACGGTTATAAACCAAAATTCTGTCTGTGATAAGGCACTCCTCCATGAAAAAAAATACCTAGGGGCACCTGGGTGACTCAGTCAGTTAGGCATCTGACTTTGGCTCAGGTCATGATCCCGTGGCTCTGAGTTCAAGCACTGCGTCGGGCTCTGTGCTGACAGCTGAGCCTGGAGCCTACTTTGGATTCTGTGCCTCCCTCTCTCTCTGCCCCTTCCCTGCTTGTACTCTGTTTCTCTCTCACGCGCGCGCTCTCTCTCTCTCTCTCAAAAATAAATAAAACATTTAAAACAATACCTAAACATTTGTGGAGTTTTATTACTTGGAAACATTTCTTTGTGCATAACATTTTTGGAAACTTTAGGAGAGAAGGTATCTGTTCTTTACACTTTTATTTTATCAGTGGGAAATGCTGCAAAAATGTAGGCATGACTGTAGGTAGAGGCCGTGAAAAGATTTTCCCAGACAAGATGTACTAAGTGCTCATTATGAAGCTGTGTGTGCATTAAAGAAATTTTGAAAAGCTAACTTCATTCTTTGAAGCTCTGAGTGAATGAAAAGAAAATATGAATATAGAAGGATCCACTCAGATTGTATTGTCTCTTACATGTAATTTTTCTTTTCTGAGTTATCTGGTTTTCTGCTATGAAATTTTAGAGGTTGGTTATACACAGAAATATTTGCAAACAGCCAGAATTAGTTTCAAAAAATTTCAAGTGAAATTCCAAGCTTTAAGATTATTCCCTGAAGATTAACACACAGATGTATATAGAAAAGACCATTAACCATGCAAAAAAAAGGCGGGGGGCAGGGGGGAGGTGGTGGTAAAAAAGTAAACCTTTGAATAGGAAAAAATCCATTTTTAAAGAAGAACAATAAGAGAAATGCCAAAAGATGTTGGTCTTACATTGTCCAAATAAATCAAAGGGTAATTTTGAGCATCCATAATTTTGTTCAAGAACTAGACACTATTTCTAAAGCAGAGGATCAAATAATGTCAAGGTTTGCTCTCATTCGGCCATTTCCTCACACTACACCATGGTAAAGGCAACCCACAGAGTGGGTGAAGGTATTTGCATTGGTTATCACTGAGAAGAGCTTATGTCTAAATTATGGACGTAATGGGGCACCTGGTTGGCTGGATCAGTGGAACATGTGACTCTTGATCTTGGGGTTGTGGGTTCAAGCCCCATGTTGGATGTAGAGATTACTTAAAAATAAATTTTTTTAAGTTTATTTATTTACTTTGAGAGACGGAGAGACAAATTCTGAAGCAGGCTCCATGCTGTTAGCACAGAGCCCGATGAGGGCCTTGAACTCATGAACTGTGAGATCATGACCTGAGCTGAAATCAAGAGTCAGACAGTCAACCAAATGAGCCACCCAGGCACCCCTTAAAAATAAAAATCTTTTAAACAAATAATAAATTATATATGTAAGAACTGGTGTAGATTAATTAGAAAATAAGTTACAAACAAAGACTACTCAGTGGAAAAAATGGGCAAAAGATTTAGTGAATTCACTAAAGAAGAAGACCTAGTGAAAATAAACATTGCAGGATGCTCAACAAGCAATAATCAGGGAGATGCAAACTAAAACTCCAATAAGAGATTAGTACACCTCCACCAATATGGCTAAATTTAAAAGTCTGATGAGACCGCGTGTCAGTGAGAAGGTAAAGCAACAGGAATTCCCAGAAGTGGCTGGTGACACTTTGGGAAAAGTCTGGCCCTGTTTACTAAAGCTGAAGTTTGTATATCTTGTGATACAGCAATTTTACTCCTAGATATTATTACCAGCTTAAATACATACACATGTGCAATAAATTCTGTACAAAAATATTCATAATAACCCCAAACTGGAAACAACCCAAACATCCATTAACAGAATGGATAAATAAACTGGTTTATAATCATAAAATGGGATACCATATGTCAATGACAATGAACAAACTTTAGCTATAGGCAATGACATAGCTGATTCTCACAAAAATAATATGGAGGAAAAGAAATCGTACACAAAAGAACACATACTGTATGACTGTATTTATATAAAGTCTAAAAATAGAGGAAACAAAATCATAATGTCTAGACTATATACTGAAGTGGTAAAACTGTAAAGAAAAGCAAAGATCACCAAGAAGGTCAGGAGAGTAGGGAGACTGTGCTTTCCAAGGGGAAGGGCCTGGGCTGGAAGAGTCCTGGGAAAGTTCTTTTCCTTGACCTGGATGGTGGTTACCCAGGTATTCATTTTATAAGCATTCATTAACTACACACTTATATTTTATGTATTTTTCTGTCATTTGCATGATAACAAAAACATTTTTTAAATCTCCTTTTATCCTCATCAGTGAAAGCCTAGGCTATTACTATATCCCAAATTATCCCAAATTATAAGGCATAAAAATTTGCCTGCCTTACACACTAACCTATTTGCAGGGGATGTTATAATTTACTTTCAACCCCAATTTCAGATGTGCAAACATTTATCAATGAGCTCACCAGTTAACAAGTATCAAACTCCAGAAGTAATTGTACAGAATCAAAATTTGTCGTAACCTATCTAGTAGCAGACTGTGTCCAGTCTCTGATAAATCTAAATTTTAAAGGGTGATAAAAACCTTAGCTACTCCTGGGAGTATGTTTTGTTTCATCTGCAGTGTAGTCACTGCATTAGAGAAATCTATTTTCTAATGTTTATTTTTTTGAGAGAGAGAGAGACAGAGTGTGAGCGGGGGAGAGGCAGAGAGAGAGAGAGAGAGAGAGAGAGGGAGACACAGAATCTGAGGTGGGCTCCAGGCTCTGAGCTGTCAGCACAGAGCCCGACGCAGACCTCGAACTCATGAACTGTGAGATCATGACCTGAGCCGAAGTCAGATGCTTAACTGACTGAGTCACCCAGGCGCCCCAAGATCTTCTAGGGTCTTAAAAGATTTCTAGGGTCTTAATAGATTTCCAGGTCTTAAAAACTAAGTAAAATGAAATAAATAAAATAAAAATTTCCAGGTCTTTGCCACACGTATAGACACTAAAACCACAGTGGGCAAGATCAGGATCTCAAAATGGGGGATGAAGAGAGCAACTAGATACATGAAACAACCTTAAAGATATTTATGAAACAAATTTTGGTTTTATTTATTTTTATTTTTATCATTTCCAGGAGTGTATCCTGCAGATATACATGTTGTGCATGCATCATGTATGAACAAAATAGTGCAGATTGCACTTGGGCCTCAGCAGAGCCAGGTGAGGAAGAAAGTCCTGGTGCAGTCCCAGGGTCATGCTCCACCCAGGGTGCACTGCCCCTCCTCCCCCAACACACCCGCCATGGAAGGCAGCATGGATGCAGGTTACTTTGTTACAGCTTCTTTGAAAATACATCAGAAGTTTGGGGCGCCTGGGTGGCTCAGTGGTTTGGTTAAGCCTCTGCCTGACTCTTGGTCTGGGCTCAGTTTCTATGAGAGTGGACAGCTCTGGGATGGCAGCAGGGAGCCTGCTTGGGATTCGGTGTTTCCCTCTCTCTCTGCCACTCCCCTGCTTGCAGGTGCGCTCTCTCTCTCTCTCTCTAAACAAATAAATAAATAAACTTAAAATAATTTTTATAATTAAAAGAAAAAGTACATTAAAAGTTTAATAATAGTAGTAGCAGTAGTAGAGAAGAAAAGAAGTTTGAGTCTCAGAGGGCCTCCTGAAGGCAAAAGGAAGAACCCAGGGAAAGGAGGAGACCCAACTACAGAGCCAGAAGTGTTTTTCAAAGTGAGTGGAGTCATCAGACAGGAGACCCAGGAATTTGCATTTCAACAATTGCTGCTGGTGTTTCTGAGTCCCACTGAAGAACTGCACCTAAAAGAAATTACAGAGTAGATAGAAATAATCTTGAGCCTTCTGCTTTGAGAATTAAAGAGAATTGGCTGATAAAATTTAGGGGATTCCTTAACTCTAAAACTCAAACAATGGGAAGTATGCAGTCAGATACCTACCATGTGCATTTCTCGATCACAGAATTCACAAGCCGCTGCAGTTAACCCTGTCAACAGCCCTGTGAAGGAAGTCTAGCGTTTAAATGACCTCTTGAAGTTTCCACAGCAAGGGGCCATGGACAAGATTTGAACCAGGACTCCTTTCAAATTGCCCGGCTAGTGCTCTTTCCGCTATGCTATGGATAATGATGGGTGTTACGGTTGAAAAAGAATTTCAAGGAAAAACAAAAGAACAAAGAACATACAATCTCTAAAAACACTGAGATACTCTTTCTTAACCCAGAATTGGAAAAAAATCAAAAGCCTGATTCTGTCTCTTGTCACTAAAGGTATGGTGCTCTGAGATCTTTGGACGCTTGCTGGAGGATATATAAATTAGAGTCCTCACTCTGGAGAGCAATTTGTCAGTGCCTAGTAAAGTTGAAGGCACATGGCTTCTGTACGTGAGGCTTATGATGCACAGACACGCTTTCATGTGTCTGGTGTCGTCACTGCAGCATGCTAGTAACGAAGGGCAGATGCTGTTCTGTGGGGCTTGAAGTTTACATCATTTAGGAGGTTCTTTTTAAGGAAAATAATACAGAATTACGAATATTAAGGTAAATATTTGTTTAGAATGAGAGACAAGGTGCCTAGGTGGCTCAGTCGATTAAGCGGCCGACTTCAGCTCGGGTCATGATCTCCCAATCCGTGAGTTTGAGCCCCACATCGGCTCTGTGCTGACAGCTCAGAGCCTGGAGCCTGCTTTGGATTCTGTGTCTCCCCCTCTCTCTGCCCCTCCTCCACTTGTGCTCTGTCTCTCTCTCTCTCTCTCTCTCTCTCTCAAAAGTGAATAAACATTAAAAAAAAAAAGTTTTAGGGGCGCCTGGGTGGCTCAGTCGGTTGAGCGGCCGACTTCCGACTTCGGCTCAGGTCATGATCTCGCGGTCCGTGAGTTCGAGCCCTGCGTCGGGCTCTGTGCTGACAGCTTGGAGCCTGGAGCCTGTTTCGGATTCTGTGTCTCCTTCTCTCTGACCCTCCCCTGTTCATGCTATGTCTTTCCCTGTGTCAAAAATAAATAAAACGTTAAGAAAAAAAAAATTTAAAAAAAGTTTTAGAATGAGAGAAGTTACAAGAAATTTCTAGAACTTTGGAAATTCATGCCCTCTGAGTTCCTTTGGACTCAGATTGCTGATTGCTTCCCCTCTTGCTTTACAACTCCCAGCAGCTCCCAGCACTTTGGGGGTAGAGGGGCATGCTAAGAGGTTCACACCCTTATGAATTTCATATACTTTGCATTGCATAAATGCAAATAAGGAGCTCGGAGTTTACCCTTCATTAGCTTCATGATAAACCCACCTCTGTTTGTAATAGAAAAACATTGAAAGCAGCCCAAATAACTATCAGAATGAGAATGAATTAATTGTGTCATATTCATATAACAGAATATTAAAAAGAATGAGCTGGAGCTACGTGGTTATATCTCAAAAAGTAAATTTGAGTTGCAGAATAATTTATAGAGCAAGACACCATTAATTTAAAGTTTAAAAATCTGTAAAACAATACAAAAGACTATAAATGCATAATGTATATATACATATATGTATATGTACCTAGATGTGTGTATTATATATATAATTATTTCTATGTATGTGTCTAATTACAATATAAAAACACGGAAGGAAATGATAAACACTGAATTCTGGATAGTGGTTACCTGTATCCAGGAGGAAAAGTGGGAAACAGGATTGCAGAGGATTACAAAGGAGATCCATTTCCTGAAAAGAGAAAGATCTCAAGGAGATAGGACAAAATATTAGGATTTGATATGACAAACTTAGGTGGTAGCTACCAGGTTTTATTACATTATTTTCTAAACTCTTCCATATGCAGGAAATAGTTCACATGGTTTTTTAAAAAAGGCTCTTGCACTAGCCAGGGAAAGAAGATGCTTTCATCCTATCAGCAGACTTGATTCCCCTAATTTTTAAAGGTTATTTATTTATTTTGAGAGAGAGAGAGAGAGAGAGAGAGAGAGAGAGAGAGAGAGAATCCCAAGCAGGCTCCACACTTGGAGCCTGACACAGGGCTCAAATTCATGAACTGTGAGATCGTGACCTGAGCCAAGATCAAGAGTCAGATGCTAAGCCAACTGAACCACCCAGGCACCACTGATTCTCCTATTTTTAATATTTAATTTCTATTTTTATTGAGGTATATGTAAGTCAAATGCACAAATCTTAAGTTTATAGCTCAAGGAATGATTATATATGTGATCTACCCAGATCATTATCTAGAACAATGTCAACTCTCTTCATCACATACAATTCCCCTTTTCCTGGCTGTTATTCATCCTTTGGCTCAACTTAGATGTCACTTCCACTAGGAAAGTGCAGATCCTGGAAAACCGCTAGGAAAACCACCTTTCTCTCTCTAGGGAAACCACCTTGCTCCCTCAACACTTGGTTACTACTGTGTCTTTTCCTTTCGTTGACCACTTGCTTGTCAGCTTCTCTTTATAATTATGAGCTGCTTTCCCGAAGGTTCCAAACTACAAATGTGTCTTCTTATTCTGCTTTGTGCCTGTACCTTTCCATTTTTCAAGTTAAACCGTATTCACCCTTGTTAGCTTCTTCAGAGAAACCCAGGATCCTTTACAATATTCATCCAATCCTTGTCTACACCTAATGTCTCCATAATTTCTGCATCAAACACTGTGTTCCTCTATGTTTTGAGGTCATGATCTTGAAATCAAATTTTGGGTGTTGCGAGTTTCATGAGTGGATTCAAGCATAGTGAAAACCCTGAAGACAGAGTTGTATTTTATGACCACATTGGGTATCAGAGTGATGCCTGCTTTTTAGAAGTCCTTAAGCTTTGCAAGTTAAGCTAAAACCTGTCATGCTGAGCCTGATTAAAACGTTCTCTAGAGCTGACAAGTAATGCTGACAGTGTTCATTGCCCAGACCTGTATTATCAAAAGGTAACAATAAGGACATTTCACTTCTGTTCCTCACTCCAGGGCACCTCAGGGAACTCCCAGAATCATAGAGAGCCCGGTAGGCATGCTAAAGAAGCCAAGTCCTCTTTATGTTGTAGGGGCAGCCACTGAACAGCGGTTTAATCACTGGAGTAACAAGTGGGGAAGAGAATGGACTCTGGTGCCAGACTGCCAGTGTAACTTGGTAGAAGCTCGAAACCTCTCCAAGCTTCAGTTTCTCCTTTGGAAACTGGGGATGATGATGCTAACCCTACTTCCGAGGGATATTGTGTGGATTGAGTTCATATGTGAAAACTTCCTAGCACATAGGAAGCATTTTATAGCACTATTACTACCAGCATAGTAATATATTAATTTTGGAAAGATCACTCTGGCTACTGTCTGAAAGGTGACAAATCTAAAAGACAGCAGTGTCATTCCAACACTGAAAATAAAAATAAGAAAACACGATTTGATATAACACAAGATAAATACATGGAGTGGTTTGAACTTAGACACATGATTGCTATAGTTGACTTTCAGTTGTATACATTTTCAGTTAACTACTGCTAATTTTCAGTTACACCCACTGGCTTCCCTTGTCTTCATCATACTAGTAGGCACTGGTCCCTGCTTAGAAATTAACTAACCCTTTGGCTTAAACAGGCAGTAAGAGGGTAAAGGAAGTCAGGTTCCTCACTTCCTGAGAAACCATAGTTCTTACAATTGACGGAGAAGGTGGAAAAAGTGGAAAAAGAAGCAAGACAGAAAAACAGCCTGGGTAGGAAGTGAGCCAGTTGGCCACTACTTTTCAACCCTTAGGCAAGGTAGGCATAGTCAAAGAGGAGATTTGAATTGAAAAACATGTTATTGCTGTGATTGAGTTCTTCCCAGGTTTTGTAGCCAATACACCAAAGCCATGCTTATTTTTTTTGTTAAAGGCCCAAAGCTACATAATTCTGAAGGTATTTGGACGTTTCCATATTTAATTTTTTTTTATTTAAGCAATCTCTATGCCAAATGTGGGGCTCGAACTCATGACTCCAAGATCAAGAGTCACATCCTCTCCCAACTGA
The DNA here is from genome assembly GCF_028018385.1 of Neofelis nebulosa. Classification (NCBI taxonomy): domain Eukaryota; kingdom Metazoa; phylum Chordata; class Mammalia; order Carnivora; family Felidae; genus Neofelis; species Neofelis nebulosa. Next base: position 53,747,121 of record NC_080791.1, read on the forward strand.
GCCAGCCAAGTGCCCCTCAATATTCTTTTTGCAAGGTTCAAGAAGTGTCCAAGAACTATGGTATTTTTGTGGGAGATATTTTTCAGTCTGTCTTAAGAACAGTTTTACAATTATTCCAGGCTGTTTGCCCTCCTGGCAACCTTTCCTGACTACCTTCTGGCAGGAAATACTCTTTCTTACATCCCAACATTGCAAAATTCTGATCCTCCTCAAAAAACTCACCTTATTTCCTTCTCTAGACTACCACTCCACGTGGCTCATATATTTATGTGAACTTATTGGTTTATATTGCAATAATTTGTTTGGTTGCCATTTCCTAGGTCCAGGCCATGAGCTTCTTGGTGGAAGGGACCATGATTTTATTTCCCACCTTGAGACATTGTATATAGCATAATAGTTTAGTGCATGGAGCCAGAGTTTCTAAGTTTAAATCTCACACTTATAGGATATATATCCTTGACTAAGTCATTTCACTTTCCTGTGCCCAAGTTCCCGTATCTATAAAATGGGCATAATAATAGCAGCAACTTTATGTTATTAGCCCTTCTTTCTTTTAATTAGATAGAAACCTTTTCATGATTGTCACTGAATTACAGAATTTTTTTTTAATTGGTGGTGGGGGGATAAACTTAAAAGGGTCATTGTTTCCTGGTCAAACAAATGCAGATAACTGTGTTGGAAAAAAAGAGAGATTTGAAGATTCCGGCAGGCAATGGCCAACATTCCCTCTAGCCTCTCCCCAACATCTTCACACTGTCGTGCCTTCTCTGAATTGCATAAACAAAGTCCCTTCAGTTACTTTTCAGTCGTCAGAGGGTTACCTTCTCCAGTAAGCCATCTCTGGCATCCTATCACTCTTATGCACTTGTCTGTTTAGATGTCTGATACCACACAACTGTGACTTAAGCAAGGGTCTGTGTCTCGTCTTTGTGCTCAGAACGCAGAAATGGCCGATATCCTCAGGCTAATCCTCTCAACAACGAAGTCTCCTGGAGGCTTTCCCTGTGCATCAGTCACTCCTTGCCTCTCAGTGTCCTTCGGCATCAACTGGAAGCTGTAGAAATGAAGACCTTTCAGACCTCATCCCAGCTGTGCTCCCCAGTTGCTCCAGCAACAACGCCTACATACGACCAGAATACTTCAGCTCCTGGCCCCGCCTCCTCCCCTGCTCAGCCAGCCCCTGCCTCCGGCCCGCCCCCTCCGTAAACTGGAGTCACCAGTGCGCACGCTCCTTCTCGGTCTCCTTGTAGCGTGATGACGTTGACGTTGGCTTGGGGCGTAGGGGCGGCGGCCAAGCGTGTTTCAGCTGGGGGAGGCGGTGTGGTCTGTGGGTTTGGAAAAGACGCGGGTCCCTGAAGTGTCTCTGCTGGCTACGGCGCGTGGTATTTTTGGCTTAGGCAGCTGGCTGTGTTGTCTCCGCTCCTCCCTGTCTGCGGAGAGGGAAGCGGCGGGGAGGTGGTGGGGACACAGCTGGAGCCCCTGAAGGGGAAGGGAGCAGCCGGGGTTAGGGGTAGGAGGTGCGGAGCGCGTGAGTGCAGGGCTGCGGTCCAGAATCGGGGAGCAGTCGATAGTAGGGGAGGGTTCCACAGGCAAAGTGCTCACCCGCCGGGATCCGTGCTGGTCCCGAGGAGAGCTTGCGGCAGCAGCGCGATGTTCGGGGCCCGGTGCCTGCTCCGAGCCCTGCGCTCCTGCACCTCAGCCCCCTGCCCGAGACCCAAACCTTCCGCCAGACTGAGCGTTCGTGACGCGCTCGGGGCCCGGAGCACGAATGGGGAGCGCGTTAAGGTCCAGGTTGGTGTATGGGAAGGGGATGGGATTTTCTTTTTAGTAACTTACATGCCACCTCCGTGTCTAGGCTTACCTTGTCAGGTCAGACAAAACGACAGGCAGAGAAAGGAGGAAATGTTGGCCGTCGTGTGCGTTCACAGTTTTCTCCTTTCCTTGCCTATCGTTAGTTTGCGCAAAACTGTTGGGATTGACTCTATGACGTGCTGGAACTTTGCTTTCACGGTACCAGAGCGTTACCTGTAAACTTGTTAGTTATACGGCAGAATAAACGTACGAGCTTCTTTTCCTTTATCCCTCATAACGAATAACCACAGTTACCTAGCGGTTGCCTTGAGCTAGCTCCATGAGAGCGGACACCATGTCTTACAGTAAATATATGTTCAACTAAACAATGGCTCTTATTCAACTCTTAACCACCCTGAGGCCGAAAAAAGGGTTTGCACAAAATGTATGTTTAATACATAGGAGAAAGAGTAGAGTGTAGCGGTTTGAAACAACTCTGGAGTCAGGGTGACTAGGTTCAGATCTGTGGCACTTAGTGGCTCATTAATTATGGGTCTCTTCTATAATAGTAATTGTGGTCTCTTCTCTCCTCTAAACCTGTTTGATTCTTATGGCAATGAAGCTAATAATAGCCTTAACCTCATAGAATGGTGAAGATTAAGTGAGATGACAGGTATTATGACATTTAGAACAGTGGCCCACAGTCAATCAATGTTAGGTGCTATTATTTCTCTTGCTAATATTTGCAACAGCTCTACAGAGAAGATTTTCCTTTAAGGGAGTAGACCAAGCAAGGTGGTTTGACCCTTTTAGGTTGCTGAAACACTGCTGCAGTTATTTTTGTTGTCCTCAATCAAATTCTTTGATTTTTAGCAGTATGACTCCTCTGCATTTTTGGGGGTTTCATGTTTTTTCCATGATCCAAATCAAGCCCTTTTCTTGTATTCATCTATTAATTTGACACACATACATTAATGATCCCTTCTAAGTGGTAGTCAAGAAAGGTTGCAAAGATAAAAAGAACAAAAGCTACTGCCTAGATCAGAGGCTTTCATTTTAGTGCTGTGTGGTCTAAGATAGTAGCTACCTGTCTTTTGTGGCACTGAGCTCTTAAAATGTGGCTAGTCCACATTGAAGGGTAACTGTAAATTTAAAATACACACCAATTTTGGAGAACAAAAGAATACAAACTATCTCAATATATATATTGATTACACGTTGACAATGTTGGCAGAATGGGTTAGAATATTAAAATTAAGTGTACCTGTCTACTTTTAGTGTGACCACTAAAACAAGCAAAATTACATATATGGCTCACATTATATGTTTGTGGGACAGCCTTGGTCTAATGGCTAAGACAAGTAATTGGGGCAACGTGATAAGTATTAGTGGAATAAGGAACTTTGAGAAAACAGGGACATCCTTAACTATGTGAGGTCAAGGAAGACTTCTTGTGTTAAGTGACATTTCACTTGAGTCCTGAAGGATATGTTCCTCAGGGAGAGGAACTGGGGATGGGGTGGAGATCACATTCCAGAAAAGCTTGATAACATGAACTTTGAACTGAGAACTGTATTTGAATTCTAGCTCTACTCCTTGGGAACTGTGATTTTAATTATTTAGAGAGGTTGTCGTAACTTAATATGTTCTTCATTTCTAAAATGAGAATATTCACTTCATTAAGTTCTTGTAAGGATTAAGTATAAAATATTTATAAAGAGCTTAGAGCAGAAGCACATTAAACACCGCTCCACAAATGTTAACTTTTACTAACAAGTGAAAAGCAAGACAGTGGTGCTTTAGGAATTACTATTGATTAAACATAACCAAAGAGCCGCTGCCATCAGGGAAATGTGGGGAGGTGAAACCAGAAAGGGCACACTTGGTTGTGAAAGGCCTTGTATAGGAGACAGGCAATTTACACTTTCTTTCAGTATAGCCCTAGAAAAAGACCAAGGGCTTTCTGGTAGACCTGGGTCCAAATTCAGGCTCTGTCTACCAGCAGTGTGACCTTTGACAACTTATTTGACTTCTCTGAGCCGAGGTTCTTCACTTGTGAGACAGGTTATAATGATAATCCACAGAGCTGTTGTGAGAAAAAGATGAGATAGTATATGAAGAAGGTAGTAAAACATTTGTCACATAGATTTTTAGTGCATAGTAGATATCCTTTCACTGAAAACCATTAACGGACTATCTACTGTGTCCCTGACAATGGCCTTCAAAGCCACTAAAGCATGGTTCTTAAACCTTCACAATATGATAGACATATGAATAAGTAATGGGAGAGCTTTAATAGCGCTGTCAGTAGGGTGTGGTGGGAACACAAAGTAAGGGTCAATACAGTTTTTCTAAATAGAATCCTCTCGCTTTTCCCAAGCGTGTCTGATAATCAAACACAATCAGTTCACAGTTTTTCAGTGTCTGCTAGAAGAATATTGTCTCTTCTGTGCTAGTTAAACTTAAGTTGGATGTGATCTGTGAGAGCTGTTTGTAGTGTTACTACTAGAAGACCTCATTTGTACTCACCTGTCATTTAAATTCACAGTGTCTTTGAAAGCTTATGTACTAAATATATGTCACAGTGAAAAGCTTTTTGAGGAGTCTGTGTGATATTTTGTCAAAGGAAAAATCCAGTGAAGATGTTTCTGTTCTATAACTACATAATTTCCCTCCTGGGAGTTTAATATAAAAGGAGACAGGGACCCAAATAATGTGCCCTATTATTATTACCTGGAATGAATACCTGGAATAGTCAATATTGGGGAAATTGATTATATGAATTAGGCTCATCGGCCTAATGGAATGTTAGGCATGTATTCAGAATGATGAGGTTTTTTTGTTTTTTAAATTAAGTTTATTTATTTATTTTGAGAGAGAGACAGAATAAGCAGGGGAGGGCAGGGAGAGAGAGTGTGGAGCCTGATGTGGGACTTGAACTCACGAACTGTGATATCATGACCTGAGCCAAAACCAGCTGAACGCTCAACCAACTGAGCCACCCAGGTGCCCCTGAGAATGATGAGTTTTATATTAACAAAACAAAAAGGTGGAATGCCAAAGCTGTATCTCCCTGAGATAAGAATCCTATTGAATTATATATGCTAAAAGCAATTGATTTGTTAAGGCAGGACTGAGGACTTTTTTTTTCATTTAGTCTTGTGTGTGCATGTGTAGTGAAAACATAAAATATTTACATGTTTTAAACTCACATTTAGAAATTTTTCTTCATTAGGGATGGATTCGTTCAGTCCGATCCCAGAAGGAAGTGTTGTTCCTGCATATAAATGATGGATCATCTTTGGAAAGCCTTCAAGTTGTAGCCGATTCAAGCTTTGACAGTAGGTGAGTTGTTTTTTTTTTTAACAAAAGAATCTTTTTTTCATCTGCTTTGCTCCCCTTTTCCCTAATCCAATGTTCACATATTTTTTTTAATGTTTATTTTTGAGAGAGAGAGGGAGACAAAGGGTCTGAAGTGGGCTCTACACTGACAGCAGCAAGCCTGATGTGGGGCTTGAACTAACGAACCATGAGATCATGACCTGAGCCAAAGTTGGATGCTCAACCAACTGAGTCCCTTAGGCACCCCAGAGTGATCTTTCTAAACAAACCTGCTTTTCAAAGCTTTAAGGCTAAGTCCAAATACTTGGAATCAAGATCCTTCAAGCTCAGGCCTTTCTTTTTCATTTTTTTAAAGCTTGTGTTTTTATTTTGAGAGAGAGAAAGACAGTGCAAGTGGGGGAGGGACAGAGAAAGGGAGAGAGAGATAATCCCAAGCAGGCTTTGTGGTATTAGCATGGAGCCCGACGCTGGGCTCAATCCCACAAGCGAGAACATGACCTAAGCTGAAATCGAGAGTCAGATGCTGAACTAACTGACTGAGCCACCCAGGCACTCCCAGACCTTTCTTTTTTTTTAACATCTTCACATAATAATATCCCCTACTTATCCTTTGCTTCAGTCTCTCTTAATTATTTGCTGCCCATTTAAGGGTGAAACCTCTATCATTAAATACTGTAATGTCCTGATAGCAAGTTTTGTATTAAAATGAACGTTCTGTATAATGATATCTTGTTTATGCTGTTTTTTGTTACTATAGAGAACTGGCTTTTGGGAGTTCTGTGGAAGTTCAAGGGCAGCTGGTGAAAAGTCCATCCAAAAAGCAGAATGTGGAACTGAAGGCAGAAAAAATTGAAATTGTTGGAAATTGTGATGCCAAGGTATGCTTCGTGATACATTTATGGAGACTATTTAGGCTTAATTTAAAACAGCAATCTGTTTTAAGTGTGATTATTGGGAAGGTGGCACTTAGAACATGTTTCAGTTGTGACTTCCCAGATAATTGAAACAGGCTATGGAGCTTGAGGAATGTAGAGAATATAGTAAACAGTATGTAAATGGCTGAATTTTATGACTGAAAGCAAAGTATTAATCTATACATCTCTTTGGACACCTGGCATAATTGAAACTTGCCACTTTTAGCCACATGCCCAGTTAACTTCAGTGACAGAGACGTGCTGGGGAGAACGTGTTCTAAGGAAAGCCCTGCCTAGAAATGACTTTTACAGGATCTAGAACTGTGTTGTCCCAATATAGTAGCCACTAGCCACCTGTAGTTGTTTAGTATTAATTAATTTAATATTAAATCAAGTAATAAAATCAGTTCCTCAGTGACATTAGATACATTTCACATGCAGCTGCTGGCTACCATATTGGATAGTGTGGGTACGGAACTTATCACAGAAAATTCTGTCGGACAGTACTTATCATGCTTGGGCTGAAGAAAGATAAGAAATCCTACATTAAGACATGTTTGCTCAGCCCAAGCATGATAAGTACTGTCCCAACAGAATTTTTTCTGTTTTTGCAAGACTCCTTGTTAGTAGCTTTTATTCATCACCTGATAAAGAGGTTAGAGAGAATAAAATTATAGGTTGGCAATCCATCTTCTGAAATTGGAGAAAATGAGGCCCAGGCAGGAGACATGGCTTGCCCAAGGTTATATTGCTGACTAGTGCCACAGCTGGAATTTATGTACTAGCCATTTGACTCCTCTGTAGTTTTGCTATACTTGTCTTCCAAGTATTTGATGAACAAAACACAAGGAAATATAGGGAAATTGCATCATTTTAATTCGTTTTTATTTTTTTTGGATAATTGGAGGGAAATAAATATAAGGAAATAAGAAAATGGGCACCTTTTTGAAAAATGTCCTTCTGAATAGTTTTCCAAGAAATTCTAATAATACTAATAAATACTAATTGACACGTAAAATCAGGAATCAGGTTTTAAGGTTTCTGAAAAGTAGACTGTGAAAAATAATTTGGAATTCAGAGAGGAATGGAGATGGTAACCATTTTTGTTTTTGCTTTTTTTAGAGGGGTGTAGGATTATTAAAATGTGCCGTGTGTTACTCTTTTTAAGCCGTTCTCTCTTGGCTTCTGTGGTTGTCACTCACCTTCTCTTCCCCTTAATTTCAGTGTCATTTTGTAAGTATTCAGACATTAGGGAATTCTGGTCCCTAGGCAGGCCCCAGACACCTATTAATGTGGTCATATTTTGACTTCAGTAGGTATGGTGCTTATTTCTATTATGAAATAAATTAGCATGTGCACTAAAAGAAATAGATAAGACTATACGTAATAAGCTACCAGTTTGGCTTTTTTATTTAAAATAGTTTCTCTGCCATCTTTTTTATTGAAACTTTGGTTTTGTTCTTTAGAACAAGTTTAGAACAGTTTGTTTTTATCTTCTAAATCTTGTAACATGAATGTTCACAGGGTGGAATATTTCTACATAGAGTCATAATTTGAAATTTTTGAAGTATACACTACTCTGCTAGTGACAGAAGGCTGTTGACCCTCCCTCATGTTCTTAGACTTGTTGATAAACAGTGAAAAACAGTGCCAATTGATTATAAATGATTGTGGGCTTTCAAGACATTTGGGTGATTTTAAAATTGAATGCCAGCTGTGTGTACACAGCTGTAGAAAACAATCTTTAATATCTACAATATTCTGAACTCCTATGTGCCAAACAGTGGACTGTTTTCGCATAATTATATCCTAATCTCTCTATTTGTAAGTGGTGACTGATATAAGCTAATGGATAGAAATTTGAGAAGTAACAGATTAGACTCAGCAATACTAATTTTGCCCAAGGTTCCATGCCTAATAAGTAGTAGAGCTGGATTCAAAACCACATCTCTGATTCCTACCTCGCCATTCAGTTAACTTGTAGTTAATTGGACCATGTTCACTTATATTAAGAAATAGAGAAAGAAAGCTTTTAATTTTGTTACAAAGCATTACTATTTAACAAATGTTCTGGAAACTGATTTTATAGAACATATGTCTTAGCTTTCAATTTGTTTTTTCCATTTATTGGCAGGCTTTTCCTTTTAAATATAAAGAGAGGCATCCTCTGGAGTACCTGAGACAGTATCCCCACCTCAGGTGCAGGACTAATGCCCTGGGTTCCATACTGAGGATTCGCAGTGAAGCCACAGCTGCTATTCATTCTTTCTTTAAGGTGAGGTGCTTGGTGTGCTTCTAGCTACTCTTTTTCTTTTTTCTTCCTAGCTGTTCTTTCTTGTGGAGAAATTGAATGATTGTAACCCTGGAGTGTTATCCTGAAAGTTTTGTTAGTTACAATGTTTATTCCAAGCACCCTTTACTTGTGTGGTACTTTTTTTCTTTGATTTAAAAATTTCTCTTTATCACTGGTTTTAAGCAGTTAGATTATGATGTGCCGGGTGCAGTTTTCTTTGTTCCTTGTGTTTAGACCTTGTTGAATTTCTTGGATCTATGGGTTTTAATTTTCATTAAGTTTTTCATCCATTATTTCTTCAAATATTTTTTATGTTACTTCCTGCCTTTGGAGACTTCTGTTGTCCATATATTAGGCCACTTGATACTTCCATAGCTCAGTGACGTTCTTTTCTTTTTTTTAAAATTTCTTTTTCCCTGTGTGTTTTTTTTGGAAGGTAGTTTCTGCCCTTCTAGCTTCCTGATCTTTCCTTTTACAATAACTAATTTGTTGTTACTCCAATCCAGTGCATTTTTCATCTCACATTGTAGGTTTCATATCTCTATGTTTGATTTGGTCCTTTTGGAAAAAATATGTTGCATGTCTCTGTTTAACTTTTAAAATATATGCAGGGCAGGGGCGCCTGGGTGGCTCAGTCGGTTGAGTGTCCGACTTCGGCTCAGGTCATGATCTTACAGTGTGGGTTCGAGCCCTGTGTTGGGCTCTGTGCTGATAGCTCAGAGCCGGGACCCTGCTTTGGATTCTGTGTCTCCCTCTCTCTCTGCTCCTCCCCCACTCATGCTCTATCTCTTTGTCTCTCAAAAATAAGCATAAAAAAAAAATTAAAAAAAAAACCTATACAGGGCAGTTTTATGCATTTTTTAAACATATTAATTTTTATTTTACATTCACTTTCTTCTTTTAATTTATTTTTTATTTTTGAGACAGAGAGAGAGAGAGAGAGCATGGGCAGGGGAGAGTGGCAGAGGGAGAGAGAAAGAGAATCTTAAGCAGGCTCCACACTCAGCACCGAGCCCAACACAGGGCTCTCTCTCCCATGATCCTGGGATCATGACCTGAGCTGAAGTCAAGACTCAGATGCTCAACTGACTGAGCCACCTAGGTGCCCCCACAATACGGTTTCAATTAAAAATATTTATGTTTTTAGTAGCTATTTGATATCTATTTTATGTCCTAATTCTAACATGTCTGTCAGTTATGAGTCAGCTTTGATTGATTCATTAGTCTCTTCATTACAGTTTATGATTTCTTGCCTCTTGGCATACCTGCTAATCTTTGGTTAGATGCCAGACACTGTGAATTTTACCATGTTGGATATTTATAAAGCTTCTTAAATTTTGTTCTTGTATGTGGTTAAGCTACTTGAAAACTGTTTGATCCTATTGGGTCTTTTATGATTTGGTAAATGGGTCTGGAACAGTGCTCAGTCTAGGGCTAATTAACCAGCCACATGTGAGCACCAGGCACTGTTTCCTCTAATCTTTCTGGATGGTTCTTTCCTTGGCCTTTGAGAGTTTCCCCACATGGATGTGTCCGTCATCCCTCTACCTGACACTCTGGAGTGACCCTCTGTACATCCTTGGAGTTCTCTGTGCTGCTCTCTCCTCTCTGATACTCTGTCCTATGAATTCTAGCCACTTTTGTCCCTTCACACTCTCAGCTCTGTCTCCTCAACTCAAGAGGTCTCCTGAGCTCCACTTTATTTCTCCCCCTCTTCCTGCTATGGCCTGGATAATCTCAAGGTGGTAAGCAGGGCTACTGATAGGATTTGCTAAGTTTGTTTCATATCTCAGGGATCACTGTCTTTTGTTGTCTGAATCCATCTTAAAAACCAGCCTTTCATGTGGTTTGCTTGTGGGGGCTTTATTTTTGTTTTTGGTGGGTTTTTTTGGTTGTTTCAAAGGGGAGGGTAAATCTGGTCCCTGTTTCTCCATCTTGGTCATAGGCATATTTTATACATAGTAAGCACTGATTTGAAAGTTATTGGTATTTTTTTCTTTATATATATATTTTTAATGTTTTTATTTATTTTTGAGAGAGAGACAGACTGAGCGCAAGCAAGGGGGGTACAGAGAGAGAAAGGGAGACACCAAATCTGAAGCAGGCTTCAGGCTCTGAGCTGTTAGTACAGAACCCGACGTGGGACTTGAACTCGTAAAGCACAAGATCATGACCTGAGCCGACGTCGGACACTTAACTGACTGAGCCACCCAGGCACTCTAAGAGTTATTGGTATTAATCAAGTAGATTGATGTACAACTAAAGGTATTTTGTCGTTTTTAGCTTTGCTTGTCAGCCATTTCCCCCTACCCAGGAAAGCCACAGTGGAATATAGTTGGTAAGTTGATGAGGTGAAGGGATCCTCCCCACATGTGGATGAGAGGACCCCAAAGGCAAGGAATGGCCCGGCACATGAGGTTCAGTGTTATTCTGAGTGGTTCTGGAGCTCTTCCTATGCCACTTCTCCAGATCCAGTTCATCTGCAGAGATTGTCTAACATCATACCCCTTCTTTGGACTGCATCCAAATTCATGCAGGGCCAGCCCAACCGTAGTTTACCATGAGAGTTCTTGCTCTTTGAAAAGTTCCTTTAGAGCGAATTTCTGGTGAAACAGCTAAAGAGCATCATGGCTTTAAAGCATATAGTTTTGAATAAACAAAGAAAAATAATCATATTATACTATATCATCCCATTATAGTTTGAAAGGGTGCATTTCCATATGCTCCATAAACTTTCTGTGCAGCTTCCATATGGCTTTTTAGTAGTGCTTGAACCACACAAACAAAATTTGTTCAGATCTAAAAATGTTTTTTTTTTCCCCCATATGGCTTTAAACAGTGGATAAAGCCACCCTGCTTCAATACTGAAGGTTTTATAGATTTCTGGCCGCTAGGTGGTGGTATTGGCAGTCCACTGACTAGTGAGCTTTACCTACTTTCTCTATATACTTTCTACTTGAGGCTTCTATAAATATGTAAACAACTTAAAAATAAACTGGGAAATTTTGAAATAAAAAAAACAAAGTAACATTTTAACTGGTTGAAAATAATGAATTTCAGCACTATTGGTTATAGTTATAAAGGTAGGTAATTTTGAGTGTTATAAATTCACTTTTTAATTATGAAGCCTTGGAAAATATAATTCTGATAATTCTATAATGTTACCCACTTGTATGTGGAACAGTTGGGATTGGATTGAAATCACAGAGTACTAAGGCACATTAAATAATACTTATATGCTATTTAGTACTTTGGACTATAATTCACTACTTTAGGCATCCTAAAAGATGTTGAGACTTAAAACTCTATGTTTTAGTTTTTAAGTAAAAATTTCATAACTTAAAGTATCTTAACTTAAAAGGGACTATTTTAGTTTCTGTTTTTTCCTAATATTTTTAGATTAGAAAGTTAATTTTTTTTTTAAGTTTATTTTGAGAACACACGTGCGTGGGAGAGGAGCAGAGAGAGAGGGAGAGAGAGAGAATCCCAAGCAGGCTCCATGCTGTCAGTGCAGAGCTGGATGCAGGGCTTGAACTCACCAACCACGAGATCATGACCTGAGCTGAAACCAAGAGTCAGGAGCTTAACTGACTGAACCACCCAGGCACCCTAGAAATTCAGTTGTTGGTTCAAGTGATCAAACGTGTTTTGTGTATGACTTGGTTTGTGCATAAAATTGACACATTTGCTATGCACTAAAACTTGGGTATGGAGAAACCTCAAGGAATGAGTTATTTAGAAGAGCTAAGTTTCTCAAATAACAGGATTATCTCTTTAGATACTATCTTTTTTTCCCAATTTCCAGTGGAGGTTATCCTAAAGTGTGTTACATATTTCCTTCCTAAATTGAGCCATTAAAGAGTTTGTCCTTTCTTGATGAGTCAAGGTTCTTCCTTTGAGTATTAGATTTTTCCCTCCTCTAGACGGATATGCCTTAAAAGCCTGCCAGGGTGTATTCTTTGCCCCTCTGTTGAATGACCCCAGACTACTGTGTCTTCGAGTTCTTGTGACTGCTTTTTATGGAAGTTTTTTTTTTTTTTTGTCTTCTTGCTGTCATTTTTGGTTGCCAGTGGCTGACAGTTTTTGTCATTTTTTGTTGATTGTAATTAAATAATGATACTTTGTGTGAATGTGAAAGATAAATACAGTCTGTGAGTGTTTGATATGCAAGGTCCTTAGTATGTGAATTTTGTAATTTTTAGATACTCAGTGCCATATAAAATATCTGGTTCTAGAATGTGTATCTATCAAAAATATTGAGATATTTAGAGGTGGTGTGTGGAATCAGAAAAATTGGGTAAGTGCGTGCTTTTATTTTTGGCCCCTTCTCTGGCCTTCCTATCTCTAGTTAGGAACCCCCTTGTGCAGGATGGGATAAATACTTGACAACTGTTACCCTGGTGGAGGCAGACAGTACTCCTCTGACTCATTATTTTTCTTCCTTTTCATTTTTCTACTTCCCTATCTACTTTCTCTGTTTTGGATTTTGTTCTCAGTGCTTTGTTATTTTTCCTTTGGCCTCTCTTCATAGCTTTTGGTGGTAATGTTATACACTTTGATATAAGCCTTCTAGCAGTATTAGACTTAAAAAGCTGGTGACACCTTTTGAAAGGTTTAGTGTTAATTGAGTATTAAGAATAATTCCCACAACTTGAGTGATTTAAAAAAAAAACAACATATGGTTATTTTCATAAGATTTGCAGTTTTATTTCTAGTGGCAATTGACCAGTTCTAACTTTGGCAATTACATTTAGCCGTTAAATTTTCTCCTCCCTCCCCCCCTCCCTCTCACCACCCTCGTTTCCTTTGGATTTTTCACTTCCTTTCTTTGTTTACTGCACTCCTGCTCATAGTTGCCTGCATTCATGTGGAATAAATGATTCATGTCCATAATTCTTGGTTCCTAGGAGATAAAAATTTTATGCAGTAATGTTATTGATTATATTTCATTCATTGTCTGTAATGTGCTTTGTGTGGCACCTCTAGGCACATGGCTCCCAGTTTAAGTACCTATTTGAATATTTTCTGAGACTCCTAATTTATAGTGTGAATATTTATTTGATCATTCTACATCCTAAGACAAGTTAACTGGGCACTTTGTATCATAGCAAGGATACTTGAATTCAACCCTTTTTAGGAAGGAAGGGGCAAATTTGGGAGGCCCCTAGTGTGATGCACTAGAGACATTTTACATTACACCAGTGATACACAGAATTTGGCAGAGATTAAATGTGTATGTATGAATTTATTGTATTGATTTCAAGACCCAAATTTTTGTGTGAAACACGTACTATTCTGCCTCTGCAGCATATGTTCACTTGTGCTACCTCCACGCCCACCTGCAACATTTACACGGAATGTAACCTTTTGCCTACATCCATAGTCAAAATGAAAGAAGCATAACCTTGAAGTTGCTGGGTTATTTCAATCCAACTAGCAAACAGCTTTTGTGGTTCACTAATGGAAATAGTTCAGACGTTGGAGCGGAAGAATTGCAATTGGCGCCTCAGTAATGGATGGATTTGCTGCTCAGAATCTTTGAGGGAAAGGAAGTGCAATGCCTGTGCCATGTGCAGTGTGCTGTGCCATCAATTTAATGACAGACTTCCTAAAAATCATTTCTGCCTTTTTTGCTATGTATTTCTCCAGTCCCTATTTGTCAACTTTAATTTTTCTCCTTTTTGGTGGTCTGTGACAATTAGAGGTCTCATTCCAAAATAGCTGAACTTCATATTGATCATTTGTAGTCCCTTAGCAATACAGGCAGCATGATTATGCATTAGCCTTAAGTGTGTGTGTGTATGTTAAATCACTACTAGTGTGCTAGAGAAGTGGGAAGAAAAAACAGCACCAGAGAGACCCTGCAGGCCTAGGTTCCACTCCTGGCTCTCTCTGCCACTGACTAGATATGTGAATGTTTCATTAAATCTCTCTGGGCCTCAGTTTCTGATGCTGTTTTGAAGTGATACTGGATTAGGTAATGTCTAAGTCAGTTTTTAATTTAAAATTCTTTGTGCTGCTGTGTACAGTGGAAGCCTCAGCTTGATATCTCAATAGTTACATTTGGGGGGTTAGGGATTTGATATGGCAATCTCTTAGTGCTCTTTTAATAGTATAATAGAGTTGTTTCATGTACATATGTACTGAAAAAAAGTGGGTTTTCTTTTTTTCCAGGACAGTGGCTTTGTCCATATTCATACTCCAATAATCACATCCAATGACTGTGAAGGGGCTGGAGAACTGTTCCAAGTTGAAGTAAGTTGTGCTTCTCATCTTGAAGGATAGGTTGCTCTTCAATATTGTTCTTTTGAGGGTTTGCTTTAAATTTAATAAGAGTTGTATGGATAGACCATGACTAGAACCTGAAATGTTGTCAGTAGTAATCCTTAAAAAACATACATAGAAAATTCAAACCTCTCTGATTTCCTGTCCTACTGGCTATCTTACTTGCACTGTGACTCAAAGGAATGGGTCTTTAATTTAGCACTTCATTTGCTTTCCTTCTACAACTATGAATTGGTGAACGAGAAAACCCTGAAGAGATTAATAAAGATTTTAAGATCCCTTTTGTGCATGTTAAGCCCTAGTTAATATTTTTGGATATGAGTCATATTTTAAAAGATAAAATAAGAAAGTATACATGTGGATATTTTCTTCTCCAAAGTCTTTTAAAAACATGTTTTCATAAGAAATGTATACCTCATGTATACTTCATGAAGCCTCTGATTTTTTTTTTTATTATCTTTTAGAGTTTATTCATTTATTTTGAGAGATAGAGAAAGCACCAATCGGGGTGGGGGGGGGGGGCAGAAAGGGGGAATCCCAAACAGGCTCTGCACTGTCAGCACAGAGCCAGACGCAGGACTCAAACCCACGAAGTGGGAGATCATGACCTGAGCTGAAGTTGGACGCTTAACTAATAACTAAGCCACCCAGGTACCCCATGAATGCTCCAATTTTAATTCTTTGTTCAGCAGTAATTTTTTGAGTTCCTGGTATATGCCAGGCATTGTCAGCTTGCCCTTGTTGCACATTATTTGAAAGTTACCAGTTTGTTTGTTTTTTTTTTACTTGTAGGCAGTTGAAATTCATTTACCAATTTCACAGCCTGTTTAAAATCATTGGCCAGTAATACAATAATACACAAAGAGAAATTATGTTGATAAGTGGTGCTTTTTGTATTTCTTTCATTTATTAAGTGGTTTCTTTATCTCTAAGAAGTCAGAATCCTTATTTATACATCTGGGTGATTCCATTAAATGGCAAGACCTGTATATAATTGTTCTGCTCTAGTTCTGAACATCCTGACTCTTGATAATGGTGCTTTCTCTTATTATTGAACAAAGTATTCACTGGGAGAAGTTGTCCTGATGTGTTGAAGGCATTATTCAAAATGATAATCAAATGCTGTCTATATTCATACATAGTTTGAAGAAATCTTGATAGTTTTTGCAAAAACGCAAAATAAAAATTCTTCATTGAACATTTAAACTGGTAGTGTTAGCATCTATAAATATGAGTTCAAAAAAGGTAGCAAATGATAAAAGAACAATACCTACATTATGAAAAACATTCTCTTTAAGCATTTATGTTGTGTATTTTTTCCGCACCTTAATAGTCTTCTGAATACTGAAGTGAAGAAGAGTTACCCACCTTAACTACATGTCATAGTCCCTTATTCTAAGCAACCGAATATTAAAAACCAAATGACAGGGAAAGAAAGGTATAATTTAAAGGAGTTTTTACAAATAAGAAGGTAATTATTAAAGAGACCCAAATTAAACAAGTAAAAAAAATCTGTAATAAACTGAAATAATGATACATTTGAAGATAACTGCTTTGCTACCAGGGAAATCCCGTAAGCAAGTCTGAATGATTACAGTCTGTGTGTTTTCGCTTTTAAACAATATAAGGCAAGCTACCAGATAAGTATAAATACAGGAGAAGGGAAAGATAGATATTTCTGAAGCTAAACAAATGAGAAGTGTTCAGTGTTTGTGTCATTTCAGGGCCAGGTTAAAGAATTTCATATAGTGGAATTAGACTTGCCTATACAGGATACCAGAAAGAAATGCTCTGAAATTTTGTAGGCTCCTGCAGTCAGGCTTTCGATCAGGTTTCAGCAATTGGTGGCTTCTCTGCCATGACCTGCTGTCTTTGTTGCTTTTAGAAGTTTGGTGTTTAAGACTTGTCTTCTGCCCCTGCTGCCCCTCTGTCCTTTGAAAGCAGTGCTCCTTCTTATTCCCGCCTCACACACCTCTGTTCAGTACTAATTCCAAGGGTCATTGTGTTAATTTCCTCCTGACTGCATGTAAAGGCACTGGGGTTTGAATCTTGGCACCCCACTGTTAGGAGGAAGTAGAGTTGCATATTTAAATTCTTCCTTCTCTTTATAGTGCTCTTTTTTACTGTGACAACAATGAAGTGTTAGTAACTATTTAAAGTTAAGGATGCCTAGTCCACACCCAAGTTTGAGGACAATAGTAAATGGCCACCTTGAAATGCACTATAGGAACGCATGCTTCTCTAAAACACTCTTGAGAAGTGATAGCATGTCCCAGCATTTTAGTTCCTTTTTCTTCACTTCTGTTTCCTGCTTTAAGACTTTGGATATTTGTTAAGGTTTTGGTACTACTGAACACATATGGAGGAAGTTGCATTCAAGGCATGTGTATGTTATTCAGCAGACATTTGTACCACCTGTGTTCAAGATGCTAGCTCGTCTCTGAGAAGGTAAAAGAGATTAAAGCCAAGAATTAGAGATTATGACAAAAATTAGCTGTTCATTCTCTAAGATGAAACTGCTTTATGTATGTATTTGAGGTTACAGTGTTACCAATTACAAGTGGCATGGAATCTAGAGGAAAATTAGGTCCATGAGGATCGACTTGGTCAGGAAAATCTTCAAAATGAATTTGTGACTTGAGTGTAACCTAGGGAGAATATTCCTCATAGGGGAACACTGAGCAGAGTCAAGTAATTGAAATGAGTGTGGGGTTTTCCTTGGACTCTGGGTGGACAAATTAGAAGGTTCATATTGGTAAATGATAGAAAATAAACTTGGGTAGCTATAGGAATGAAAAGATGGAGCAGATTTTTAAAAGAACTTTATTGAGATATAGTTTACATACCATAAGATTTACCCACTTAAAACATACAGTTCCATGGTTTTTAGTATATTCACCAGATTGTGCAGCCATCAGTTACTATAATCTAATTTTAGGCCTTTTCATCACCCCAAAGTGAAACCTGGTACCCATTAGCAGTCCCTTCGCATTCCCACCCCCAGCTTTAGGGAACGACTAAACTGCTCTCTATAGATTTGTCTTTTGGGGAACATTTCATATAAATGGAATCATATAACATTTCTGGCTTTTTTTCACTTAGCACGAAGTTTTTGAAGTTCATTCATGCTGTAGCATTTATCGGTACTTCATTCCCTTTCACATTCAACTAGTATACTGTTGTGTAGATGTACAACATTATGTTTATCCATTTGGCAGTTGTTTGGTATTTGGGTTGTTTCTACCTTCTGGCTGTTATGAATAATGCTACTATGAACATTTGTGAAAACATTTCGATGAACATATGATTTCATGTCTCTTGGGTGGAATTGCTGAGTCATATGGTAACCCTGTGTTTAATATTTTGAAAAGCTGCCAAACCATTTTCCAAAGTGGCTGCACCATCGTACGTTACCACCCACAATACATGGGGTTCCAGTTTCTCCACATCTTTGCCAACCCTTATTATTGCCCTTCTGTTTTTGTTTTTTTGTTTCTTAAACATAGCCATACCCAGAGAGTATGAAGTTGTATTTCATTGTTTGCTTTTTGCTTTTGACCATTTGCAATTTAAGTTTTTAAAATTAAAATTCTGTTGTGCAAAAGCGTGATAGATAAATGGTCACACATTGTGAAATTAAATTAGGCTGAGAAAATCTAAAAGTAATACTTCATATAATAGGAACATTATTCAAGCCTAGAAATTACACATTTAAATACTTTTTAAAGCTAAGAATGAACTGAAAGTATAAGCCTATTAAATGAAACCCAAGAAGATGTGTAATTTCATAGCTGAATCTCATACTGTGGGGAGTCTCATACTAAGATTTTCATGCTGAATCTTACACTGTATATTGAAGTTTGGCATTAGATTGGTTTGCTTTTGTGTTTGTGTGTGTGGTAATACATGTAACATAAAATTTACCATTTTAACCATTTTTAAGTGTACAATTCAATACCATTAGTTCTGTTTACAGTGCTATACAACCGTTACTACTATCTGTTTCTTAAAACTTCTTCATCACTCTGACAGAAGCTCTGTGGCGGAAGCTCTTCATTCCCCTCTCCCCCTAGTAACCTCTAATCTACTTTTTCGCTCTATGGATTTCTTGTTCTGGAATTTCGTATAAATGGAATCATACAATATGTGGCCTTTTGTGTCTGGCTTCTGTTGTAGCATGTATCTGAATTTCATTTCTTTTTATTACTAAGTCATATTATACTGTGTGGATATACCATATTTTGTTCAACCATTTATTCACTGGTAGACGTTAGGTTGTTTCTGCCTTTGGATGTTATTGATAATCTTGCTCTGAATATCTGTGTACAAGTTTTTGTTTGAACACTTGTTTTCGGTTCTTCTGAGTATATACCAAGGAGTGGAACTGCTGGGTCATATGACTATTCTATGTTTAACTCTTTGAGAAACTGCCAAATTAATTTTCCACAGTGGCCGTACCATATTATATTCCCAGCAGCAGTGTGTGAGGGTTCCAGTTTCACTGCATCATCGCCAATGCTTGTAATTTTCAGTTTCTCATTATAGCCATTCTAATGGATGCAGTATCTCTTTGTGGGTTTGATTTGCACTTCCTTAATGATGAAGAATGTTGAGCATCTTTTCATGTGCCTGTTGGTCATTTGTATATCTTTGGAGAAGTGTCTACTTAAGTCTTTTTTCAATTTTTTAATTAGCTTATTTGTCTTTTTGTTGTTGAGTATAGGCGTTCTTTTTCTATCCTAGAAACAAGTCTATTCCTTCCATTTCTCCAGCAGTGTGAATGAAGCCTCTGATGTTGCCCCTGGGTGGCACAGCCTTGGTATGCCCATAATCTCCCAGAGATGGCATTGATTCTGGCTGGACTCTCTGGCCTTCTCTTTCCCATAGCACACCCAGCTCTTAAACTCCACCAATTCCAGGTGATTGCGCTATTGTTTTCAACAATATTCCGGAGCATAAATTGCTTCACAGACTGATCCAGTCAAATTCAGGCCCCTTTAAAGGTGTACTTCCCAAAGTCAGTGTTTGAATGTATCCTGAGCCCACAAAGTCTCCTCCCTGCTATCTCTCAGGTTTGCAGTTTAGTCTTTGTCTCCAGTGAATCTGTCCATAGCTAGCATTAGCCTTTTAGCACAAGCATTTTTTAAGAGTACCCTTAGGTTTGAACTTCTCCATACTCTGTTGGAAATGAAGTTGGTTTCTTTAAAAAAGAATTGAAAGTGCTTTTATAGCCTGCTTCTATCCCTGGGCAAAATCTCTGAACCAGGCTGTGGTACTGGAGGCTGGGACAATGGACACTTCTCTCTAAGTGACATGCCGATATAGCAACCGAGCTTCACGGAGTGGGTGGCAGCCCCACGTCTCCTCGGCTTGCCTCTCCCAATGTGGAACCCACACCCTGTGAGGCTGGGCAAGAGAATCAGGGCCCAGTATTCTTAGTGCCTTGCCCAAGGCCGAGCCTCCTTCTGATCAGCAGGGACTAGGCAGAAGAAGGGAGACCCTGCCTCTTGGCCACATTCACCCAGAACTTAGCTTCAGCAGTAGGTAGCTGTGGAGACGGTGAGAAATGCTGGCATGCTGTCCCTCCTGCTAAGGTAGTCCTCCAGCTGGGAGCTGAGGTTTAAAAAAGCCTTCTTTCATTGGCTGTTTTATCTATCTGGAATGGAGTTTCTGTCATGCTGAGCTGTGATGGGGAAGGGAGGGGGAGTGGGTTGTCATTCAAACACCACTTGTCCTTACCAAGTTTTGGTAGATTTTCTTGAATAGATGTTTCTTCATTTGCAGTTGTGTCCTTAGGACCATTCCCAGAGACTTTGAATGGCTGGGGTGAGGGTAAGGTGTGTTTTTTATTTTTTATTTTATAGCTTTCATCAGTTTCACTGAGGAGTGGGTCTGCACAACTACCCCTCTGTCATATGCCAAAGGTGAGAGTTAAAAAGGGGGAAAAAAAGACTCGTTACTTTGAACTACTTTTTACCACAACAATCCTCAGTTTTCTCACTTGTAAAATGTGATTGACACTATGCTTATAAGTTGTAAGGGTTAAGTGACACGTATGAAAACTTAAAACTGCTTTTCAAAAATAAAAGTTCATATGCAAACTTAATAAGATAATAATATGCAAAACTTAATAAACAAAACTTCCTCTTTTCCAAACTTGTGCATTTTAGAAATGGTAACCGTAAGTTGCTGGACCTCAGAAATTTTACTTCTTTTATGTTTTTATGGCTAAGTCATTTATGACACACATCATTTTGGTTCTGCTTGATGTTTGCACTTTTTTAATACTCTTACCTGTTTCTTTTAAACCTTCAAGATGGTATGAGGGCTAACCCAGGTCCAACCTCTTTTCAGAACAACTTTTTCATCTAACGTGAAGCTTTTCCTTCTTCCAAATCCTGTTGTACTTGTGTTCAGTTGCTGTATAGCCTATTTTGACATTCAGTTGTTCTTTACTGCGTTTTTTTTTTACATCTGTTTTGTTTCCTCATGTAGATTGTAAACTTCTTATGGGGAAGAATTGTGTCCTCCATGCTACCTGACATTGGTGGGACATTTGGATACTTGGGCTTTTTTTTTTTTTTTTTTTTTTTTTTTTTTTTAATTTATTTTTGGGACAGAGAGAGGCAGAGCATGAACGGGGGAGGGGCAGAGAGAGAGGGAGACACAGAATCGGAAACAGGCTCCAGGCTCCGAGCCATTAGCCCAGAGCCTGACGCGGGGCTCGAACTCACGGACCGCGAGATCGTGACCTGGCTGAAGTCGGACGCTTAACCGACTGCGCCACCCAGGCGCCCCGGGCTTTTTTTTTTTTTTTTTAAGTTTATTTATCTATTTTGAGAGAGAGAATTGGGGAGAATTCGGGAAGCAGAGAGAGAGAGAGAGAGAGAGAGAGAGAGAGAGGATTCAAGCCGGCTTCACACTGTCAGCGCAGAGCCCATCATGAGGCTCAGACTTACCAATTGTGAGATCATGACCTGAGCCGAGATCAAGAGTTGGACGCTTAACCAACTGAGCCACCCAGGCACCCAGGATACTTGTTTTGATGAATATTTTCTGTGGGCGCTTTTAGCTTTGCAGAACTTTCAGCTTTAAGATTAATCCTTTTCTTCTTTGTCAAGAATGTTCATTTCTGCTAGGGGCATCCAGTTTCTGCCATGTGAAAAATGCCTACAATGCATATCTAGGAAAATAGATAAGAGACATACATACTAGTGTTTGCCCCAGGCCTGGGGCCTACTGTTTTGTGTGCTTTGAATTTTTAATCATCTGCTTGTATTACTTAAAAACAACAACAACAAAAATATGTAAAAGTTACGTTGTTCACAAGTGACAAAGGGTGTGTAAAAAATTAGTTTCCCTTCCACTCCTGACTCTCAGCTACCCAGTTCTCCTTGCCCTAGGCAGTCACTGTTCTCGTTTTCTCTTGAGAGTTTGTACTAGCCTTTATTTCTGTCAGCAATATGCGTGGGTGCTATTTCTTATGAATCATCTGTCAGTGTATTACCAAATTTTTTAACTTTTCTTTTCCAGTTTTAACCAGATACATTACTTTTTCAATGAAACTAATTAAAGAGAAGAAAGAAAATATCACAGTAGATTAAGAGAAGCAAATCTGCTTTCTGGGGCATTGAGAAGAACACTGACTTGATACTGTGTTTTTGCTGTTTCCACTGTGAAGTGAGGATTTTGTGAATCAACACACGGTTTAAAAAAAAGAAAAATCCCTCAGACTGTGAGCCCATACAGCCTGCTGCTACTAGGTCTCATTGGGAAGACTGAGCTATTTCTTCCATCCTACGCCATCCACCAAGTAGAGTACGTTCTTAAAATGATCTAATCTCATCAGCCACACAACTGGACTAAAATTGCACTATTTGATTCATCTTGTAAATATTTGTTAATCCTCCTTTCTTGTGAAAACTACTGTGCTAGTTAGTGCTATTTGACTTACAAAGTTATTTCCGTTTTGCTTCTCAGCAAATGAATTTGCAAGACATTTTTAAATGGGAAAAACAAAATCCAGAATAATAAATGCCACCAAAATAATGTGACTTTGAAAGCCAGACATATTAAAAGAAAATTGCAGATATTACAAGGATACATTTTAAGTCAAATCATTAAGAATATAAAAACACTGTGAAATCTGAATCCAGTTATGCTTGGGTTCATAATTTTAAAATAGTTTTACTTTGATTCAGATGCCAGTATTTTATTCTGATGATAGATCAAACTAATAACATCTAATGTTTTGTACAGTATGTTAAGTCAACTAATACTTTTATAGTACTTGATTGTATGTATGTTATTTCATTGGTGTTTTTTGTAATGTTAGACCACTAGACAGGCTTTCTAAAAGGACTAATCCCATTTTATTAGCTTTAAGTAATCCAGGCAGAAAAAGAAAGAGAAACAACATTTATTGAATACCAAGTATATTTCAGGCACCATGTCAAGTTCCTTTATATTATATCATCTTTTCAGCAACCTTTTGAAGTAGGAATTTGTTTGCCTTTGGGAGAACAAATACTGTGTGTTTCTTGTACATTATTGTATAATACCTGGTACATTCTCTGGCACATGGTGGGTGCTCCATAAATATTTGTAGAGTAAGTTCTCTTTCATTTTTACATGAGGAAACCAGGCTCAGATTTAAAAACAAAACAAAACAAAACAAAACAAAAAAAACAGCTTACCAAAGACCGCACAGTTAAGGGACAGAGTTGTAGTTTAAACAAGAACTGTTTGGCAGTCAAGTAAATGCTGTTTGTACACATCACATTGACTCCTGAAATTGGCTTTTGAGAAAGATACCAAAACATTAAAGTTTTGAAGTTAAAGATTCTTCATGAGGTAGCAGACTACTGTTAAGGGCTGAGCACCACACTAAAATAAAGTATCCTTGCCTTTTCTTTTTGGCCATTCTTCCTAGACAGCCTTTTATTTTCCTTGGGGAAGGAGAATAACAACATTTACTGATAACCTATGGTTGACAAGAGCTTTAAGTACTGCTTGTTTTTGTATAAGTAACCTATGAGTAATTCTTAATTCATTTTATTAAATATCATGTAGATATCAAATAATGCAAGCTATGTAGGCAGTGTAAAGCATACACCTGTACCCATTACTGAACTTAAGAAATAGAACATTGTTAGTACCTTTGATCCCTCATTTTGTGCCTTTCCCATTCCATCTCCCTCCCTCTTCCTACTGTGCCAATTTTATGTTTGTTTTCCTGTGCTTTAAAAAAAAAAAGTTTTAGGGGTGGCTGGGTGGTTTAGTCAGTTAAGTGTCGACTTCAGCTCAGGTCATGATCTCACAGTTTGTGATCAAGCCCCATGTTGGGCTGGCTGCTGTCAGTGCAGAGCCCACTTCGGATCCTGTTTTCCCCTTTTTCTGCCCCTCCCCCACTCTTGCTTGTGCTTGCTCTCTTTCTCAAAAATAAACAAACATTAAAATAGTTTTAGGGATGCCTGGCTAGCTGAGTCTTTTAAGTTCAGGTCATGTTCTCACAGTTAGTGAGATTGAGCCCTGCATTGGGCACTGATAATTGGAGCCTGCTTGGGATTCTCTCTCTCTCTCTTTCTCTCTCTCTCCCTCCCTCCCTCCCTCCCTCTCCCCCCCACCTGTCCCTCTCCTGCTCCTGCTTTCTCTCAAAATAAATAAACTTTAAAAAGTAATAAATAAAAAAAATATTTTTACCACATGGGTGTGCTTGTAGGCAAAACATTGTTTCTTTTTGCATGGTTTTCAACTTAATACAAATGGAATCATACTATTCTGTGATAAGTTGGGTTTTTGTTTTTGGTGTGGTTTTTTTCCCCCTCTGTATATTTCAATTCAATCCAAATCTCTGGGAAATAAGATTTAAGCATTAGTATTTTTTAAGGCTCTCCGGGTGATTCCAATATGCCTTCAAGAGTATTTACGAAATAGTGGAAGTGCATGTTTTTAGTTTCAGTTTTGCTACATAAATCCAGATTTTTACTGAAAGAGAAGAATGTATTCAAACTCCCACCAGTAGAGTGTGCTGTTCCACATCCTTGCCAACACCTGATATTTTTAGTCTTCTAAAATTTCACCAATCTCAAGGATGTAAAATGAGATCTTGATGTCATTTTCTCTGATAAATATTGAGGTTGGGAATGTTTTCTTATGGTTATTGGCAACTCATTTCTTTTTCTATAATATTTTCTATTGTGTTGTCTTTTCATATCAGTGTTTTTATATTCTGGATAATATTTACCCTTTGTTGAGTGTATTGTTGCAGATATTTTATCTCAGTTTCTGGCTTGCATTTTCTCTTTCTTTATAGTATCTTTTGATAAACAGTTCCTAATTTGAATTTAGTCAAGCTTCAGTCATTTCCTTTATGGTTTGTGCTTTTGTATCTTGCTTAAGAAATCTTTTATTGGGATGCCTGAATGGCTCAGTTGGTTAAGCATCCAACTTCAGCTTAGGTCATGATCTCACAGTTTGTGAGTTTGAGCCCTGTGTTGGGCTCAGTGGTGACAGCTCGGAGCCTAGAGCCTGCTTCTGATTCTGTCTCTCTTTCTGTCCCCTCTCCCACTTGCACTCTGTCTCTCTCAAAAATAAATAAACATTTAAAAAAGTTTTTTAAAGAAATCTTTTATTGTCTCCTAAAAATTTTATAGCTTGTGCATTATACATATGTCTTTAATCTACCTGGAATTGAGTTTTGAATATGATGTAAGAGTCCCGGTTTTTTTTTAATGGATAACTGTTTCAACACTGTTTATTGAATAGTTCATTTCTCTTCTTGTGATCACAGTTGCCAACTCTGTCATAAATCAAGTTTCCACATATGTGTGTGTTTCTGTATGTTGTATTCAGTGGTTTATGAGAATATTCCTTTGCCAATACCTCACTCTCTCAATTGCTATAGCTATTTGAGAAATCTTAACATGTAGTAAGAATCTTTCTACCCGTTCTTAGGAGTTTGTTGGCTATCCTGGATCTTTTTCTCTTCCATAGAAATTAATCAATCATGTTGACAAGCCCCAAAAGGAACTCTATCTGGCCTTTAATTGAATAGCACTGATTCTGTAGATCAATTTGGGAAAACTGGCATCTTTATGGTATCAAATTCTTATCCCTGGACATGATAGATCACTCTGTATAAGGAGTTTTTAATCTTTTTCAAAAGAGTTTAATCATTTTCTTTATACAGATTATGAATACCTTTTTATATTTAATCCTAGGCACTTTATATTTTTTGTATTATTAAATGTTGTGCTTATCTTTGGAAGTATAGTTTTCATTTATTGGGTACAGTTTTCAATATATATGTATTAGAACAAGATTATTGTATATGCAGATATGTATGTAATATGTTTACTGATATTTAGTATACTTTATCTGCCATTTACTGGTATGTTAAAATCCTCTGGTACTTTTTCCATTTTTTCTCATAGTTTTTGCTTTATGTGTTCTTTAGGCTATGTTACTGGGTATATACAAACTTAGAACCACTTGAATAAAATCAATGTGTAGTTTTATAGTGGGCCTCTTTCATTCTAGCACTGTTTTTTTGCCTCATTGTCTATTCTGTTTGATGTTGACTTCACCATACTAACTCGGTTTTGATCAATATTTGGCATGCTTTTTCCTGTCACTCATTGTTTTACTGTTAACCTTTTGATTTTGTCTTATGTTTAAATTGTAATCTTGGAAACAGCGTATAGTTTAGATTTTTGAAAACATTAAATCACTTAGTCTTTGCCCTTTTCCTGTTTAATTTAGTCCACTAATGTTTATTGTGATTGCTTATGCATTTGGATTTCTTTTAAACATCTTACTTGGTGCCTCTGTCCTTTTTTTTTTTTTTTCTTTAAAAAAAAAGTTCCTCCCTTTTTTGCCTTCTTTTGAAAAAATTAAAATCTTTTACTGTTTCTTTCTTTTTTTTTTTTATGCTCCTTGTTTAGAAGAGACTGCTGGGGGTAAAGGAAAAGGAGAATTTGAGGCAGTGATTCTCAATCTTGACTGCATGTTTAATTCACCTAGAAACATTAAAAAGTATGAATACCATGAGGCACCTGGGTGGCTCAGTCGGTTAAGCATCTGACTTCAGCTCAGGTCATGGTCTCATGGTCTGTGAGTTCGAGCCCCGTGTCGGGCTGTGTGCTCACAGCTCAGAGCCTGGAGCCTGCTTCAGATTCTGTGTCTCCCTCTCTCTCTTCTCCTCCCCTGCTCATGTTCTATCTCTGTCTCAAAAATAAATAAAAACATTTTTAAAAAATTAAAAAAAAAAAGTATGAATACCTGGGCTATGCCCCCAGAAATCCAAATTAATTGGTCTGAGATGTCATCTAGCCTGGGGAATTTTTAAAGCTTACCAGGTGCAGTCAATATTAAAAGCTACTGCCTTTGGAGAAACTCTTAAATATACGACATCAAATGTAGAAACAGGCTTAAAAAGCTAGGTGATTATGGTGAACATCCTTTTCTCCCCTATACCTATAACTCTTTTGCCTCTACCAACTAGGAGAATTCACTAGCTAGTTCAGTTTTTTTTCCCTGTTATGTACTAGTAAGCACAGCTTCATATTGTGTCATGTTGAGAATTTTTATTAAAAATTGTTTTTTAAATTAAAATGAGCAGGGGAGCACCTGACTGGCTCAGTCAATGGAACATGTGACTCTTGGTTGATTTGGGGATTGTGAGTACCAGCCCCACATTGGGTGTAGAGATTTCTTAAAAATAAAATCTTTAAAAATATAATAAAATGAGCTGGTCCTCAAATCTTTATCCAGAAGATAAAGCTGACACATGAAACTGTAGATGGAATAACTAAATGTTTAATTGGATTATATATGGTTATTGTACAGAATTATTAAATGTCAAATGTAGGTCACATTTTGTTTGGTAAGTCTGCTAGGAGAATTCTCTGACAAGAGAAATTAGGTGCTAGAGTGGTCAATGATGTCCACAGGACAAAGTAGGCAATTTGTGACTCTTTTTGATATTTCTGTCTTTGATTTTTGCTCTTAATTTTATCTTTCACTTTCTGCTATGAATAATTGTAGAAAGAGAAGCACAGTGCGTAAAATACATAGTGTATTAGGTATTGTAGTGACTGTCTCAAAAGGTAGCTCCCTAGTATACTCTGCTTCCCAGTGTTAAAACCCTTCTGTTGTCCCCTCCCACACTTCATTTGAGCCGTTTCTGTGTAACCAGTAAAGCAAGATAGAAATGAAGCTTCCTTAGCTAGGTCAAAACCTTAGTTTCTGCCTTTGGTCTTTTGGAATGTCAGCTCTAGGGGAAGGCAGCATCTGTATGAGAAGTCTGACTGCCATGAGACCATCATGCTTTGAGCTAGCCCACACTAGTCATGTGGGAAAGCTAAAGACAAAGATTCCAGGCCAGCACCCAGCTGTTGGAGCCATCCCAGCTAAGGTACCAGACTTGTGGTTGAAGAAATCATCTTGGGTGTCTAGCCCAGTTGAGCCTTCAGATGACTTCAGTCCCAGCAGCCATTTGGCTGTAACCACATGAGAGATCCCAAGCAAGAACCACCCAGATGAGCCTAAGCAACCCACAGAATCATGAAAGATAGCAGTAGATGTTTATTTTAAGCCACTGAGGTTTAGAGTGTTGTGTTACTGGGCAATGGATAATCAGAACAGATGGTGATTTGTACTGTGGAATAAATTAAAGTCGGGGAAAAGAGGTTAGGAAGTTGTTGGAAGGGCATTCAGGTTTAAACTGGGTGGTCAGAAAAAGACTCAGAAGATATTCAAACAAAAATATGATGGATGTGAGGGAGTGAGTGAGTAATGTTGATGCCTGGGGGAAGAACATTCTTCAGTCAGAAGGAACAGCAAATACAAAGGCCCTGTGCCTGAAGCTGCCTAAAGTTTTTAAGAAATAACCATGAAGGCCAGTGTAGATGTAGTGAAGGAGGGAAACTCAGACTGGTGGTGTAACAGGTTGGGAGTAGGGGCAGATGATCTAGGGCTGTGATGTTTAACTTCGTAAGGTGCACTATAACAAGTGTATTGTGATAACCCCTTTTTCTCTTGAAGTATAGATAATAGAAGCTTTTAAGCACTTTATTTTAAAAAGAAAATAATACAGTGTTCCCAGCTTCCTTATAAAGAAGACATTAGGTGAAAGTAATATAATTTGCATATTTCGTTGTATGAATGCTGTGGTGTGACAAGTCTAGATAGGCAAGCCATTATATAGAGTTGCTCACACTTTGAGAGCTGTAAGTTAGGATTTAAATAGATATGTTGTATTAGTGACTCTAAAGCCATGAAATGTGTTGCTAATGATGATGGGATTTTGTGATATAGTGAATAATTCTTGGTGTAGAGTTCTACACCAAAGTGCAAGCTTCCCTTAATTAACATGGAAGATGCATCCTGCAAAATTCAGAGTATATTGAAAGAACAAAATTCACATAATTCACAAGAATGTTCCATGGAATATTTGAAACTGATAGTACCCACTAAACACCAATACTTCTCCCTAATCATTGTGATGATCAAGATTCCTACCAGAAACCTCAGATAGAGGGCTTTACAAAAGGCCATTGTGAGAAATTTAACTTGTAGTGAGATGCAAAGTCATTAGGGAGTTCTAAGCAAAGGCATGATGTAAATCACGTCTGTTTTAATGAAATTACTCTGCTGTATGGAGAATAAATGGTAGGTGGGTAAGTACAGAAGAAGAACTACTTAAGAATCTAATGCAATCCAGGTAGACAGATGATAGGGGTTTAGACCAGAGTTGAAATGGTAGATCCTAAAATGTGGTTGGATTCTGGATATATTTAGAAAGTAGTTTATGCATGTCAGCACCAAGGCACATTTTTTTTTGTTGTTGTTTTTGTCATCTCTACTCCTGGCCTGTGTTTTCCCAGTAGTTATGATGGTGAGTCCACATCTGTTAAAACCTTTAAAACTTTTAATATGGAGGAGATTGTTTTTTTCTACAAATGGTTGTTTCCATTGCTTATTTTTTATCATTTTATTTTTTTAAGTTTTTTTTATCATGATAAGTGTACTCTTTAATCCCCATCCTGTATTTCCCCCCATTCCCCTCCCCACCTCCCCTCTGGTAACCATCAGTTCCTTCTCTGTAGTTAAGAGTCTGTTTCTTGGTTTTGTCTTTTTTTTTTTCCTTTGCTCTTTTGTTTTGTTTCTTAAATTCCACATGTGAGTGAAATCATATGGTATTTGTCTTTGACTTATTTTGCTTAGCATAATACTCTAGCTCCATCCATTTTGTTGAAAATTAAATAATTAAATTAGAATACATTAAATAATTAAAGTATGAAGTTGACTTTCCTTTTTTTTTTTTTTTTTTGTTAACATGAACTTTAATGTTTCTGGTCCAGACATTAGAATTTAGTTAAGTGCTCAAATGAAAAGGTCAGCTTCATAAACACTAGAAAACTCTTTTGAGCTTATTCTTTTTAGGGCCAATGCCATTTAATTGTTTTGAGGAATGGATTTTTGTTGAAAGTCAGACACTTATTTTATGGTTGCCATCCTTGAAGGAAGCATTCCATGGCATTGTTGACTTAAGGAGACACTTTGATCTCCAAAAATGATACAAATCTTTTTTTGATGATGTTTGAGTAGCACCATATTTTGCCATATTATATTTATAATATATACAGAATAATATATATATTATATATTATATATATATCCATAATATATATTCCATTCCATATACCATTTATATTCATATGCCTTATAATAGTTTGTTCTTAAGTACCACAGCCACAGGTGAAGATGACCAAGCCCTTCTGTTCCAAGTATCATCATCTTGCTTTGCTCCACACAGCAACTGCAGGAAAATGTTTTTACATTGTTGATTGGATTCAATTTTTATACTGGGAGGAGGTATGGGACATAAGGGACAGGCTTTCTTAGAAATTTGACAAGGATTCAAGATGCTTGGTGCAATTTTGTTTTATAAAGATTTGAGTGTCTATTATGTCTAGTGGTAGCCAAGTCCTTTAGGAGGGACAAAAGAAATATAAAATAGTCCCTATCAGGAAGGAACTAGGGAAGACATGAGTGCATACAAAGTTGAATAACATTATAAACCAGTAAATGATTAGGTGGAGAAGATTGGTGAAGCATTATATCTCGGCGAACAGCAAAAACAAACACTGAGGGTAAGAATGACTAAGGTAAATGGAGGGAACAAGATCAGTTAGGTTTGAAGAGTATTTTCAATATGTTTTTCTGTTTTTGAGAGGTTTTAATTGAAAATAATAGAAAGAAGCCTGAAAAGGTAAAGGAGCTTAGAACAGAGTAGAGGACACACTGCAAAACCAGTGAGGATTTATAAGCTCGATGGAAGCATCAAGAATAGGGTAGAAGGAGGGAGAGATACGAGTAGGTAGTAGATCATGGACATAAAATCTAGATATGAAGTGATATAGACCAGGTCTTGGTAGCGATGGTAAACATGGAAAGGAGGGAACGAAAGAGAAGTTTTAAAGTGTTGACGAAAAGGTTTGGAACCAATGCTTTTATGATCAGAAAGAGCTAAAGTGGAATTTTTCTGATAAGTCATATTTCAAATTAGCCTTTATTGCTTGAATATTTCCTTCCCGCCTCCTCTTAGGGTTCTCACTTTTTCCTTTATCTCAGTAAATGTGAGATGTTCGTTTAGTTGATACGTACAAGTGGTTTGGAGACTTAACTCTGGACAATAGATTTCCCTTCTCATGGAAAGGGGCTAGAAAATGGGACAAGCTAGAAGCATGTCATATCCGTCTTTATAGCCCCAGTCTGATAACTAATATGGCAAAATTAATATTTTTTAAATGATAATGAAGAAAATGGTTGCTACATTTTCCCTTACCCCTTCATATTTGGGAGCAAATTTGACTTTTGGCAATTAGCATTGTTTCTCTCCTGAAAGAAAAAAAAAGGTAAGGCAGCATTGTTTATTCACCTTTTGTTTTGCCCCCGCCTCACCCTCTGATCTTACAACCAAACCCATTTTCTTGTTATTTCCTTTGTTCTTTCTCTCTTTCTCAACTGCTCAGCAGGAAAGCGGACTGTTTACAAACAGTCTGAGCTAACAACTTCCTTTTCTGCTGATCAAATAGTTGCCAGAATGAAACCTTTCACAGGGCTGAGGGTGGGTGTTCTAGCTAGTGGGTGTTCTGGAATGTAAATGGATCTTTATTTTAAGAAAGATTATTTTTATATTAGAAGTTCAGTGTATACCAAGCTACACACATTTGTAGCGATTGGAAAGTAAGGAAACATGACCTGGACTTACTGGAGATTATTGAATCATTGAAAGACCTACTTATATGGCTTGTTAATAGTAGGAGACTCTCAAAACTACCATAATCAGCAAAGTAGAATATAGCTTACTGTGCCTGTTTTCCTTGGGTTTGGTTTTTATAGATGTGGGATGCAGTCTATGGCATGTCAGGGCAATTCCTATGACAGGATACCAGCCCCCTTTGAGACACAGCTTGACAGGGAACATAAAACTACAAAACCACCAACCTTTGGGGACTATGTGACAGATTTTCTGTGTTTTGTTTTATATAATCAGAATTCCATACTTAGGAGAGACTAATAGACTTTTTTAAAAAAGCATTTTGAATCCTATTGTGTTGTTTCTACTGACAGGGAAAAAAAAAAAAAAATAGAGCAACCTGGTGTATTAGAAAGATAATTGTACCAGAAGCTGAGAAATCTGGATTTTACTATTAGTCTTGCCAAAAACTGTTTCAGTATGACATTTGACTTAGCATTTAACACAACATTTTTAAGTGTTAGGGTCTTTTTTTTTTTCTTAATGGCAGTTATATTAAAGTCTCATCTAACTCAGAGATTCTTTGATTCTTTATTATATGTGTCATGAAAGGCATAGCCTCTCAATAAACCCTTAAATGCAGTAAAGAAAGAAAATAGGATATTCGCTGGTTACGTGGAGCTTACAGATGGTAAGTAGTCTCCTTTTCCTTCATGCTCTTTAAAGGAAATTGCGGATTAGGGTAAACGGGGCAATGGCATGCTGTTTTGATTTTAGACCTTTTAGATTTCTGTGCCATGCTTCATCTTTATGCATTCTGTTCTTGACTTTTCCTCCTGGGATTATGAGTAAATGAAATAGGGTTAAAATGTAAGTGGGGGAGGAGGGGACAAAGTAGAAGATGGAAACAGGGTAAAAGGGAGTCAAATAGGATGTGGGTGCTTCGGTAACTTTGGAGGTCAAATTTTCCATTGTTGATTGTCTTCTTTTCTACTGTTCGGTTTACTGCTCCTTACTCTCTCCTTGCTCTGTGTTTTACGTGGAGTCAGAGTCAGATTTGTGTGGGCTTTTCTACTCTATTCCCTTGGGATTTTGAAACTACTCAGCTATATTTGTTCTGCTATGAGAACAGATAAAAAAAACAGCAATTCGAAATACTTATTTAATATTTTCTTGGAAATCCTCAAAGAAACAGAGAGAAATTTAGACCCCCATGATAGGAAACTCCCTGGGATACACATATTTAAAAATTTTTGGTAGTCCTTGGTCTCTTTTTTCTTGACTTTGTATTTTCTGTCTTCCAATGGCAGAATAACCTAGCAAAAGAAAATTTTCTGTTGTGCAGGATAGAGAAAGGCTGGGTTAAATTGCATTGCACTATTAAACTTTATGTGATCAGGGCAAAGTTAGTTGAATCAAAGCCCATTCGAGTGGGAGGAACTTTAAAATCATCCATTGTGATTTTCATATGTTTTTGCTCAAAAGTCATGTCTAAATAAAACCTTATACTGTGACCCAGTATATAAACTAGATAAAAGTAATTGTTTCTCAGACAGCTCAAATCTGCATTGTTGGTCATTTTACGCTGATCGCCTGTATTAATATCAAACAGAAAGTTGGAAGATTGCCAGAAAAATCTTAGTTATGTAGGACTCTGTACATATTGCAGGACAACCTTGACTCCTGTCCACTAAATCCCCCTAAAGTTTCCAAAATATTTGCTAGGAAACATTACCATCACCGTTGAGAGGCAGGAGTCTATGATCTCTCCTGCAGTAATCTTACCCGGTTCCAAGGCTTTGTGTGCCGTCTACATACTGATGACTATAAACCGTTATCTCCATCCCCACCCTCTCTTTCTGGGCTACAGATTTGTAAAAGCAACTGCCTACTTGATGTTTTTTCTTTGATGTCTAGTATACATTCAAACATAATATGTCTCAGATATAACTCTCAACTTCTCTCCATAGCCTCTTCCTCTTCCAGTCTTTACCATCTCAATAAAAGTTACTGCTACCGGTTCAGTTGTTTATTAAGTAAACAACCTAAAAGTGAAACTTATTCATGCTTCTCCTGTCTTCCTCAACGCCACATCCAATGTATTAGCAGATTTTGTTGATTTACCTCAGTGTAAATTCTCATTATCTCTCTTTCTGTTTCCAATGTTACCCCTCTGATCTAAGCCACTGTCTTTTCTTGCCTGTGATTAGTCTCACCATTTACACTCTTGTTCTCCTATTATCTGTTCTCCTCTCAGACACTAGTGTAATCTTAATACACATCATGCCAAAACACTGCTTAGAATATTTCAGTGGTTACTCTGTGTTCTTAAAATAAAATCGAAACTTCTTATCATGATTTATGAAGGCACTACAGTGATCTCACTCCTGCCTGCCTCTCCAACTGAATCTGTTAACACACTCTCTCTCTAATCCTAATCTTCTCAAGCTACAGTAACCTGCCTTCTATTCCTCAAATGTATGAAGCCCCTTTCTACTTCCTGGACTCTCCACTAGCTATTCTTTGTGTCTGGAATATTCCTCCCTCATAGAGCAAACCCATTCTAGTCCTTGAGGTCCCTGTTGACCCGTTGCTGCTTCAGAATACTGCCCTCCCCACTCCCCCATATCCCTGACTCATTTATCACTACTTGTACTTATCTTGAATCTTTATTAGTTTACATGTTCATTTTCTTTCTCCCCCATTAGGCAATATAAGCTCCCAAGGAGAGCTCTTTTATTCATTGCTTTGTCTTTTTGTCTAGCACGGTGCCTGGATAAAAGAATGACTAGCATATACAGGTTATTATGGAAGTACATAGGAGGGTCCTTTTCCTAACCTAGGCTCAGAGTGAGCATTAGGCGTGGCCATTAGTAGTAAGAAGGCTTCATGGATCAGTGATTTTTATCTGCTGAATCTTGAAGGACAAGTAACTTAGTCCACTCAGGGCTTCTGGGTAGAGGGAGCCATGTTCTGTGTACAAAGACCCAGAGATTAACGAGGGCATTTGCAATACAACTTGAGTAGGGTGCACAAAATGAGTATGAATTAGAGCAAGAAAGCTTTAGAAGGCTAATGCCAGAGAAGGAAGTTTCTTTTATGCTAGTTCAAGGGAGGCTTTGGGGAACCATCAAAGGATTTTTGTGTTGTTTTCAGAGTAATCAAAATTTCAGTTTTATAAAGCTTATTCTGGCAGAAGGTTTGAGGTTTGATTGGAAGATTTCAGTATTGAAGACGGTGAGACTTCTGCCTATAATTCTATTTGGACATCTTCTATTTATTAAGGCTTTCTTTTAGGCCTTGATTGTGTTAAGTAACCTACTTTGTTTCCTCTTGGGGGAGACAAATTGTTTTGGTACAGCATTCCCTAAACCCCTTTACACTAAAATGTTATGGAGGACCCTGACAAGCTTTTGTTTATATGAGGTATATTGATATTTGCCACATTAGAAATCAAAGCTGAGAATAATTTAAAATTTTTATTACTTCATGTAAAGTTACTTATAGACTCATTATTTTAGCATAAATAAAATATTTTCTATGAAAAATAAATGTATTTTCTAAAACAAAAGAATTCAGAAAAGTGGTATTGTTTTCTATATTTGTACATCTCATTAAAGTCTGACTAATATAAGACATCTGGATTCTCTTATTTCTGTCTGCATCAACTCTGTTGCAATGTGTTGTTTTAGTTGAAGGGGATTAAGATCTAGCCTCATATAGGTATGTAGTTGGAAAAGGAGTATTCTAGTAGTCTTTTCAGATTTCTGTGGCTATTCTTTGATATCACAATTGAACAAATGGTAGTTTTTTAAAGATTAGTTATGTTGCAGAATCTGTACTGATATTATAACGTACTTGGCTCTTGCTTATGCCTGGAATGCCCTTCCCAGTTCACACTACAGGCATATCCCAGAGACACTGCAGGTTCAGTTCCAGACCACTGCAGTAAAGTGAATATCATAATGAAGCAAGTCAAATGAACTTTTTGATTTCCTGTGCATATAAAAATTATGCTTACACTCTACACGAGTCTCTTAATAGTGCATTAGTATTGTGTCTAAAAAAACACCTTAATTTAAAAATACTTTATTGCTAAAAAGTGCTAACCATTGTCTGAGCTTTCAGTGAATTGTAACCTTTTCTTGCTGGTGAGGGGTCTTGCCTAGATGTTGTTGGCAACCGCTGACTGATCAGGGTGGTGGTTGCTGAAGGATAGGGTGGCCGTGGCGGTTTCTTAAACTGCCCCTGTCAGTTGACTTTTCATTTCTTGAACAGTTTCTATATAGCATGCAGTGCTGTTTGCTAGCATTTTACCCTCACAATTCTTTCAGAATTGGAGTCAATCCTCCCAAACCCTGCTGTCATTTTATCAAGTAAGTTTATGTAATTTTCTGAATCCTTTGTGGTCATTTCAACAGTCTTTATAGCATCTTCACCAGGAGTAGATGCTATCTCAAAAAACCACTTTCTTAGCTCATCCATGAGAAGCCACTCCTCATCTGTTCACGTTTTGTCATGAGATTGCAGCAGTTAAGTCACATCTTCAGGATCCACTTGTCATTCTAGTTCTCTTGCTATTTCTACCACAGCTGCAGTTACTTCCTCCACTGAAGTCTTGAACCCCATGAAGTCATCCTTGAGGGTTGGAATCCACAAACTCCTGTTCATGTTGATATTTTGACCTCTTCCCATGAATCACAAATGTTGTTCGTGGTATCTAGAATGGTGAATATTTTCCAGAAGGTCTTCTGTTTACTTTGCCCCAGTCTTCCTGAGAAATCACTATCTGTGGCAACTATAGCCTTGCAAAATGTATTTCTCATAGAAAGAGATTTAAAAATCAAAGTGACTCCTGATCCATGAGCTGCAGAATGGATGTTGTGTTACTTACAGGCATGAAAACACAATTCATTTTGTTGTACATCTCCATCAGAGCTCTTGGGTGACCAGGTGCATTGTCAATGAGCAGTAACATTTTGAAAAGAATCTGTTTTTCTGAGCAGTAGATCTCACCAGTAGGCTTAAAATACTCAGGAAGCCATGTTGTAAACAGATGTGCTGTCATCCAGGCTTTGTTGTTCCATTTATAGAGCACAGGCAGAATAGATTTAGCATAATTCTTAAGGGCCCTAGGATTTTAGGAATGGTAAATGAGCACTGGCTTCAACTTAAAGTCACCAGCTGCATTAGCCCCTAACAAGAGAGTCAGCCTGTCCTTTGAAGCTTTGAAGCCAAGCATTGATTTCTCTCTAGCTGCAAAAGTCCTAGATGGCATCTTCTTCCAACAGAAGGCTTATTTTATCTGCATTGAAAATCTGTTTATTGTAGCCATTTTCATGAATTATCTTAGCTAGATCTTCTAGATAACTTGCTGTAGCTTCTGTATCAGCACTTGCTGTTTCACCTTGCATTTTTATGTTGTGGAGGCGGCTTCTTTCCTTAACACTCATGAACCAACTTCTGCTAGCTTCATATTTGTCTTCTGCAGCTTCCTCAGCCTTCCTAGAATCGAAGAGAGTTAGGGCTTTGCTCTGGATTAGACTTTGGCTTGAGGGAATGTTGTAGCTGGTTTGATCTTCTATCCAGACTACTAAAATTTTCTCCATATCAACAATAAGGCTGTTTTGCTTTCTTATTATTTATGCGTTTACTGGATAGCACTTTTAATTTCCTTCAAGAACTTTTCATATGCGCACAGGTGCACACAAGGTGGCTAACTGGTGCAAGAGAGCTGCCTTTCCACCTGCCTTGGCTTTCAATATCCCTTCCTTACTAAGCTTGATCATTTGTAGATTTTGATTTAAAGTGAGAGATGTGACACTCTTCCTTTCACTGGAACACTTAGAGGCTATTGTAGGGTTATTAATTGGCTTAATCTCAGTGTTATGTCTCAGGGAATAGGGAAGCCTGAGGAGAGGGAGAGAGATGGAACAGCCAGTCAGTGGGACAATCAGAATACACACATTTATCAATTAAATTCACCATCTTATGTGGCTGGTTCATGGTATCCCACAACAATTACAGATCTGATCACAGATTCCCATAACAAATATAATAATAATGAAAATGTTTGAAGTATTACGAGAATTCCCAAATGTGACATAGACACCAAGTGAACAAATGCTGTTGCAAAAATGGCACCGATACACTTGCTCATTGCAGGGTTGCCACAAACCTTCAATTTGTAAAAACACACCAAAATCCCACAATATTTGTGAAGCACAATAAAACAAGGTATGCCTGTATAACCAATATATTTATGTCCTTTCGTACTGTTACATTGAAATCCTTTGATCTGTATTACAATTTGAGTAATATACGTGGGATCTTTTTACCCATGTATAATTTTATAGCATCATGTATTTGTTATTGGAAAATATTATCTGAGTTATACAGTTGTTTTAAACGTTGGCATACGTAAATTTATTAATATCCACTCTAAATATCATCGAAACAGTCTTTAAATATGAGGAAGCTATCAAGCTCACAGTGGCAGATTCACATTTTCCAAAATCCTAATTTTTGCTTGAAAGCTCAAATTTCATCATTGGGAAAAAAAAAAAATACTGTTGCTTGGTTTTTTTGCAATGATAGCTTTCCTTCATTCATTTTTGAGAAAATGTCAGCCAAATATCCAAGACTGTTAATCACTCTTTCAAGTAAAATTGGTGTTCCATGAAATAAAGTAGCTTGTTCAACTCTCAGCTCAATCACACACTGCTTTTGCCCGAGACAGCATTTGTACTTCAGTATATGCCCCGCTTCAGTGTTTTATGTGTACTTCTTGATTTGTCATACCAAATACTAAAAAGACTTGTACTAAGGGTCAAGATTTAACAAAATTAATAAATAAAACATCTTCATCAAAGACACTCTATTTTTGGTTTTTGGTTTTTTTGTTTGTTTTTTGGTTGTTTTTTTACTATTTTTAAAGCTTATTTACTTTGGGAAAGAGAGAGAGCAAGCCAAGCTGGGGAGGGACAGAGAGAGAGAATCCCAAGTAGGCTCCACATTGCCAGCTCAGAGCCCGATTTGGGGCTCGAACTCACGGACCGTGAGGTTGTGACTTGAGCCAAAATCTAGAGTCAGATGCTTAACAGACTAAGTCACTCAGGCACCCCCATCAAAGACACTGTTAGGTAAAACTGGCTTGTTTCTGTTTTTGTTTTTGTTTTCATTGTGAATGCAGGTGGTGAAGAATACAAGGGCTACTATTATAGTTTGGTGCCATTGCCATGATTTGAATGAGATGCCGGTAGTATTATGCAATTGCTGCACCATCAGTGCAAATATCAACGGAGTGGCAAAGACAGCTCTTTTCTATTATTATGACGATAATATGGCAAATTTGAGCTCATGAGCTTTCTGAAAAGATCTTGAGAAACCCCACCC
Source organism: Neofelis nebulosa (assembly GCF_028018385.1). Classification (NCBI taxonomy): domain Eukaryota; kingdom Metazoa; phylum Chordata; class Mammalia; order Carnivora; family Felidae; genus Neofelis; species Neofelis nebulosa. Next base: position 53,786,407 of record NC_080791.1, read on the forward strand.
CACATAACCACAGACTACCTATTGAGAATCATCACTACTTTGATACAGTACAGTGTGAAATCTTATACACAGCTGGTGGCAAAGGACATTGGTGTAACCACTTGGAAAACAGTTTGCATAATCTGCTAATGTCAAAGATAGGCATTCTCAACAGTTCTCCATGTAAATGCATGTCACTAGACATTAAAAAATGTACATAACAGTATTATTCATACTAGCTTCAAGTGGGAACAGTTCAAATGTCTATCAACAGAATAGGTGAATTGTCAAAAATTAGAGAATGGAATACTCTACAATAATAAAAATGAATTTCAGCAAAACACACAACAACATGGATAAGTCGCTTAAGTACAATTCTGAGTGAATGAAGTCAAACATACTATATGATTGCCTTTATATAAAGTCAGAAACAAAAGTAATCTAAAGCTTTTTTCTCAGCTTTACTGAGGTATAATTGACACCTAAAATTGTAAGATATTTTAAAGTGTAAATGATGATTCAATATACTTACACACTATGAAAGGATTCCCCCCGTGAAATTTATTAGCACATGTACCACCTTACTTATATACCTTTTTTGGTGGGGAGGACATTTAAATTCTATTGTCTTAGCAAATTTCAATTACATAATACAGTGTTATCAACTGTAGTCATCATATTGTACATTAGATCCTCAGACCTTATCTATCTTATAACTGAACGTTTGTACCCTTTTACCATCCTTTCCCTATTTTCCCCACTGGCTAGCCACCACTTTCCTACTCTCTGTTTCTATGAGTTTGGTTTTTTTGGGTTTTTGTTGTTTTGTTTTTTAAGAGTCCACATTTAAGGGATATCATGAGGTATTTGCCTTTCTCTGTCTGGCTTTCTCCCTTAGCATGTTACCTTCGAGTTTCATCCATGTTGTTGCAAATGACAGGATTTCCTTCTTCTTTTTTTTTTTCTTTTTTAAGACTCAGTAATATTCCCCTGTGTATGTGTGTGCATGCGTGTGTATATATGTGTATAAATACACACATCTCACAAATTTATGACATCTCACATCTACACATCTCACAACCATTCATCTGTTGACAAACAAGTTATTTCCAGACCTTGGCTATTGTGAACAATGCTGTTACGAACATGGAGATACTCTTTGAGATAATGATTTCATATCCTTTGGATATAGACTCAGAAGCAGGATTGTTGTATCATATGGTAGTTCTATTTTTAATTTCTTGAGGAACCTCCATACTGTTTTGTATAGTGGCTTTGCCAGTTCACATTCCCACCAGCAAACATAAAATTTTGAGTTTCCTTTTCTCCACATCTTCCCTGGCATTTGTTATCCCTTATCTTTTTGGTAATAGAATCCTAACAGCTATTTCATTGTGGTTTTGGTTTGTATTTCTCTGATGATTAATGATGTTGAGCACCTTTTCTTGTACCTGTTGGCCATTTGTATGTCCTCTCTAGAACAATGTCTATTTAGGTCCTTTGCCCATTCTTTAATTGGTTTCTTTATTTTGCTATTGAGTTATATTGAGTTCTTTGTTTATTTTGGATATTAGCCCCTTATCAGATAGGTGATTTGCAGATATTTTCTCCCATTCCATAGGTTTCCTTTTCATCTTGTTGATGGTTTCCTTTGCTGTGCAGAAGCGTTTTAGTTTGATATAGTATTACTTGGGTTTCTCTGCTCTTGATGCCAAATCCAAAAAAGTCATTGTCATGACCATTGTCAAGGAGCTTATCCTCTAGGTTGAAGTTCTAGGAGTTTTACGGCTTCAGGTCTGGTGTTCAAGTCTTTAATCCATTTTGAGTTAATTTTTGTGGAAAAAGTGGTCTAGTTTCATTGTTTTGCTTGTAGCTGTCCAGTTTTCCCAACACAATTTCTTGAAGAGACTACCCTTTTCCCATTGTATATTTTTGGCTCCTTTGTTATAAATTAATTGACCATTTATGCATGAGTTTATTTCCGGAATCTGTTCTGTTCCATTTATTCATGTGTCTGTTATTATGCCAATAGCATACTGTTTTGATAGCTTTGTAATATAGTTGGAAATCAGGAAGTGTGATGCCTCCAGCTTTGCTTTTCTTTCTCAAGATTGCTTTGGCTATTCAGTCTTTTGTGGTTCTATACAAATGTTGGGATTTTTTCTGTTTCTGTGAAAAATGCCATTGGAATTTTTATAGGGATTGCATTGAATCTGTAGATCGCTTTAGGGAGTATGGACATTTTAACAATATTAATTCTTTTGATCCATGAGCATGGAGGATCTTTTATTTGTGTCTTCTTCAGCTTCTTTCTTCAGTGTCTTAGTTTTCAATGTACAGATCTTTTGCCTCCTTGGTTAAATTTATTCATGGGTGTTTGTTGTTCTAACTGTAAATGAGATTATTTTCTTTATTTCTCTTTCCAGTAGTTCATTGTTGATGTATAAAAATGCAGATGTTTGTATATTGATTTTGTATCTTGCAATTTTACTGAATATTTATTCTAACAGTTGTTTTTGTGGAGTCTTTAAGATTTTCCATGTAGAATACCTTATGTCATGTGCAAATATTGACAGTTTTACTTCTTCCTTTCCAATTTGGATGCCTTTTTTTCTTTTTTTCCTAATTACTCTGGCTAGGACTTCCATTACTATGCTGTTTAAAAGTGATGAGAGTGAACATCCTTGTCTTTTTCCTGATCTTAGAGGAAAGGCTTTCCACATTTCATTTCTGAGTATGATGTTAGCTGTGGGCTTGTCATAGATGGCCCTGTGTTGAGTACATTCCTTCTATACCCAAGTTATTGGGAGTTTTTATCATGAAAGAATGGTGAATTTTATCAAGTGCTTTTTCCTCATCAGTTGAGATGATCATATGATTTTTAACCTTCATTTTGTTCATGTTATATATCACATTGTTGGATTTATGGATATTAAACCATCTTTGCATTCCTGGGATAAATCCACTTGATCATAGTGTATGGCCTTTTAATGTATTGTTGAATTTGGTTTGCTCATATTTTGTTAAGTGTTTTGTATCCATGTTCATCAGGAATATTGCCTATTATTTTCTTTTCTTCTAGTGTCTTTGCCTGGCTTTGGCATTATTAGGGTAATATTGCCCTTGTAAAATGAGTTTGGAAGTATTCCTTTTCATTTTTTGGATGAGTTTGAGAAGAATTGGAATTAGTTCTTCTTTAAATGTGGTAGAATTCACCAGTGAAACCCTCTCGTCCTGGACTTTGTCGGAAGGCTTTTGATTACTTTTCTTTATGGTAGGTGTATGTTTCTAGGAATTTATCTGTTTCTTCTAGATTGTCCAATTTGGGAACATATAGTTATTCATAGTAATCTCATAATCCTTTGTATTTATGCGATATAAGTTGTAATGTCTCCTCTTTCATTTATAATTTTATTTATTGAGCCCTCTCTCTTTTTTCTTGGTAAGTTTAGCTAATGGTTTGCCTATTTTGTTTATCTTTTCAAAAACTAGCTCTTAGCTTTATTGATCTTTTCTGTTGTCATTTTAGTTTCTATTTCATTTATTTCCACTCGATCTTTGTTATTTCCTCCCTTCTGTTAACTTGGGGCTTAGTTTTTCTTAAACAAGTAATGTAAGGTTTTGGTGGTTAGATTAACATTTTGGGAGGAAAGATGAGTTATTGGGGGGCGCCTGGGTGGCTCAGTTAAGCATCCCACTTTGGCTCAGGTTATGATCCCACAGTTTGTGAGTTCATGTCCTGTGTTGGGCTCTGTGCTGACAGTGCAGAGCCTGGAGCCTGCTTCAGATTCTGTGTCTCCCTCTCTCTCTGCCCCTCCTCCGCTCATACTGTCTCGCTCCCTCTCAAAAATGAATAAACATTTCAGAAATTAAAAAAAAAAAAAAGATGAGTTATTGGAAGCAGGGTTACTAGAGTTTTGTCATATGTTCTTACTGTTCTATTTTATGTGCTGGGTAATAGTCATTGAGGCATATATTTTGTGATAAATCATGGAGCTGTACATTTTCTGTACTTTTCTGCATGTGTGGTATGTGTTGCAATAGAAAAGTTAAAGAAAAAAGATTAGCAGCTTTTTAGTGTTGTTTCAGCAAATGCTTTTACTTAGAAACATGGTATTTTTGCCTCATAAGTAAATTATTACCTATTTTTTTAATGCATTAAACCATGCAACCCCAGCATCAAAAACTGTCTTTTCTAAAGTTTTAACATGTTCACAAATTAAATTTTTTGTTTATATCAAGTGAGATTATATTCCTTATTGCTAGTGTAGTAAACTTAAAAGTTCCAGCTAAGGAATATCTTAAATAATGAGGTGATAGTTAAGTCAGTTCTGTTCCTCAGGATTTATTTATTTATTAGTTTTATTATCTAATTCTGAAACCTTTGGGCACATCTACAAAGTGTAAAAAAATAAATACATTCCTGTTTCTGATTCTCATATTTGTGATAAACAAGCCAGTGTAAAGATCAAGTTATGCCCTATCTGAACACATACAACCTCTACAGCTTCCTGGTGCTACTTGTGTCCTGTGTGAAGAATCCTTTATCTCTCTTTTGTTTACATTTGCTGAGACTGATAGAAATGAGACCATTTCTCTTGGCAAATGAAGGATATAACATGTTGATTATAGAGATCCATTTATATGTTGACTTGAGTTTTTTTAATGGATTTTCCTTTTTAGAGTAGTTTCAGATTGAGAGCGAGATTGAGCAAAAACACAAATACTTCCCATAAACTCCCTGCCCCATACATGCATAGCCTCCTCCTTGTCAACATCCCCCACCAGAGTGGTATATTTGTTAAATTGTTGACTGTATTGACACATTATTATCAACCAAAGTCCCTAGTTTGCAGTAGGTTCACTCGTGTTGTGTATTCTATGTTTGAACATAGCATTCTGTGTTGACGTGTATCTACCATTACAGTAGCATACATAGTCCTTTCACTGCTTTAAAAATCCTGTGTTCTACCTATTCATCCCTCTCTCCACCCTACCCCTGGCAACTGATCTTTGTTATTATCTCCATGGTTTTGTCTTTTCCAGAATGTCATGTAGTTGGAATCCTATAGTATATAGCCTTTTCAAACTGGGTTTTTTCACTTAGTAATAGGCATTTGTTTCCTCTATGTCTTTTCATGGCCTGATAGCTCATTTCTTTTTAGCTGAATAATATTCTGGTATCTGGATGTACCACAATTTATCCATTCACCTACTGAAGGACATCTTGGTTGCTTCCAAGTTTTGGCAGTTGTGAATAAAGCTGCTGTAAATATGTGTGCAGGTTTTGGTTCACGTTTTCAACTCCTTTGGGCAAATACCAAGCAGTGCGATTGCTCAAGAGTATATTTCGTTTTCTAAGAAACCACCAAACTGTTTTCTAAAGTGACTGCCCCATTTTGCATTCCCACCAGCAATGAACAGGAAAGAGTTCCTATTGCTGTATATCTTCACCAGCATTTGGTGTTATCGGTGTTCTGGATCTTGGCCATTCTAATATGTGTGTGGTGGTATTGACTGGCTTTTCAGCATGCTGGGCCAAGACGCTGCTTGTGAGGCATTTTCTATGGATCACATGATTTGTATACCCCCACCCTCAGCCATAAAAATGAACAGCAGTTAGTTTTTTCAGCAATCTGTGAGCCAGTTTTTATTGGAATTTTGAACACTTAAAAGAATAAAAAACATGGGGAAAGTTCTGTAAGTTCCTTTGGGGTGCTAGATTCATTGATGAATGAGTCAGGAAGTTAGAACTTTGTTGATATAACCTCCTCCAGATGCATTCACAAGTTAGCAAAACTCAGTATCATTGCTTCATATTAAATAACTTTTGTTTCATGGTGTTAACCCATGAAACTGAAAACAATTGGAGTTCCTCAGGGACCTTGTTATTCACTACTGTATGCCTGCATTTAACCTAGTGCTGGGCATGTAAGAGTCACATTAAATATTTGTTCAACTGAAAATTGAAGTAGGGCCTGGAAGTATGGGAGATAACTGTATTTTTCAACTGAGAATTTTTTTTTCAAATTTATTTTTCAACTGAGAGACTTTGGAAAAGGCTTCATTCATGTTAATGGTAAAGAATACAGTGATCAAAAATGGTGGGCTGCACAATTTCTTTCTAGATAGGTCTCCGGAGGCAAGGGAAACAAAATTAAAAGTAAACTGTTGGGACTACATCAAGATAAAAAGCTTCTGTGCAGTGAAGGAAATAATCAACAAAACTAAAAGGCAGCCTATGGAATAGGAGAAGATATTTGCAAATAACATATCCAGTAAAGGGTTAGTATTCAAAATCAATAAAGAAGTTATCAAGCTCAACACCCGAAAAACAAATAACCTGATTAAAAAATGGGTGGAAGACATGAACAGACATTTCTCCAAAGAGGGCACCCAGATGGCCAACAGATACCTGAAAAGATGGTGAACATCATTTATCATCAGAGAAATGTAAGTCAAACCTACAATGAAAGATCACCTCACTTATACCTGTCAGAATGGCTCAAATCAACAATGCAAGAAACAACAGGTGTTGGTGAGGCTGCAGACAAAGGGGAACCCTCTTATTCTGTTGGTGGGAATGCCAACTGGTACAGCTACTCTGGAAAATAGTATGGAGGTTCCTCAAAAAGTTAAAAATAGAACTACCCCACAATCCAGCTGTTGCATCACTAGATATTTACCCAAAGAATACAAAAATAAAATTCAAAGAGATAAATGTACCCTGATGTTTATAGCAGCATTATTTACTGTAATCAAATTATGGAAACAGCTCAAATGTTCATCAGTTGATAAGTGGATAAAGAAATGTACACACACACACACACACACACACACACACACACACTGGAATATTACTCAGCCATAAAAAGAGTGAAATCTTGCCATTTACAGCAACGTGAATGGAATTAGAGAATATAATGCTAAATGAAATAACTCAGAAAAAGACAAATACCATATGATCTCACTCATGTGTGGAATTTAAAAAACAAGCAAAGGGAAAAAGGGAGGGGGCAAACCAAGAAACAGACTCTTGGCTGTAGAGACCAAATGGATAGTTACCAGGGGGAGCTTAGTGGGAGGATGGGTTAAATAGGTGATGGGGATTAGAGTGTACTTGTGATGAGCTCCGGGTGATGTGTGGAAGTGTTGAATCACTATATTGTACACCTGAAACTAATATTACACTATATGTTAAGTAATTGGAATTTAAACAAAAAATTTTTTAAAAAATAAAAAATTCATAAAATTGGTGGAATAACCAGAAATTAAAATATGCTATAAAGCATCTAAATTAGAGTGTTATTGGTGCATAAATAAACCGGGGGTTACAACTTAAAGGCTCAGAAAGAGACCTCAGCTATACTACAAAGATTGTATCTTACATCATTGAAGTAAATGGTCCTAGGTCAATTTGGTAGCTATGTCATTGTGTCAACCAGAAATAAGTTGCAGAATTTTATTTACATTGTGGCAGATGGTGTGATGTGAATATATGTTTATCCCCCCAGGAATTTGGGGATAATAATGCTGTGGTAATTTGTAGTATCTCCAGCACATCAGTAGTAATTTCCATAATCTTAGAATTATAGTACATAATTCATCTACTTTTAACCCACCTTGAACATATTTCTTTCAAACTATGAGTATTTTAGTTGGGAGAAATAATAAAATGTAAAAGAATATAAAGACACTTTTTTAAAGTACTGTACATTGAAATAAATTTTTAGAATCAGAGCATTTATTCATTTTGAAAAATATTTCCAAACATAAACCAGGAAGAATGCTTGGTATCTTATTACTTGCCTCATACTTAATGATGTTGGCATTATGGTGTTTTGGTAGTGTATAAAGTACTTTAATTTCTACTTTATTTCTTTAATTACATTTAGTTTAGTTACTTTGTTTTCTTTTTTAAGATACAGCAGAAACACAATATTCAGAGATTCAGAAAACTTATTTTTAAGGGGATTATTTTGGATCATAGAAGTCATTTTCCCTTGCAGAAGTTGTAATAATTATATTCATAGGGTAGCATAAGACTAATGCATCTTGTAGGTAAAATACTAGAACTTTTAAGGAAAACTTACAGAACACTGGTCACTAAGCAAAACAAAAATGGTGAAATTGAATTTAAAAAACCTTTATTTTGTGCTTGCAGAAAATAGGTTGAGAAGTATTGATATTTATGGGGATCAGACAGTTATATGCTGGACATTTTTAAGAGCTGTAAATATTGATCTGTGGTTTTTTTTGTAATTTTAAACATACAGGAAAAGCATAGAAAGTAAACAATCAAATGTCACCCAACTCAATATTTTGCTTCAGAAACTTTTAGAAATAAATAAAACGTGTGATTTTTAGTATTATGTTTAATTTTTACTTTAAAACTTATGGTTCTCCTAGTGCTTTGTGTAAATTTGGGTAATTTTAAGACTTGCAAGTTTAAAGAAAGAAGGAAATTAACTGTCCCATAGGTGAGTGGGAGTGATTGGTTTACAGAGTTAAGGGTATCTAAGAAAATAAATAGATATATACCCTCTTTGGAACTGAGTGAGCCACATCCATGAGAATGCAGAGGCAGATGAAATTGATCAGATTTTTTCTAAATTTTCCTGTTTGATGTCAGAATTAGGGGAACGGTGTTGAGTAAGCTTGGCAGGAGAGAGAATATGTCTTTGTTTTGTTTTAAAGGTTATGTCTTTATTTAGAGTGTGTGTGAGTGGGGCAGAGACCGAGAGAAAGGGAGTGAGAGAGAGAATCTCAAGTAGGCCCTGCACTGCCAGTGCAGAGCCTGATGTGGGGCTTAAACCTACGAGCCATGAGATCATGATGTGAGCCAAAGTCAAGAACCAGACAACTAACCAACAGAGCCACACAGGTGCCCCAAGAATATGTCTTTTTATATCTAGCCAAAAATGGCATTTAATTATAAAAGATACCTGCAAATTATGTGCTTGTGAGTCAGAGTGGATAGGAGGAAGATAGAGTCATAGTAGGCACATAATTTATTTCTCTGAAGAAAATGAAAAATTTTCTCTAAGCACTTTAACCATACAACCATATATTCAAAATACATTCTCTACCTTTTGTATTTTTAAAAATTCCTGTAGGTGTAACCCAGCAATTGCAGTGCTAGGTATTCATCCAAATGATACAGAGTGCTTCGAAGGGGCACATGCACCCCAGTGTTTGTAGCAGTCCTGTCAACAATAGCCAAAGTATGGAAAGAGCCCAAATGTCCAACAGATGAATGGATGAACAAGATGTGGTGTGTGTATGTATATGTAAATATATACACACATATACATACACACACATATATGTACATACAATAGAATATTACTTAGTGATCAAAAAGAATGTAATTTTGCCATTTGCAACAATGTGGATGGAGTTAGAGTGTATTATATTAAGCAAAATAAGTCAGAGAAAGACAAATATGATTTCACTCATGTGTAGAACTTGAGAACAAAACAGGCGAACGTAAGGGAACAAAACAGATGAACATAAGGGAAGGGAAGCAAAAATAATATAAAAACAGAGAGGGAGACAAACCACAAGAGACTCTGAAATATAGAGAACAAACAGGGTGGCTTGTGCGGTGTTGGGTGGGGGGATGGGCTAAATGGGCAAGGGGCATGAAGGAGGGCACATATTGGAATGAGCACCTGGTGTTATATGTAAGTGATGAATCACTAAATTGTATTCCTGAAATCATTATTACACTACATGTTAAGTAACTTGGATTTAAATTTAAAAAATAATAATGATAAATAAAGAATAAATTAATAAAATAAAAATTCTTGTAGGTGTTAATTGGGGTGACATTAAAGAAAGACACAGTAAACATCTATTTACAGGTCTACTAGGAAATAACAGAGAATTAATTATAAGCAGTATAATTATAAAAGTTAATATAAGAAATACTTCCTCTTTGTAGTACTCTGCTTATCAGTACCTATGTTTGAAAACAAACATGCTGCTAAAAGTGCCCAAAGGTATCTTTTAGACCAGCAAAGCCATGACACTTTGCTAGAAGCTTTTATGGCTAAATGTGCTACATATGCCTTTTGTGCTTTCCTTGCTGCTTGTTTTTTTTTCCCCTCTTTTTTAATGTTTTGTTTATTTTGAGAGAGAGGGTGCAAGTTGGGGTGGGGCAGGGAGAGAGGGAGAGAGAGAATCCCAAGCAGGCTCCGTGCTGTCAGCACAGAGCCTGATGCAGGGTTTGGACCCATGAACCATGAGATCATGACCTGAGCAGATATCAAGAGTCAATCCCTTAATCAAGTGAGCCACCCAGGCGCCCCTTTCCTTGCTTTCTTTTTATCAGACTTCATCTCTTCTGATTTCTGATGGCTAACTCCCTCCACTCACACTTGACATCACTCTTGGTTAACAAGCATTTTTGGAACAAGTACTGGTCTCTGGCACTGTGCTAGGTGTTTAATATACTAAGATGTATAAATTCATTCCCTATTCAAAGAACTCAGTGATCATTTGGCCTTCTCTTCTCTTGGCCTTCCCTCAACTGTTTTCATTACAGGTAGTGCAGTGTAACCACCAACATTCTTCCTGGTATTTGACTTTGTTCCATACTTTGTTCTTGTTTTTTAAATTTTTTTATTGGTGCCGATCAAAGGAATCCATGCCACCATAGGACAAAAGATAAAATCATTAATGTTTATGTGATAAAGAATACACAGAGAATGGGGCACCTGGCTGGCTCATTCATTAGAGCATACAACTCTTGATCTCAGGATCATGAGTTCAAGTACCACATTGGGCATAGAGCTTACTTTAAAACAACAGCAATAATAATAATAAATGAAGTCTGTGTCAAAAAAAGATAGTGGAAAAAAAAAACCGAATACACAGGGAATAAAACCCATGTACCATTTGAGTACCTGCTGATAGTACCTCAGAGTCCTACTTTAAAAAATACATTATTTTAAATGTATTTTGGGGTTTGTTTTTTGGTTTTCTGTTTTGTTTTGCTTTGTTTTTTAGAGAGAGCACAGGTGAGTGGGGCAGGGGGGCAGAGAGAGAGAGAGAATGAATCCCAAGCAGCCTCCGTACTCAGTGCTGAGCCCAATGTGGGACTCAATCCCACTACCCGAAGTTGGACTCTTAACTAACTGAGTCACCCAAGCACCCCTTTTTTTACTTTTTTTCTTTTTTTCTTTTTAAATGTTTACTTATTTTGGTAAAGAGAGAAAGAGAGCGCTCAAGCAGGGGAGGGTCAGAGAGAGCGGGAGAGAATTCCAAGCAGGCTCTAAGCTGTCAGCGCAGATCCTGACACAGGGTTCAATTTCAAGAACGGTGAGGTCATGACCTGAGTAAAATCAAGAGGCAGACACTCAACCAACTGAGCCACCCAGGCACCTCCGAATGTGTATTCTTTTAATCTCAGCAATATTGAGTTCAGTTAAACATAATTTTCATTCATGGTGCACTGTCGTTATTGGTCTTCCCAAGGCACTTGTGTCATATTACTTTGTAACAAAACCATTTATTCTTTCCTATGAGTCTACAGGTCATTTGGGTGATACTGATCTCAGTTGGACTTGGTTAGCTGATGGTTTAGCTGGAAACTGGCCAATCTAGATGACCTCACATGTCTCTCAGACATGCCTAATCAGGGCATGATCTGTTTGGTAGCATAGGTCCAAGAAAGAATGTGGAAATGCATGGCTACTATTTTTGTAAATTTTTGTTACCATACCATCAGTCAAAACGAGTCACATGGCCAAACTCAGAATTAGGGTGTGATATACTAAGGGGTGCCAATACAGAGAGGTGTGAAAAATTGAAGCCATTAATTCAGTTAATCTAATCTAATCTAACCTAACTCTGTAGTAATTGCAGTACAGCACTTGGTGGTTGCCTTAGAGCTACTATTGGTCAGTAGTACAGAAAAGCTAGAAACTAGAGATCACCCAGCCCTTCAGTATATGTGTGTCACTGGGGCAGACTGCCACAGTCTTCTGAGAGTCACGACTTGAGCTTTATTTTCTCCTCTCAAATCTTTTGCACTTGCCTCTCCAATAGTAGATGACCAACTATAACCCGAAACCAGGCAGGAAAGGGAATTTTAGGAGACATAGTCCTTAGTTTGGATGGGGACAGTAATGCCAAGCTGGCAAAACACAATTCAACATAGTCCCTTTCTTGTTTTATTTTTTCCTCTTTATTCCAATGTCCTCTCCCATTCTTTTTTCTTCTCTTTTGGAGGTACTCACTTTAATATTGTTGATATGTCATCTTTTATTGTGTATATAGTCTCATAAAATATGAGTGATCTTTTATATGTGCTTTTAGTTTACATTAATGATAATGTACCATGCATCTTGTTCTGTTTCCTACTTTTTCCCATTTAACTCTGTTGAAATTCTGTTCCTGTAGGTACATTTATTTGTTGCTTCTCATTGGTACAAAATATTCAGTGGTATTTTCCTGCCACATTTTACTTATTCATTCTTCTAGTTAAGGACTCTTTGGTTGTGTCCAGTTCCAAGTTACACCCAGGAAAAAAGTACTGCATAAATGGTCTTCAGTGTATTCCCTAATGGACTTGTATAAAAATTTTTCTGGAATATATATCCAGGAATATATTGCATGTGGCCTTCTCTCTCTCAAAGCCAGTGACAGCTTGTTGAATCCTTGTCCTTCTTCAAATCTCTGACTTCCTCTTTTGCAACCAGCTGTAGAAAATTCTGCTTTTAAAGGACTCACGTGGTTAGGTTGTGAACACCCAGCAAATCTCCACATCTTGAGGCCATCTGACTTGGAACTTTATTTTATTTTTGTATTTGGGGGACCTTTTAGTAAATAAACTGTAAGGCAGGAGGAATAAGTATCATCTCACTTTATTTTTTTTTTAATTTTTTGCTCATTGCTTTATTTTTTTCATCACAAGTGTGTTCTTTAATACCCATCCTCTATTTCGTCCATCCTCCCCCCACCCACTTGTCTGGTAGCTATCAGTTTGTTCTCTATGGTTCTTTTCTCTATAGTTCTCTTTTTTCCTTTTATTTGCTCATTTGTTTTGTTTCTTAAATTCTGCTTATGAGTAAGATCCCGTGATATTTGTCTTTTTCTGACTTATTTCACTTAGCATTATACTCTGTATCTCTATGTTGTGCAAATAGCAAGATTTCATACTTTTTAATGGCTAAATAATATCCCACTGTTACAATATAATAAATCCATCATACATACACACACACACACACACACACACACACACACACACACCTATCACATCTTGTCTATCCATTCATCTGTCGATGGACACTTGGGGTGCTTCCATAGTTTGGCTATTGTAAATAATGCTGCAATAAATATAAGGGTGCATGTATACTTTGAATTCGTGTTTTTGTATTTTGGGGGTAAATACCCCGCAGTGCGATTACTGGATCGTAGGGGAGGTCTATTTTTAATTTTTTGAGGAGCCTGCATAAAGTTTTCCAGAGTAGCTGCACCAGTTTGCATTCTCACCAACATTGCAAGAGAGGGTGTCCTCTTTCTCCACATCCTTGCCAACACCTGTTGTATCTTATGTTTTTTATTTTAGCCATTCTGACAGATATGAGGTGATACCTCATTGTAGTTTTGATTTGCATTTCCCTGATGATAAGTGATGATGAGCATCTTTTCATGTGTCTGTTGGCCATCTGGTTGTCTTCTTTGGAGAAATGTCTGTTCATGTGTTCTGCCCATTTTTTAATGGGAATACCATTTGGTTTTTGTGTGTTGAGCTGTATAAGTCCTTTATATATTTTGGATACTAACCCTTTGTCAGATATGTTATTGCAAATATCTTCTCCCATTCAGTAGGTTGTCTTTTAGTTTTGTTTTTCCTTCCATGTGCAGAGCTTTTTATTTTGATGTAGTCCCAATAGTTTTTGGTTTTTTTGTTTTTGTTTTTGTTTTTTTGCTTTTCTTTCCTTTGCCTCAGTAGACGTATCTAGATAAATGTTGCTACGGCAGATGTCAGAGAAATTACTGCATGTGTTCTCTGATCTGGAAATTGAATTGCAAAATCCCTTCTTGGCAGTTCCTGCCTTAGTGGTTGACTAAATAAAGCTGGGGTTGAGAACCTTGGGGTGCATCTTAGAAATCTGCCTATCGTACCCTGAGTCTACACCTACACTTGACATTAAACAACTTTCTAATTTTTGTCAATCTGGTAAATGTAATGAATTTTTCTTAAAATGCCTTATTTTCATTTGCATTTCTTTAATTTGTAATGAATTTGAGTGTTTCCTCTTTCATCTTAGCCATTTGAATTTTCCTTTTTGTAAATCTCTTTTCATATCCCTTGCCCAGTTGGGAAGCAGCATATTTTCTTGTTTTCTTGGCAGGAGGCCCTTATATATCCTGCCCATTAATCACTTATCAATATTAGATGCTGAAAATATTTTATTCTTTTTTGAAAGATTTTATTATTAAGTGATCTCTACACCCAACATGGGGCTCAAACTCAACCCTGAGATCAAGAGTCACATTATCTATTGACTGAGCAAGCCAGGTCCCCTGAAAACATTTTCTTCTTAATCTGTCATTCTTCTTCTGACTTTGCTTATATACTTTCTTTATTAAATAGAAATCCGTAATGCTAATGTCAAATTTGTCAGGGTGCCTGGGTAGCTCAGTCGAACGGTTAAGTGTCCAACATTGGCTCAGGTCATGGTCTCATGGTTTGTAAGTCTGAGCCTAGCACTGGGCTCTGCTGTCAGTGCAGATCTTGCTTCGGATCCGCTGCCTCCCTTTCACTTTGCCTCTGTCTCTCAAAAATAAATAAAAGCATTTTTAAAAAACTAAAACATAATTGTCCATATTTCAGTTTATCATTTGGATTTGGTGGATCTTGTTAAAGAAGTCCTACCCACTGGCAAAGTCACAAATTGGATGCATAATTGGTATATTTTATTCTTCATTTCTAACGAGTATTTAAGATTACAAATCTTAAATTTGCAGTGTTATTAGTTTTTGACCCTGTCATCTCTAATAGTTACTTGTTTATATATGATTTTTAAAAAATTGAGGTGGAATTCATATAACATAATTAACCATTTTAAAGGGTACATTTTGTGGCATTTAATGCATTTTTATCATGTTATATAACTACCACCTGTATCAAGTTCCAAAACATTTTCATTACCCCAAAAGAAAACTCCTGCCCGTTGCCATTTCTCCTTCCTCCTCCAGACCCATGGCTCTCACCAGTCTTTATGGATTTACCTCTTTGAGACATTTCCTTATAAATGGGATCATACAATATGTGGCCTTTATGTCTTACTTTCACTTAGCATAACGTGTTCAAGGTAAGCCATGTTTCAATGTGTATATGAGTATTTCATTTCATCTTCTGGCTGAATATTATTCCATTCTTTGCATATATTAATTTTGTTCATTCATTTATCCATTAATGGACATTTGAATTGTTTCCACCTCTGGCTATAGCAAATAGTGCTGTTATGAACATTAAGGTACACGTATGTATTTGAGTACCTGGCTTTTTTTTTAATGTTTTATTTATTTT
The DNA here is from genome assembly GCF_028018385.1 of Neofelis nebulosa. Lineage (NCBI taxonomy): Eukaryota > Metazoa > Chordata > Mammalia > Carnivora > Felidae > Neofelis > Neofelis nebulosa. The sequence continues at coordinate 53,801,936 of NC_080791.1, forward strand.
TGAGAGAGAGAGAGAGTGCATACACGTGCAAGAGGGAAGGGGAGGGGCAGAAAGAGAGGGAGACACAGAATCTGAAGCAGGCTCCAGGCTCCAAGCTGTCAACATAGAGCCCGGTGCAGGGCTCGAACCCACAAACTGTGAGATCATGACCTGACCCAAAACCAAGTGTTGGATGCTTAACTGACTGAGCCACTCAGGTGCCCTGACTACCCGGCTTTAATTCTTTCAGGTATATACCTAGGAGTAGAATTGGTAGGTTGTATAGTAATTCTTTATCTTTTTAAGGAACCACCAAACTGTTTTCCTAAGCAACTACACCATTTAACGTTTCTGATTTCACTCCGTTATGACCAAGGAAAAAAACTTGTATGATTTCAGTCTTTTTTAGTTTATTGAGATGTGTTTTATGTCTTAGGATGTGGTGTCCTCAACAATATTCCATGTGTACTTGAGACAAATGTGCAGTCTGCCGTTGTTGGGTGGAGTCTATCACTTTTAAGTTTCCTCTCTCTTAATTCAGCATGTGTTTGGTTGCTATAAACCTTTGACTGTTTTCCAGAGTTCCCACAGTTGATTCTGACAGTTTTTACTCATTATTTTTAGTTGTTCTGTGGAGGGACAGTCCTTCAGAGGTACCCATCCTGTCATGTTTGCCAACATCACTCTCAGTAATTCCTTTTTAAAATGTTTTGTAATGTCTCTTTAACATTCTGAAGTAAAATGTATAGGTAATCTAACTTAATTCATAGAGAAGTTTAAAAAAAACAATGTAATGTGGGGCGCCTGGGTGGCTCAGTCGGTTGGGCATCTGACTTCACCTCAGGTCATGATCTTGCAGTTTGTGGGTTCGAGCCCCTCATTGGGCTCTGTGCTGACAGCTCAGAGCCTGGAGCCTGCTTAGAGTTCTGTGTCTCCCTCTCTGTTCCTGCCCTACTTGTGCTCTCTCTCTCTGTCTCTCTCTCTCTCATAAATAAACATTAAGGGGCGCCCGGGTGGCTCAGTCGGTTAGGCGTCTGACTTCGGCTCAGGTCATGATCTCACGGTTCGTGGGTTCCAGCCCCAAGTCAGGCTCTGTGCTGACAGCTCAGAGCCTGGAGCCTGTTTCAGATTCTGTGTCTCCCACTCTCTCTGCTCTCTGTCTCAAAAATAAATAAACATTAAAAAAAATTTTTTAAAAATCAATGTAACGTATAAACTGTAGTGAATAGGAGAAATAAAAGGAAGTAATTTTTAAAGCATAGTATGAATTTCAGTATGTGAGTACATATGATATTAGAAGGCATAATGAAGTAGTGACATGTTTTACCTATTTAAATAAGTTGGATTAAAGAGATGTAAGAGGACCAGATTCCTTTTTGTACAAATGCTAATAAGTGAAAGACTAAAATGTAGTCATAAAAACTAAACTTTTTATATGTACAGGAAATGAGAGAAATCACTTAAGGAGGAGTTGAGGTAAAACATCAATACAAATTATAGACTAAAGAGGTGAAAGAAAGGAGAAAGTATAATATTCTTATAAATATGCTGGACTTTATTTGAATCATAATTGCTTTGTAAAGAGTGAGGAAATATATTTTTTTATTAGAAATCCTAACACATGTCAGGGCAAATATGTTAGTATTGAGTACTTAAGTCCCTGGAAACAACGTCCTTTCAGTGAATATGGGATTCAGAGATGGATTTTTAAAAAGCAGTGATAGGGAGTGCCCGGGTGGCTCACTTGGGTAAACCCCCAACTCTTCTTTTCAGCACAGGTCGTGATCTCCCAGTTCATGGGTTTGGGCTCCATGCTGACAGAACAGTCTGCTTAGGATTCTCTCTCTCTCCCTGTCTCTGTCTGTCCCTCTCCCCCCCGCCACCACCTCTCTAAATAAATAAACAAACATTAAAAAAAATAAAAAGCAGTGATAGGACGTTTAGGTCCAGTTTCAAAGTAAGTTTGAAAAATAACCAGTAATTACAAAATAAATGAATGATTTTAATTGGTAATTTTTACACTAGAGTTCTCATTCATATACATATATGCCTATATATGATATGCAATATTTTTAGAACCAATGGAATTAAATAAGATGCCTTCATTTCTCTTTATTTCTTTTTTTTTTTTTAAAGTAGGCTTCATGCCCAGCACAGAGACAAAACTCCTGACCATGAGATCAAGACCAGAGTCAAGATCAAGAGTCAGATGCTGAGCCAACTGAGCCCCCCACGTGCCCTAAGAGGCCTTTGTTTCATGTATTTCTGTAATTCAGTATTTGATATTAAGTCTCTTAAAAGGAGTTTCACATTCTTTATTGTGTATTTAAAATTGGCTTTTTTCAGGCACCTGGGTGGCTCAGTTAGGTGATCCTATGGTCGTGGGGCTCCACACTGAACATGGAGCCTGCCTGGGGGGATTCTCTCTCTGCCCCTTCCCTGCTTGCACACACTCTCTCAAAATATAAGTAAACAAAATAAAATAGGCTTTATTGCTATAGTAACTGCACTGTTACACCAAAACACTTTCAAACAAATGCACAATTTGAGGTACAAGCATAAGTAAATTAATTTTCTCCCAAAAAAGTGAGTATAATAGTCATATCTGGATCCAGAAGCTTTCTTAAATTTATACTATTTAAATTGTGTTGACCTTCAGAGAATTTTTTAGCTTGTTATAAATGTTGCCTGGCTTGTTTCCTACCTGTTTCAAATAGAATGAGCACCCTCTTTTGTAAATTTGTAAAGATCTTTAAATCTAATTGCTCCCAATCTTTTAAATATTTTTTTTTAAGTTTATTTATTTATTTTGAGAGAGACAGAGAGAGTACAAGTTGGGGGGAGCAGAGAGAGAGAGAGAGAGAGAGAGAGAGAGAGAGAAGCCCAAGCAAGCTCTACCCTGTCAGCACTGAGCTCTACGTGGGGCTCGAACCCACGAAACCACAAGATCGTGACCTGAGCCAAAACCAGGAATTGGACGCTTAACCACCTGAGCTACCCAGGTGCCCCAGTTGCTCCCAATATCTTTTAAAGATAGGGTTCTGCTCTTCTTACCTCTGAGTTGTGGTGCAAATTAAGTGAAATAAAGTATATAAAAGTGTATACTGTGTTTATACAAATCTGTATTAAAAGCATTATTAATAAAATTTAATAATAGGACAATACGTGTTCTAGAGGCTATTCCCTTGAGAAAATCAAATCTCAAGCATAGGTCAGAATTTTAAGAGATTATTTAATTCTTCACATTTAAAAATTTTAATTCATAATCTCTTACTTTGGCTTGTCTCTCGATCAGAAATACTTTTTTTTTTTTTTAACGTTTATTTATTTTTGAGACAGAGAGAGACAGAGCATGAATGGGGGAAGGTCAGAGAGAGAGGGAGACCCAGAATCTGAAACAGGCTCTAGGCTCTGAGCTGTCAGTACCGAGCCCAACGCGGGGCTCAAACTCACGGACCGCGAGATCATGGCCTGAGCTGAAGTCGGACGCTTAACCGACTGAGCCACCCAGGCACCCCATCAATCAGAAATACTTTTTATGCAGAAATGTATTTTGTGACAGAAGTACTTTGCCCTTTGGTTGTTGTACTTTTTGAAAATACAGAGCAAACTTCCTTGACCTTAGCACTTTCCAAGTAGGCATCTTCTCTTTTAAGAGTATACTAAGAACTGCCTCTATTTTTAAGAAAATGACTTGTCCTCACATATGTTTAATTGCATTGTAATTTTTAGTTGTGGCATGTATGTGAATGCAAAAAGTAGAACAAAACATCTCATAGCTTTTTGTGGTTCGTGTTTTTCATTTGCAGCCTTCAAGTAAAGTTAAGGTGCCTGAGGAGAATTTCTTCAATGTTCCTGCTTTCTTAACTGTTTCGGGACAACTTCACCTAGAAGTGATGTCAGGGTACAGAATTTTCTTTCTCTTTTGCTTTAATAGACTACTGATTATGGGTTGTGTAAGAGTGAAATAATGCTTTTCTTCCCAATGCTAAAACCTAAAAATTGAAATTAGTGTTTATAATTAGTTCACTTGAATTCACCAGAGTACATTTAGATTTCACAATAACCAGGTTTCTTCCAAAAATACAGTAGTCTAGACTTCTGGTTTTAGTGAAAAATATAATACTGGAAAGATGAAGTTGTGATTTTTTTTTCTTTCTGCTAATTTTTTTTTTTTTTTTGCATAAATCTCACAATTTACGTGTACTTAATCATGTTTATGAAAGTAAAGGCAGTTTTAGTTCACATCAGAGCCAGGTATTAGCCCCTTTCATTTAAAAAAAACAAAAACAAAAAAAGTAGTACCTGGAACAGATGGAAGAAAAAAATGTTTTAAGTAATTGGCTTAAATATAGAAAATTAACCCACAGAACCATCAGGAGCGACATATGACAAATCAGAAAGTCTTGGAAGTCAGATCACATGGTCTTGAAAATAACATATACTTTACTTAGATTCTTTTTTCTGATTTATCTTGGAGACAGAAATTGTTATTTGATAAGTCTAATAACCAGATAATTAACAAGACTATCAGAATACTGTGCAGAAAACCTATTATTGTAATAGCCCTGTGAGAGTGTAGGATTTGCAGAGCTGTGTGTGGAAAAGGTCATGTTAGGCATGTCATGGAAAATTCCGTATGCCTTTCAAAGCATAATTTTAAAAAATTAAAGGGGCGCCTGGGTGGCTCGGTCGGTTAAGCGGCCGACTTCAGCTCAGGTCATGATCTTGCAGTCCGTGAGTTTGAGCCCCACGTCGGGCTCTGTGCTGACAGCTCAGAGCCTGGAGCCTGTTTCAGATTCTGTGTCTCCCTCTCTCTGACCCTCCCCCGTTCATGCTCTTTCTCTCTCTGTCTCAAAAAAAAATAAACGTTAAAAAAAAATTTTTTTTAATTAAAATCATGCCTCATACAAATATAAACTGAACATGTATCAAATATTTTATTCAATTCATTAATTACTGAGGGAGCAAGTAAAGGAGTAAGACTAGTTCAGAGAGCATTTGAAGAGCTGTGTATTCATAGGCATTTAAGAAAGGAATTTTAGAATAAGATTACTAGGGTAGTTACAAACTGGTTAATAATGTCCTAGACACCATTTCTTTAATTTGGAATTTTCTCTTCTACCTGACAGAAATGATTTGCAGCTCTACTAGACAAAAATCTACAAGTTAACACGTAAATTTACTTAATCTGGGATATTTAATTCAATAGTAAATAGAATAATAGAGCAGAGTACTTTCTGATAAGCAATTAAATAACATTTGAATGGGTCTGTGTCCTCATAGTCCATTGAAAGGACACACTATTTACATTTTGGCCTTACGTCCAAGTTTTTTGCATAATCTTTCTTAATTTTTTGGTTTTCTTTTTTTTTTTTTTTATCTATAAAGTTAATGGCAAAGTACCTTCCCCTCAGAAATGTCCTAATACATGAAAGATATAAATTTACCAAGTGTTTGCCATTATAATACCAACTAGTGGATTAAATATGTTTCCTCTTTCTCAGTAACGTGAAATGAACCATAGAACACAGTGTACAGAGAAACCTGACCGAAGATTAAATTGGCAGAAGAGGAGGTTCAGTATTGTTTAATGTGTTTTGAAGTATTTCTAATAAGTCAGTCAAATGTATCTAGTTGAATATGCATAGTTCTAGGACTATTAATATGCAGTACCTCATGTTTCAGATTAATGCCTGATTTAATCTCCAATGAAAAATTGTTACTCTTCCCTCTGCTTTTTCTTTCATTTTATTCAGCAGACTTTCAAATTTTGTTTTGTTTTTGAGAGAGAGAGAGTGTGAGCAGGGAGAGATTGGGGGTCAGAGGATCTGAAGCAGGCTCAGTGCTGACAGCAGTGAGCCTGATGCGGGGCTCAAACTCACAAACCTGATCATGCCCTGAGCCGAAGTCGGATGCTCAACTGACTGAGCACCCAGGCGCCCCTATTTAGTGGACTTTCAAAATGGAGTAAATGGTAGTTAAATTTGGAACGTCAACATTTTTCAAAAAAATATCTATGTTGGTTTAGTGGTTTTATGGCTCCATATTAAAGTTTAATTTTGTTGTTGTTTTTAATAAACTTTCTAATTTTGAGCAATTTTTAAATATATAAAAGTTGCACAGATAGTGCAGACTTTTTTATACCTCTTGCCCAGTTTCCCCCATTCTTACTATTGTACATTGCCATGATACAGCCGACAAAACTAAGAACCCAATGTTAATACATTGCTATTAACTGCACTCCAGACTTTATTTGGATTTCATGTTTTCCAGCAGTGCCTTCTTCTTCCAGGATCCAGTTTGTCATGCCTCCCCAGTCTCTTCTAGTCTGTATCAATTCCTCAGTCTTTCTTTCTTTTTCATGACTTGTAGAATGTATCCCAGTCTGGATTTGTCTGATGTTTTTCTCATATTTAAACTGGGGTTATATGGGTTTTTGGAAAGAGTACTATAGAGGTGAAGTGATCTGATATCAGGGGGTATGTGACATCCATGTTAACCTTTATTAATATTAATATTATTAACCTTTATTACTTGGCTAAAATAGTGTCTGTTGGGTTTCTCCACTGAAAATATACTATTTTTCCCTTTCTTTGTTCTTTGGAAGTGAGTCACCAGGTCTAGCCCACCCTCAGTCTAGGGAGGTGGGAGATGGAATTAAGCATCACCTCCTGGAAGGTAGGGTATTTGGAATTCTTCTGTATGGAACATTTGTTACCACTTCCCTCTTAGTGATTTTTGTACTCACTTATATCAGGAGGGACTCATGTATTTATTTTATAGGTTGGGTTATACTCTAGTTCTGGTACATATTTTGTTGTTCAAACTTTGGTAGTTTTAGCTGTTGGCAACTCATTCATATCAACTCTCATATCCTTTTGACATGCCCCTGTCATTTTGTTTTTTGAGTACTTCCTTATTCTCTGGTACTATAAGATACCCCTTATTTATTTATTTATTTATTTAGATCAGTGAATCTACACTGACACATTATTAATACTCTTAAGTTTGTAGTTTATATTAGGATTCACTTTTGGTGGTGTACATTCTATTGTTTTGGACAAATGTGTAATAATGGCATGTATCTGCCATTATAGTATCATTTAGAATAGTTTCACTATCCTAAAAGTCCTCTGTGCTCTTCCCCCTCCCTTTTTTTTTGGTGCAAAAAGGTGATTTTATTTTTTTAGATTTTTTAAAAATATAATTTATTGTCAAATTGGCTAACATACAGTGTGTACAGTGTTTTTGGGGGGCTTTGGGGGGCTTGGGGGTAGATTCCTATGGTTCATTGCTTACATACAACACCCAGTGCCCATCCCAACAAGTGCCCTCCTCAATGCCCATCACCCATTTTCCCCTCTCCCCCAACCCCTCATTTGCCCTCGGTTTGTTCTCTATTTAAGAGTCTCTTATGGGGCGCCTGGGTGGCTCAGTCGGTTAAGCGTCCGACTTCGGCTCAGGTCACGATCTCGCGGTCTGTGAGTTCGAGCCCCGCGTCGGGCTCTGGGCAGATGGCTCAGAGCCTGGAGCCTGTTTCCGATTCTGTGTCTCCCTCTCTCTCTGCCCCTCCCCCGTTCATGCTCTGTCTCTCTCTGTCTCAAAAATAAAAACGTTAAAAAAAAAAAAAAAAAAAGAGTCTCTTATGGTTTGCCTCCCTCCCTCTCTGTTTGTAACTATTTTTTTTCTCCTTCCCTTCCCCCATGGTCTTCTGTCAAGTTTCTCAAGTTCCACATATGAGTGAACACATATGATATCTGTCTTTCTCTGACTGACTTATTTCACTTAACATAATACCTTCCAGTTGCTGCAAATGGCATGATTTCATTCTTTCTCATTTTTGCCAAGTAGTATTCCACTGTAGATATAAACCACATCTTCTTTATCCACTCATCAGTTGATAGACATTTAGGCTGTTTCCATAATTTGGCTATTGTTGAAAGCGCTGCTATAAACATTGTGGCATGTGCCCCTGTACATCAGCACTCCCGTATCCTTTGGGTAAATTCCTAGTAGTGCTATTGCTGGGTCGTAGGGTAGTTGTTTTTTTAATACTGAAAAAGAAAACCAAAGCGGGAGGCATCACAATCCCAGACTTCAGCCTCTGCTACAAAGCTGTAATCATCAAGACAGTATGGTATTGGCACAAAAACAGACACATAGACCAGTGGAATAGAGAGAACCCAGAATTGGACCTACAAATAAATGTATGGCCAACTAATCGTTCACAAAGCAGGAAGGAGTATCCAATGGAAAAAAGACAGTCTCTTTAGCAAATGGTGCTGAGAGAACTGGACAGCAACATGCAGAAGAATGAAACGAGACCACTTTCTTACACCATTCACAAAAAATAAACTCAAAATGGATCAAAGACCTAAATGTGCTCTTCCTATTTATCACTCCCTCCCTCTTAATCCCTGGCAACCACTGTTCTTTTTACTGCCTCCAGAGTTTTGCCTTTTTCAGAATGTCCTATAGTTGGAATCGTAGAGTAAGTAGCCTTTTAAGATTGGTTTCTTTCACTTAGTGTCGTATACATTCAAGGTTTCTCCAGGTCTTGGTCGCTCATTTCTTTTTAGTGCTGAATAATATTCTGTTATCTGGATGGACCATAGTTTATCCATTCACCTGCCGAGGGATACCTTGGTTGCTCCCAAGTTTTGGCATTTATCCTAGGTTTTTAATTTTCCCTACCCAGACACAGAATCAGCCATTTCTTCAGAGACTTGGTTCCTTTTACTGGAAAGTGTTATTTTAGAAACCAAGACTCAGTCACTGGGTATCTTGCTGCTCTAGGGGGATTATTGCTTCTACACCCTCAGTAGACACAGCTATAAATACATTTTTTAAATAAGAGAAAGCTAAGTGTTTTTATCATATTCTGCCTCTAAATATAACTTATACATGACATATTTATTCTGAGAAAATTAGGAATACTAAATTGCAAAACCTATGTTCAGAAATGTCATGTAATAAAAATTTACATTTCTTGTCAGTTAAAGCCAGAATAAGGAAAATATTCAACCTCATGTATTTGAAACAGCTTTTGATTATTATTGTTTATTTTATTTTATTTTATTTTATTTTATTTATTTTATTTTATTTTATTTATTTTATTTTATTTTATTTTTATTTTATTTTTTAATGTTCTTGAGAGAGAGAGAGAATGTGTGAGCAGGGGAGGGGCAGAGAGAGGGAGACACAGAATCTGAAGCAGGCTAGAGGCTCTGAGCTGTCAGCACAGAGCTGGATGTGGGGCTTGAACTCACAGACCACAAGATCATGATCTGAGCCAGGCACCCCTGATTATTACTGTTTTTCTTTCTTTGTTGGTTTTGTTTTGCTTTTGCTTTTTGCTTTTGGTGTTTTGTTAACAGGTGTTTTTTCCTTATTATGTATTTTTTTAGTAAGCTATGAAGGCAAGCATATTTCAGGATAAAACATGTTTTCCTCTTGAACATTGCTGTTGGAAATATAAATTGGTAGAGCCTCTCTATAGAAATAGCTTTTACCAAGGATTTCATGTCTAGGAATTTTTCTTAAGAGAATGATCTTACAACTTTGTAAAGATGTATAAACAAAAATGTTGAAAGCAACTTTATTTACTCTAGGGAAAATTACTAATAATCTAAATATCCATTTAGGAAGCTTGATTAACCCTCACTGTACCAAGAAAATAGTCATCACCTTTTACCATCTGGGGATAATTCACCTTATTTTTAATAAATATTTTTAAGCCATCTTCTGAATAATTTTCAGAAGCAAAAATAAAGAAATAGTGAAAATCAACTTTATTAGAATTTTAATAAGAATTTAAACATAGCAAACCCAAATTTTTACAGACTGATTTATTGAGAGATAACTTACTTACCATAAAATTTATCATTTTAAAGGATACAATTCAATGGGTTTTAGTGTATTTTCACAGTTCAAATATCACCATAATCTAATTTAAGAATATTTTTGTCATCCAAAAAGAAACTTTTTCCATTAGCACTTACCCTCTATCCTCCCTCCCACTCCGTGCAACCACTTGTCTACTTTATGTGTCTGTGCATTTGCCCATTCTGGATATTTCATACAAATGAAATACATAGTATATCATATTTTGTTCTACTTTGCATAATATTTTCAATGTCTGTACACATTGCAGCATGTAGTAGTATTTCATTTGATTTTATTGCCAAATAACATATATGAGTATACTATAGTTGTTTATACATTCAGCAGGTAATAATGGGCATTTGGGTTATTTCTACTTTTTGGCTATTATTAGTAAGAGCGAATATAGTGATAGCGAATAGTGAATATTTGAGTGCAAATATTTGTGTGACCATTTCTCTTGATAGATACTTAGAAATGGAACCTGTGTGTCACGTGGTAGGAACTGTGAGGAACTGCTAGGCTGTTTTCCACAGTGCCTGCGTTACATTCTTGTCAACTCGTACTGTATGTCTTTTTTGTGCCAAAATGGCATCTTATTATGGTTTTGATTTTCATTTTCCTAATGACTACTGATGGTGAGTGTACCTGTTGGCCATTTGGATATCTTCTGTGGAAGAATGTCTATTTAAGTCTTTGGTTCTTTTTTTTTTTTTTTTTTTTTTTTGGTTTGGTTGTCTTTTATTATTTAGTTGTGAGAGTTCTTTATATACTCTGGATATAAGTCCCTTATCAGATATATGATTTACAAATTTTTTTTTTTCTGATTCTTGGGGTTGTTTTTCATTGTCTTGATGATGGTAGCAAACCTCAATTTTTATTCCCACTTTTCTGGGTTTTAAAAATACCCCATCTAGACACAGCACTTTGAATGTAGCTGTTTATTGACTGCCATGGCATGAACCAGAAATATATCTATACTTAATACAGATTCTCGATTTCAAATACTTCTTTAATAATGTCTAGCTTATTATTACTTCTGGTTCTTGCACTCTCATCATCAAAAAGTAATACTTTTGAAGACAGGATAGCTCATAATCTTGTTGAAGAAAGTGTGGCCATCTATTTTGATCCATAATTGCAAAATATTTTTATTTTTAGATTCGTGAACACCCAATTATCAAATCACTTAACTTCTTTTATTTCTACATGATATTATTTCCTCCAAACACCTTTGTATACATCCTTGCCTTCAGCCTTTGTTCATTTATTAACCATATCAAGTAAATTCTTATGCACAAATGATGAAACAATATTGTTGCATACCCTTTCAGCAGAATGGTATGATCCAAGTTCTTGTTGCATATCATTGCATGATGAAGTCGTAACTGTAGAATAACTAATTGGATAAAAATATCATGTTTCTTTTTTGCCCTTAAAAATGTATTGTTCCCAGGGGCACCTGGGTGGTGTAGTCGGTTAAGCGTCCGACTTCAGCCAGGTCACGATCTCGCAGTCTGTGAGTTCGAGCCCCGCGTCAGGCTCTGGGCTGATGGCTCGGAGCCTGGAGCCTGTTTCCGATTCTGTGTCTCCCTCTCTCTCTGCCCCTCCCCCGTTCATGTTTCTCTCTGTCCCAAAAATAAATAAAAAACGTTGAAAAAAAAAAATGTATTGTTCCCTTATCAGTTCTTGGGTTTGAGAAAATTCATTTAGGATATCGTTATCTGTGTAGGCTCATTGTCTGAGATTTCACTTATATACAACCAATTTTACCATTATTACTAGAGACTAGCTTGTTACTATCTGTCTCTTTGCATTCATTTCCTGGCTTGCCTAATATTTATGAAGCATCTTTATCATTTTTCTTCTCTTTGTCATTGTGAGTGAAGAATAAAAGATCTCAATTCTCAACTGTGTTCTCTGAAAACTACAAAAAGACTTTAACAATACTGTCTCCAGGCTTTTCTTACAGATGACACAATTCTGTGTGTACTGCGGTAAGAAAACTGAGGATGATATAATGGTGCTGATTTATCTCATTCTGTATCTTCCTCTTATCCACTATGTGTCTGTCATAGGCACCCACCATTCTTCTATTTTCAATATTTTACTCTTTTTTAACCTAACTAGGAGTAATTGATGAGTAATGATAAAATAATTTATAGGATGATGAAATAGCAAAATGTTTTAAATATATAGGGAAAATAAGATCACTAAACCCTATATGCATCTTAGATTCATGAAAGGATTCAGTTAGTTTTATTCTATTTGAACAAAGTAGTACAAATTTCTCTGTCTTTTGGATGACATCTGTAGTGGCTTGAATTAATGTACCCCAAAGAGAAATCCCTTGAATACAGCCTGATTTGGAAAAAAGATCTTTGCAGATAGAATCAAATTAAAATAGTGGATTAGGGTGGGCCTAAAGTCACTGACTCTTATCTTTTGATATAAGAGTGTCAAAGAAATAAGGGTGTTTGGATTCAGAGACATGGAGGAGATAGTCATGGAGGGAAGAAGACCATGTGAAGACAGAAGCAGAGATAGGAGTGATGCTGAGGAATGCATACTAAAGATTGCTGAGAGGCACCAGAAACTAGGAAAGTTCCTCCTTAGAACCTTACAAAGAGCATGGCTCTGCCAACACTTCGATTTCAGATTTCTAGCATTTATAACTGTGAGAGAATAAATGTGTATGCTTTTACGCCCAGCAGTTTGTGGTAATTTGTTATGACCACCTTAGGAAACTAATATAACTTTTAAGAAAGTATAAATCATGAAGTGCTAATTTAAGAAATAGTTAAAACGGCTCAACAACAGACTCCTAGCTGTAGAGAACAAACTGATGGTTACCAAAGGGGTGGTGGGTGGGAGGGTGGGTGAAATAGGGGATGGGGATTAAGAGTACACTTATCTTGATGAGCACTGAGTAATGGATGGAACTGTTGAATCACGATATTGTACACCTGAAACTAATATAACATTGTATGTTAACTCTACTGGAATTAAAATTTTCTTTAAAAATTCTTCCTCTTTCAGGGCGCCTGGGCGGCTCAGTCGGTTAAGCGTCCGACTTCGGCTCAGGTCATGATCTCACAGTTCGTGGGTTCGAGCCCTGTGTCGGGCTCTGAGCCTGGAGCCTGCTTCAAATTCTGTGTCTCCCTCTCTCTCTGCCCCTCCCGGCTCGAACTCTGTCTCTCTCTCTCTCTCTCTCTCTCTCTCTCAAAAATAAACATTTTTAAAAAAATTTAAAAAAAACTTCCTCTTTCAAAATAACAACACATTGCTCAACAAAGAAACTTAAAAATTAAAACTAGATATAATGGACCTTGGCATTGAACTGAGGGTAAAATTAATTATGAATCATCCAAACAATGGATTACTGTACAGCTTTTAAAACTGATGATAAAGCTTTACACCATGTTGTTAAAAGGGGGGAAAATGGTTATGAAACAAAGTAGAATGTGATTCCAGGTTTTTATAATGTGTATGCATGTGTATGCAGGAAAGATATACATCAGTGTTCAACTAATAAGCAGTGGCCATCTCTGCTAATTTTTATTTTCTTCTTTAAGTTTGTCTTTTATTCAGATCCAAAAAACTAGTATTTATTACTTTTTTAATGAGAAAAAATCAGCTGTTTCCATTGTGGGGATAAGGAGGAATCAGCTTACACTTCAAGTTGATTTTATTCTAGTTTGATTGTTTGCTTTGTGATTGGTATGAGCAATCCTAAACTCACTCCCGTGGGTCATCTCATCAGTTCGCATGCTGAGCTCACAAGCCATGAAACATTCATAGTCAGGATGTACTCATCCTGTTAAGTGGCTGTGGTAAGGATGTCAACATGTGAACCTGAGTTACAGAGGTATCCTTTATAATTGAGTGTGAAACTGTCTTCCCATCCCATAGAACTTTCTCATTCCTCATCCACTTGATGCTTAGATGATTATCTGAACTTTGTTAATTTATACTTCTTTGATTTTCAAGAGTTTTTTGATTATAGCTATTTTATTCATTCTGTATGTTTTTGCACGTGCCTGTTTCTAATGCCCCTCCCTGTAGCAGTAGACTGCTTTTTTTCCATATCTCATTTCTCCACAGCTCAACTGAAAGCAGACTTTCTCCTTGAGTCCTTCCCTGCTTTTCTCAAATATTATTTTTCTCTTTTTTCTTACAGTACTCACCTATCTCATGTCCTAAAGGAAAAAAGTTCCTCTTAACATTTAGCCAGTTTTTAGTTCTTTTCATGTCTACCTCAGATTATAAACATCCTAAATATTTATGTCTACTAAAATTAGTAGATATTTAGTAAGTATTGGTAAATTGAATTCTCATTCTTCCAAATTTGTCTGTATAGTTTCTGCTATAAAATCAAGCCCACACCAGAGTTAAATATATATTAATCACTTCTTTTACTCTATTTCATGGAAAAGATATCACCATGAAACTTTGAGATCTTTAATTACCTAATTTCATGAATAATGAAATAGGAATAATGAATAATGGTGGTTCTTTATGGTGTTCTCTTGATATGATAATGGGACCTTAAAGCAAAGAGATTTCTTTTTAGTGTATTATGTATGTTAAAAATTAACTATTTGGGGGCACCTGGATGGCTCAGTCAGTTAAGTGTCCGACTCTTAATTTTGGCTTAGGTCATGATCTCACTATTTGTGAGATCAGGAGCCATGTCAGGGTCTGACAGTGCAGAGCCTGCTTGGGAGTCCCCCCCCTCCCCCCCCACCTCTCTCTCTCTCTCTCTGTCCTTCTCCCCTGCTTGCATTCTCTCTCTCTCTCTGTCTCTCAAAAATAAATAAATAAACTTTAAAAAGGAAAAAAAATAACTTTTGGTAGAAATATGAATTCACAGACTATTTGTATAAAAGACTCAGGAAATTCATTATCTCCTTACCAATTTCTTCATTTGTACAGTATAGCTAGCGGATGAGCATTTCAGGCAAATTGAGCAGTAAGTGCAGAGGCTTTTCATTTTTAGTAAGAATATTTAGTTTGTCTGGGTGCAGTACAGAGATTGTGAATATTTGGGTTAACCAGGGGTTGGGTATTGCCAAATGAGATTGATGGAAGTAGATACGTATGGAGGTCATGATCAAGAAGGAGTGAGGAAGTAGGGGTGGTGGGTGATGATGGAAAAAGTGGTGGATTTAAAGAATTGGAGGTCTCAGTGAAGAGTCATTGGTATGGACGTGCTAGGTAGGGTTAAAATCTGCACAATTATGAGGTAATGGTCAAAGAATGGTGTTGTGAAATTCATATCTCCAATGTGAAATCTCTGCTCGGTTCCCACCTGTGAAATGCCAGTTGTCTTCTCCAGTTGGCTATTGTTTAACCATCTCAACATGTTCAAAACTAAATCCATCATCTTATTCCCTCAGTCTGTTTTTTCCTTCTGAATTCCCGATGCCAGGAAATGGTACTACCTTCTTTCCAGTTTGTGTTAATCTTTCCAGTAGCTGTGTTAATATCATCCCCAGCTTTTCTTTTTCAACACCCATTGCATCTTTTCAGTCATTTGCATCTACTTAATTTTGCTTCAGCTATCCTAAACTGCTTATAACTGTCTAATCACATCCTGTTTAATATACAGGTGTTTCTGTGCCTTTGTTGTTATTCTGCCTGGAATGTCCTCAGGCCTTTGTCTAGCTAACCCCTGCCTATCCCATCTAAACTCAGCTTAAAAATGATCTCTCCCAGGGACGCCTGGGGGGCTTAGTGAGTTAAGCATCCGACTTCGGCTCAGGTCATGATCTCATGGTTTGTGGGTTCAAGCCTCGTGACGGGCTCTATGCTGACAGGTTGGAGCCTGGAGCCTGCTTCGAATTCTGTGTCTCCCTGTCTCTCTGTACCTCCCCGCTTGCGCTCTCTCTCAAAAATAAGTAGATATTTAAAAAATTTTTTTAACTTAAAAAAAAGTCTCTCCCAGGATCCCCACTCCCACCCCCACATCTTACTTGTTTAAGTGTGCTTCTTTTGTACATCCATGTTGCTTTATTCTGTTTTATAACACTGGAATCACTGATTTTTTTTCTCTGTTGATTAGACTCTGAGCTTTTGGATTTAGGGACTGTTTAATTTTGTAACATTATTAATACAGAATCAAGACTTTAATACCTGTTGGAAAGGATTTCTATCAATCCTATTTATAAAAAACTTGTAATTACCTGTTTATATGCTTATCTCCCAATTAGCCCACAAATTCCTCAAACTATCATGTTCCTCTTTGTCTTCATAATTTCTTTTGCTATCATTTGCCTGATTCAGAGTTCAAAAATCAATCTCAGCTTGACTGAACATTTGTTGAGAGTCAGCTGTGTACCAAACACTAGGTTAGGTGCTGGGATACAGAGATGAACACAACAGATAGGATCCCAACCTTCATGACCCTGTACAATCGAATGAGCATGATAGGCATTAAGTAAAAAACTCACAGCATGGTAACTGTTATATATACAAAAGACTGTCCTGAGGCAAGAACAGCATATGGCAAGGGAATTTCAACCTTGTCTAGGTCGAATTGAATTTAGAAGTAACCTTATCAGTGGAATGATTACATGAGAGTGCATTTTAAAATGTCATTTATATTTAATGACCCCTGGCTGTTATATTTAGTTTGGATTCTATTGCTTTTCTGTTCTTGGAACAACAGGAATCTAGTTAATACAACTTTAGAGCATTTTTGGTATACAGACTTTTAGTTACCCCAGTACATGTTATCTGTATTTGGTTGTGGAATGTCTTTAGGTTCTTTAATGTCTTGTGTAATACACTATCCTTGAATGAATTATATTTAGCCAAATCATGAAAAGCTAGTAAACTGTCTAGCTTTTCTGCCCTGTTCCCTTATCTACTTCCAAATACTTATAATCTTTTATTAAACTTTGTATGAAAAGGTTGTGACTTTAGGGCAACAGCCAGGATGAGAGGGATGTAGACATCATGGTCTAAAGAAATGGTTGAAGAATCTGAATAAGTTTAGCATAGGAAAGACAAAAGGGAGACATGATTTAAAATTTTTTCCGATCTATTTGTTGGGCTTTGGTTAGAGCCCTGTGTACAGATGAGTAAAATGATTTTTTAAAGAAGAACTTTATTGAGATATAACTAACTTACCATAAAATTCACCCTTTAAAATTTATAATTCAGTAGTTTTTACTATATTTGCAAAATTGTGCAACTGTAATTAGGGCCCAGGGGTGCAGGAGCACATGGCTTTGGAGGTCCCAAACAGACCAGGTTGAGCCCTTTGCTGCTGGCAAAATCCAAAGGCGGAAAGACAGGTGGTGGTGAAACAAGACAGGAATTTATATCAGTGAGGACCATGCTGGGAAAATAGCAGACTAATATCCCAAAGGCTGTCTCCAATGTGCTGAAAATACTGGCAGGTTCATATAAGGAAGATGTGGGACAAAGATTGGTGAGTGTGTGCAGGTGGGCGGTAAAGATCAGGTCGGTCACTGTCTTGGAGTCAGTCATGTGGGGGCTTGCCGAAGTCAGGGCAGTCAGTGCTCAAGGGGGTAGTTTTGGTTCCCATCACGGGATGCTTTGCCCATTGGGTCTTTTGCCTGAGTGAAAAGATAAGCTGGAAAGAACTTCAGTTAGAAAGTATAGTCTGAAGTCCAAATAGAGGCAGTTTAAAGCACGGCTGGGTCCTCTTTCACAACCATTACCACTATCTAATTTTATATTTTTTATCGTTTCATTACTTATCCATTAGTAGGCACCACCCATTCCTCTTCTCCCCAGCCCCTGGCAACCACTACTGGATTAGAAACGGAGTGGGGCCCGGCAATCTGTGTCATGACAAACCTATCAGGTGAGAATGATGCTGAGGACTACTGCCCTGGAGAAAGACTCTTCCCTGGTTGATGGCGACATCTGGCTTCCAGCCATTCTGTGGGAAGTGTGAGAGGGCTGACAGTTCCGTATGTAAACTCAATCAGTGAATCTCCATTTCCCCCATCTCCAGCCTCACCAAGGTTCTGTGTGCAGTTCACCTCCTGTCTTCTGCAGCATACTTAACTCTCTATTCTAGGTAATGGTTTCCAGACTTTGACATGTTGGTCATCACTCAACAACTGTTTTCTTCAACCAAAGATTGGTTGAAGTCTCTTGTCCCCTGAAGACCCTCTTCCCCTTTCTTCCTTTTAACTTATTATTATTTTAAGATTGTCTCAGGAAGGAGTGAATGTAAATATCTGTGGGGTTTTTTTGTTGTTTTTTTTTTAAGATCTAATTGTCTTTATGAAATGATTCATGAATCGGGCATTACCCCATCTAGCAAGTAGGAGGGGGACTCCTATAAATATCTGTGCTCAATTTACTATTTGAACTTCATTTTTATTAGCTTGAGTGGTAATGATTTACTTTCATTTCTCGTTAGGCTCTGCATTATTTGTGTGATGAGTTAGTGCCTTTGTCTAATGCATTATTAACTCTGCAGTATCAGCATACCACCTTGCAAGTCTAAACATGGGCTTCTCTACCTATTTCTAGTATTGCATTCCTTTGTGAAGGCTGTTACTGATTTTCCTTTTCTCCACTTCAGGTGTATCAGAGAATCAGCCCCATTCTTCTTTTATCTCAGGTCTGGCTGAGCAAAATATCTAAAGGATTGAATGCCTTTGAAATAAGCACGTTTGCTGTGAGTTAAAAAAAATTACCAGTCAGTCCTTTGAGGAATGATACAAACAGAACTCATTTTGCATAAAATGCAATGCCTGTTAGCATTGTCTAACAGGTTACTATAGTGAGGTATCAATTAATCTGTAGTAATTTAAGCATTATGGACGGTAATTGGAGCTATAAAGAGCAAAACTGATATTATTATTGTCTACAATTACTGTGTAATCTTGCCCAAATTCTGTTTTGCTCTGGTGGGTTTAATTACTTTTTTAGGAGAAGGGGGGAAAAAAAATCTGTTTATTACATGTTTGTAGAATTTAGGTTGGGTTGGGAACAGAGAAAATTTGTGTCGTTTGTCTTTTTTTCCCCCCTAGCTTGTTTTCTTCTACCTAAAAATAACTCTGGGTACTCATTTATTCGGTAATAATTTTAGTGTTTACCCAGATGGTATGTAACTGTGTTGGACACCAAGGAGAATGTTAAAAATATGGGACAGACTTGTCAATTGACATATAGAGGTTGCCAGTGCTATTACAGAGTGAAGTCGCTACTGAGATAATGTTATCCCTACCAGAAAGTGCTGGATTTGTCCAAGCAAATTGTCATATAGTCAAACTTAAATTAGAATTCTCCTTAAAAAAAAAAAAAAAAAAACGAAAAACAAACAAAACACTTTTTTCTTTTTTTAAATGTTTATTTATTTTTGAGAGAGAGAGACAGGGGAGGGGCAGAGAGAGAAGGAGACACAGAAGTAGGCTCCAGGCTCTGAGCTGTTAGCACAGAGCCTGATGTGGGGCTCGAACCCACGAACCGTGAGATCATGGCCTGAACTGAAGTCAGATGGCTTAACCAACTGAGCCACCCACGTGCCCCAAATTAGCATTCTCCTTTTATACATACTAGTTTTGTAAGTTTATCTGAGCCTCCACTTCCTAACTATAAGGATGAATAGTAATGGATGGTCACCTTGCAGAGCTATTGTGAGAATTAGATACTGTGTGCAGCCCAGTGTTTATCACAGTTTGACGCTGAAATGGTAAGTGCTGTGATGATGGTCGTTATGACATCTGGGACCTGTAGAACCCAGGGTGATTATAAAGAAAGAAGCCAAGGTGTTGTAACCAGGAAAAATAGCAGGCAGCCAGTTTCATAAGAGTAACAGCGCTGGCGTTTATGCAAAGCAGAAGACTGAGACAAATAGTGAGTCTGCCAGAATTCAAAACTCACAAGACAAGACAGGTCAGAAGGTTAAACTATACCAGTACCTTGGAATGAAGGAAGGGATTAGGACACAAAAATAAGATACCTTTCAGAATTTGAAGACCAAATCAGAAATAAACTCTGAGAGCAGATCAGGTCATAATCTACCCTAAGAGCTGTGGTCAGCTATGTTGACAATGAGACATCACTGAGTTCTGGATTCTCTTGTTCTTTGAAGTAGATGATTGCTATGCCCCTTCTATGGTTCCAGGAGCCTGACACTTCACCTTTTATAGTGTAGTCACTAGAACTTAAGTAACAGGCCAATTGAGTAATTAAGCCAATGCATGAATAAGCGCTTTTTGTTATTGTTGTTTCTCAATCAGCTTTATTGAATATACTTTATATATGAGAAAACCACCCATTGTAAATGTACAGTTCAATAAATTTTGACAAATTAATAAAGCCTTATAACCTCTACTGTAATAAAAATAAATATTTCTATCACCAAAATAAAAGTCCCCTGTTTCCCTTTGCAGGCAGTCTCCCTCTCTGGCCCCAGGCCCTAAGCAACCATTGATCAACTTTCTGTTGTCACAGACTAGAATTTTCCTTTTCTATAGGACTCCTGGGTGGCTCAGTTGGTTAAGCATCCGACTGCGGCTCAGGTCATGATCTCCCGGCTTGTGAGTTTGAGCCCTGCATCGAGCTCTGTGCTAACAGCTCGAATCCTCGAACCTGCTTCAGATCCTTTGTCTCCCTCACTCTTTGCCCCTCTCCCACTCATGTACTGTCTCTGTCTCTCAAAAATAAATAAACATTGAAAAAAAAATTATTGAATTTTTCTTTTCTAGAATTTCATATAAATAGTATTTATATAATTTGTTTAGATTTATATAAATAGTATTATACAGTATTTACTTTTTTTGTATTTGACTTCTTTCACTCAACATAATGCTTTTGAGATTCATCCAGTAGTTTGTTCCTTTTTATTGCTAAATGTTATTCCGTTGCATGAATATACAATTTGTTAATTCACTTACCTTTTGATGGACATTAGTTTCCAGTTTGGGGATATTATAATGAAACTGTATAAAAATTTATGCACAAGTCTATGTGTGCACATGTTTTCATTTCCTCTGGGTAAATACCTAGGAATTGCTGGATTGTATGGTAAATGTGTGATTAATTTTATAAGAAACTGCCCAACAGTTTTGCGAAGTACTTGTATTATTTTATATGCCCACCAACAAAAGATGAGAGTTCTATTTGATCCACGTGTTTGACAAAAATTGATGTTGTCAGTATTTTTTTAGTCCTTCTAAGTATATGTCTCATTACAGTTTTAATTTGCATTTCTGTGATGACTAATATTGTTGAAATTTTTTTTCTCATGTGCTTATTGGCCATTTATGTATTTTCTTTTGTTAACTGTGTTTTCAGTTCCTTTCCACATTTTTGTTAGGTTCTTTGTCTTTTTATTATTTAGTTATAAGAGTTATTCATATGCTTTAGATACTAGTCCTTTATCATATGTATGTATTGTACATATTTTCTCCCAGTGTGTCTTGCCATTTCCATCTGTTTACAGTACCTTTTGAAGACTAAAGTTGTTTTTTTTTTTATTTTGTTGCTACATACTCACTTTTTTCTTATTTGATTCATGATTTTTATATCTTACTCAAAAGGTTACAGGGATTTTCTTCTATTTTTTTCCTTAGGAATTTTGTCATTGTAACTTGTACATTTAGGTCTGTGATTTCCCCTCCTAGTCTATATAAGCCTTGAGGGCAAAGGCCATGCCTGATTTATTTCTTTTTTATAGTGGTTAGTACCCTAATGTTTGTTTAATGAAGAAATAAATGAATATGACTTCATAGTAGATAATGATTGTTGTAAGATAGTTAGGTCCTAGGCTGCTATATCTATTTCTTCTTGGTTGGTTGCTATGACCTGTAGGCTTGAATTACTTCTGTACTTTTGACTTTTTTCACCAATCTTTCTACTTAAAAAAATTTTTTTTTCCATCAAAAAATACATTAACACACCTGGAATAATATATTGGATCTGTTTAGATATTTTAATGTAACATTTCATTTAACAGAATTTCATTTTACCGTCCCATATTGTTGGTATGAATTTCTTTTTGTATGAATTTAGAAACTTTGGTGTTATTAAAAATTATTTTAAATCACCTATAAACTATGTACATGAATTGCAGAAACCACTTGTATGTATTTTGCTTTAGTAAGACAGATTTGCTTCCTTTTTTATAAAATAAAAGGAAATTTCATTTTTGCTTCTCGAAAAGAAATTGGTAATAAGACACTCAGCCAGCCATGGTTTTTTGCTTCTCTCTCACCAGTAGAAATTGGTAACAAATAAGCTCACTCACATTTGTTAGTTGATAATTGTATTTATTTCTCTTGATGTCAGTTCCCACTTTATCTCCTATTGTATACCCCTGCACTGAAAAAGTAAAACCCATGTTTTGCCACTTGAAACAGGTGCATAGGACAGATAAATATACATGTGTCACATAAATCTCTACAATTTGGAGAATATGCAAAACCTGAGCCAGGCATATTTCACATTTAAGAGGCAAATTTAGTGTGTGGATCATGATGGAGGTTGGAAGATAAAGATAAAAACCTAAATGTTTTTGTTTCTGTAACATCTTTTAGTGACTTTTACTTAGTTTCTTCAACTGGGTAATTATTCTGTGCTTTCCTCCTGATTCTACTTCACAGCAGTATAGTGCAAGATTCAGTGAGAACATTTGAAGTCTGGGAAGACCGTGCTTTGGGGACTACTGTATAAAGAATTATCTCAAAATTTACAAGCATGCCCATTGTAGCCAAAATATGTGTTTGATATAATACTGGTATTTCATATATAGCTATTGAGCATTGAGTATGACAGGAGAATTTGAAGATACCTGCTCAGATTGTTCAATCCAAAGTCTCCCTACCTTTTGTGTAGATTATACCATAATCCATATAATTAGAAGTATTTGTTTTTAGTATTATTCAGCACTCATTGTTTCTTTTTGGCATTTAGTGACGTATTTATAAGTGAGAGCAAATCAAAAGATGGAAGAACTATTCATTGTATCATGTATCTGTTTTGAGTGTTCCTTCTCAGGAAACCACTTTCATTGGAGAATAGTAGGTTCATCCTCATCTTTTGAAGATGATAAATGCAATGGCTTGTAGTTGGCCATGGGGTGATTTAATAGCCTGTCAAAGCCTGCTTCTCAGAGTTAGGTATGCACATAGATGGAAAGTTAAATAAAAGCTAGAAATATGGATTACTGAATAATTCTTAGGTTGTGTATCAGTGCCTTTCAGAAAGGCAGCCATTTTATCAGAAGAGGGAAACTATGGCTCCAAACACAAAGCAGGGCATTATTTTTATAAAGCAACAGATATGAGACAGGGGAGGAGAGCCACAGGGACCTGACATGACAGGTCAATAGCTGTGGGTAAAGTAAAACATGTCTGAGTAGGCCCCAGCAACTCTGGCCTCCTTTGATCCCTGCCCTCATGTCCCATTGCCTGAGCACATGTTTTTCTCAGTTGTTTATCTTCTGTATTCATTGAGAATTCAACAGTCTACTTTGGTGCTAGACAGTAGGACTCACTGCAGCAATGGGAGTGTTCTGTATCTTCACTGTCCAATACAGTAGCCACTAGCTGCTGTATGTGGCTTGTTGAGCACTTGAAATGTGGCCAGTTTGAGAGACTGAATTTTTATTAATTTTACTTAATTTTAAGTAGTGTAAATGTTAAATAGCCATATATGGCTAGTAGTCACCATATTGAACAGTGCAAATTTAACTGACCTCTGGCCAAAGCATAAAGCATTGAAGTCACTCGTGTTACGTGCTGTGAGGTGCTAAGGTTTCTGTTGCCCTTAGCACAGTAATAATGCTGGACAAATACAGGTACTCAGAGTGTGTTAGTTTGTTGAGTTAAATTGAATGGACAGAGAGAGAAGAAAGGTAGGAAGTATGAAGAACTGAGTGGCATCGTGGTCAGGTGTTTGGGGCTCTGATGCCAATGCCTGCCCTTTAGTTTTAGTATAATTTTGTCATTTTTACTTTTTATTGTGTTCCATTAGTTTGTCCATCCTGTGTCTTTTTTGGTGCCTAAATATTGCATGGACACAAAATTACTTTTTCAATAGATGTGTAAGTAAAGCATAAAGAATAATGATATATTCAACACTCTGGTCCTCCCAAAATGTTTCTGTAGTCTTTCCCCTTCCCTCCCCATGAGAACTAGCCACTAGCCTCAATTTTGTGTTTATCATTTTTTGTTCATAGTGTCATCACATATGTTCATAAACAACTCATTTTTTAGTTTCACAAGCTTTTGAATTTTGTATAAATGGAATCATCTGTGTGTATTCTTCTATGACTTCCTTTATTCACTTAATATATTCCTAATAGCCTCCACATTGTTACCTTATATTCATGTTGCATAATCTATTCATTTTCGCTACTGTGGGATATTCCTTTGTATGAATATGCCACAAATCATCTATTTTATTGCTGATGGGTATTTTTTCCTAGTGTTTTCCTAGTGCATTGTTGTGCAGCTCTGAAATCCCTGTATATGTCACTTGGTACACACGTAAAAGACTTACTGCAGGGCCTAAATGGGTATTTCTCTATTCTGTGTCTTCCTTTTCTCCTCTCACCCATCCTTTCCCTCCCCCTCCTCTTCCTCCTCTTCTAGAATACAGGGAAAATGAATGCAGAGAAATAGAGATTTTTCTGCATTATTTCTGCAGGCCAAGTGTTCCTCTAAAAGCATCTTGCCTGTTTCTAGTCTGTCATGGTCTCTTTATGCTTTTGTGTTCATAGAACAAGCTCTGATTTGGAGTTGGTCAAGAATATTAAAAATGTCTTATTTCATTCTTAGTCTATAGCTCTTATGCAAATGGTACCTCTGTACCAATTATTTGTCCCTTTTATGTTGCATTATAATTGGTAATTAGAAGGTCTACATCAGCGGTTCTCAACTCTAGCTGTCCATTAGAATGTCTGGAGGGAAAGAAAGAATGTCTGGCAAGCCTTTTAAAAAATATAGGTGCATCATATTTCAACTCAAGCCCCCAGAAAAACAGATTTAATCGGTCTGCAGGTGGGACTGGGTCTCTTGATTGTTTTTGAAGAACCATAACTTACTCTACACAGTCAAGATTGAGAACCCCCCCCCCCCCCACCAGATCGGTTGTCCTCAAAGTGTTGTCCTTGGACCAGCAGCATCACTTGGGAGCTTGTAAAAATATGACCTCTCAGGCCTACCCTAAGACCTACTGAAGCAGAAACCTTGAGTGTGGGGTCCAGCAAGCTGAATTTTAACAAGCCCCAGGGAGTCTAATGCTGCTAAAGGTGTAGAACCACTGCAGTACATCATTTAAGCATTTACAACAAAACTTCCTTTTACTCAATCAGTAAACTGACTGAATCCTTTTAGAATCCACAGTGTTCCACAACAGCTTTAGACCAGAGAGTAGCTAAAGGAGGTAGGGGGGAAAGACACATGCCAAAAAGAAGTCATTTTTGGTAAATCTCTGAGCCTGAGCAAAAGGGATCTTAAAAGCTATAAACTTTATTGGATGTGTTACCATTAGGTTGTAACCTAAAATGAAATGAAAAAGTATCCTGATTGACCATCAGTGCTTACTAAGAAAGGGCTGTAGGTAGAGGAAAATGTAAGATGGGAAAGAGCAGCCGTAAGTGGTCGGAAGTGGCAGTCTCAGAGATTGCACGCAACTGAAAGAGGAGTCAGAAATAGCCACCAAGAACAGGATGACCATGTTGTATAGTGCTTTTTGGGTAGCAAGGATAAAATAAAATGTGTGAAGTACCTCATGGACAATTAGTTCCAATAAACTTAAAAGAACTTTTTATTGTGATAAAATATACATAACAAGAAGTTTACTATCCATGCCATTGTGCAACCAACACCGCTGTCTAGTTCCAGAACATTTTCATCACTGGGAAATCCCATACCCACGAAGCATTCACTCTCTATTCTCCCTTCTCCCTGGTCCTTGGCGCTCACTCTTCTGCTTTCTGTCCTAAATATTTGCCTGTTCTGGATATTTCACAGAAATGAAAGCTTACAATATGGGGCTTTTCATGTCTGCCTTCTTTAGTTTCAGCATAATGCCAAGGTTTATCCATATTGTGGGGTATATTAGTACTTCATTCCTCTTTCTGGCTGAATAATACTCCATTGTATGGATATGTCACCTTTTGTTTTTCCATTAGCCTGTTAACATACATTTGGGGTTTTTCCAGGTTTTGCCTATCATGAATAATGCTGCTATGAACATTCATGTACAAGGTTTTGTTTCAACATCTATTTTCATTTCTTTGAGGTATATACTCAGAAGTAGAATTGCTGGGTCGTATGATAATTCTATGTTTAACTTTTTGAGGGATCACCAGACTTCTCCATAGCAGCTGCACAATTTTACATTCCTACAAGCTGTGTATGAGGAGTTTGTCTACATCCTCACCAAAACATGTTATCGTTCATTTAAGAATTTTAGTCAAGAGGCTTTCTAAAAAAGGATATCAATTAGGGAATCTAAACATTTTTTAGAGTAGTGGTTCTTAATCATGGGTTCACATAATAATTACTTTTGGAACTTTTAAAATATACTCATTGCCACCATCCTTCTGAGTGAAGGTCTCCAGAGATAAAGCCCAGAATTAATACTCCTCATTGAGAACCATTTCCTGAAATGGTGATTCTCAAGAATTTGGTGTGGAGATTCCCTGAGGCCTCCTGAGATCCTTTCAGGAGAGGCCTTTGAGATTAAAATTATTTTCATAGTAATACTAAGACAGTATTTGCCTTTTTCATTCTCATTCTCTCATGAGTGTACATTGAAGTTTTCCAAAGTCTTCGTGACATGCGATAGCACAACAGATTGAATGCATAAGCAGATATGAGAATCCAGCTGTCTTCTATTAAGCCAGACATGAAAGAGATTTATAAAAATGTAAAACAGTACCACTCCTCTTATGAATTTTTATTAAAAAATGTCCTTTATGACTTATATGGGTTTATCATTGTTTTAAAATCAACACAGTTTTTTAAATTTCTCAGTTTTGATGGTAAATACTAGTGGACATAACCTGCATAAACAAAATTCCTTTCCGATCTTCAGTAATTGAAAGTATAAAGAGGTCTTGAGACCAACCAAATGAGAACTTAGACCTTTGGAAAGAAAGGAAACAAACAAAAAAGTAGTTATTACCCATTTGTTGGACACTTACCATTTAGTTAATATGAGGTTAAGCTTTTCACATATTTTGTTTCATTTTATCTTTATAATAACTTCATGACATATGTATTAACTACATACATACATATGTATACTACATAACCCCATTTTCACATGGAAAATTTATTCTCAAAAGAAGTTAACTTGGCTAGTTCATAAGTGGAGGAGCCAGGATTTCAGTTTAAGTTTTTAGAGTACATGTTCTTAATCATTACCATAACCTTAAAAAAGCAAGGGTCATTTGTACAGGATGTAAGCCCAGGAAATTGTTGATAGTTCAATGCCATAATGACTCATCTACCTCTAGCATCAGGCCTCAGAAAGATAACCTTAGAAATCTTTATAGACTTCAATAATATGTAAATACCATGTGGTGGACATACCACATTTTGTTCTCTTTAGTGGTCCTCATTATAAGGGCTGTTAAATACTAGAAGTATAAGAAGGATAATCTAGGTATGAATAGATGCAGTTGACAATGTTTAGCTTTAGCTTTTTTGGAAAAGTGATTTTAGTGTCTTATTGAAACAGGATAAATATTCATTTAGGACTGTCCGCAAATTATGGCCTTTTACAAAAATCTTATTTTCTAAGACCTCCTATCCAATCAGCCAGTCCTCTGAAGAGCCCATCATTGCAGGAATGATGAAGTGGAATAATTGTTCTAAATTGTTGGTATCCACTGTCACAAAAGCAAAAGAATCAGCTGTTGCTCTGTTTACATAGAATAAGACTTAGGGTGATTTTTTCATGTGATAATATTTCAGTTCATCAAGAAATAAAATCTTTGCTAAATAGAGAAGTTCACCAGATCTAGTCCTTGTCAAAAATTTACTTGTTGAGTATAGAGTAAAAACTAGTATATGGGCAGTCACTTTTCAAAAAACTGATTTTGTTATCTCCTAGTGCCTTCTGTGAAAAACTATTTTAGAAAATAGCAGAATTTTTTGCTTAGTAATTTATATTCTGTTTACCATCTTCCTCATATTACTCCTCTATCCTCACCCCTAACCTAATGCTGTTTCAAATATTCAGTTTGGGGATCAGCAAATTTTATGGAAAACAAGTTATTTGCTTATTTGACAAACTGTAATTGTCTGGTGTTTTTGGGCACTGGGTTAAGACTGAGGGTAATGTGATGAACCAAAAAATAGATAAGGTAATGAAATCTACAGACAAATGAAGGAGATGGACAGACATTAAACAAATGATCACATCTATGTGTTTCTTTCTTTTTTTTTTTTTTTTTAATTTTAAAAGGTGCTGTGAACAGGAGTACATGGTATTACTAAAAAGAGCCTAATGAGAGGATTGACTTAAGAAGGCTAGAAGAAGATTGAAGACAAAATGAGGGTAGGGGAAGGTGTGAGTTGCATTTGTGACAAGTCAGCAGATCAGTCGAATAGCTGATATGCTTCTGGAGCTTAGAGAAGAAATGTGGGCAGGAGATATAAATGTGTGAATTGTACGCCGATAGGTGATTGAAATTTGTTGGCTGAGGTGAGCTCATTTAGGGAGAATGCATACCGTGAGAACCGAGGAGCCTCAAGTGACTAAGTATTGAGGAACTCTAGTGTTTAATAAACAGCTAGAGTAGAAGGTAAGAGACAGAGATGGACATCAAATAAATAGGAAAACTAGGAGAATACAGTGTTAAATGTTTCAAGAGGAGAGAATCTTCCAAAGAGAATCAAATATCCAGACTTTCCTATTACCATGCTTGTTCCTACCTTAGACCTGTGTGCTTGATGTTCCCTTTTCTGGAATGTCCTTCCCCCGGAGCAAGATGTTATCTCCTTGGAGAAGAGTAGCCAACCCTCCAGGATTGTTGTCAGATTCTCTTGATCTTTGAAGTTCATTATACAGTTAAGATTAAATTTTGTTTGGGCCTCAAACTCAGTACTAAATCAAATATTTAGGAAACATTAAAGACAATTTTTTAAGAAATGTTTAACAGTGATGGTAGAGAATAATTTTTAGATTTGAGGATGCATCCTCCCTAAGGCATCTTGACATGAATTGTTGAAATGGTGAGAGCTCCGTATTACACCCTTCCACCTAGTGTATCATTGGATGGTCAGAGGGAGAGGGGAAAGCTGAAAGGTAGGGGTCTGCTCTGTGCAAATAATGAATGGCAAATGTGTCATAATATTGATAAGCCGGTGGATTCAAAGCAGTAGTAAAACAGATGATTTCCTTCTGAAAGATGGGAAAACCATTTGACAAAGACTGTTTTAAAAGCTAGGTGAAAGCTGTGAGTTCATTTTAGTTCAATGGAATTTTTTTGAGCTGACCACAGACAAGTGATAGGAGGTTGGGAGTGGGGGCCTTAGGGAAAGTTGCTGATCCATCTTCTGCTGAATAAGTTCTTCCCCAGCTAAGGAACAGTAATTCCTCTATTCTTTCAAAATATGAAGATTAGCTCTTAAATTTTAGGGCCCAAAAGAATAAATGGCCAAGCACTCAGTGACCATTTTATAGTAATCCACTTACCAATTTATGGCTGTAGTACAACCTTTTTTTGGTAACTTTATTTTTTATTTTTAAAAAGCTGTTTTTGTAGTTAAGTTGGTTGATGTGTATTGAATGTACTTTTGTTATCTTAAACATCAAGTCCAAGCTCGTGGACTTTCCTTATATAGTTTGCCTCTCTCCATAATTTGGCACAAGAATGCTTTTTAGTGCTGAGTGTTTTCTTTCTCTGCTGGTCTCTTCTCACAGCAGTACTGGCCTTTCACCTGGTTTTGTGTCTTATTTTAGAAATGGCCTTGTTGTCAGATCTTATTTTAAATGTTGGTTAGCCCAAGCCTTGCTGCAAATGTCTTTCATGTCTGTGGAAGACAAAAAAGAAGAAGAAGTCAGCATAAATTAAAATACGAATGATTTCACATGGACCTAGAAACAAAATTGTTGTAAAAGACACTAGAGATTAATGCCAAGCTGTTCCTATCTCCCACTCATGTAAGAATTTGAGACCAGAAAGGCTAAATGACTTGCTAAAAGTTAGGAAATATTTATGAAAATTTATCATTCTTCTTACATGAAGGCAACATATCCTAGTAAGCTATAACTTTAACACATAAAACAAATAAGCTATTCGTAAGGTAGATAAATATATCAATATAATAAATACAATACAATACAATAAATATATCAAACTACTCACCCTGATTATCTCTGAGAAGAGTATGGGGGGAGGTGCATTATAAAGTTTTCTTTGTAATTCTCTGAGTCTGTCAGTGTTCAGTTATGAGCATCATTATTTTCATATCGTGATAAAGGCCGTGACCACTAGGATCAGATCTGGATTTGAATCTGGCCTGTACCACTTAAGAGGCTGCGACTCCGTGACTTAAGGGAAAGCTTCTTAACCTCTCTGAAGTTCCATTTCTTAGCTTGAAAAAGAGAAGTAACAATACATTATTGAGTTAACTATAAAGGAATTAACTGTAAGGTTCTTACAGCTAGTGCGCGGCCCGCAAGGAGTACTTCTAACAGCAGCTGCTATCGCTGGTACTACTGCTGCTGTCCCTACTTTTGTAAGCGAACACTAGGCACTGGCAGAAGATGTTCATTATGGAATGATTAAATGTTCATCTGCTTAAAGACTAGATGCTGAATTAGGCAGTTTTGTAACATAGCTTCCAGATCATTTTCAATTTCTGTTAATTCAGAGGAAGCACATGGCCATCAGTTTTTACTTACCCTATTAGAATAATACTTAACTCTTGGGTACCTCAATCAGAGCCTGATCCATATTATAATTAAAATAAGAATCCCTGGCATTCTTCATTATTTTATACTAGAGCGGCTTACCCTACATTGCTAGGGAAAATTATTAACCATCATTAAACTAAAAATCCCTATTGCTACTCATCTTGGGGCACCCTACGTAGAATTGCCATGTGAGAAGCAGATGTCCTTTTGACTGGAACTTGTAGTTCTTCTTATAAACGATTTTCTCTGTAACTAGTATCTTAATACAGATTATATGTGTCTTTTGAAAAACAGTCTCATTGGCTTTCCTTGTATTTCAGGAAGATCACTGATGAAGTCTCAGAAAGAAATGTCATTTCGTTTATGTAGATATACTACTGACAACCTACCTAGAGATTGTGTAGTCACAGACTGGAAACCCAGGGCCTTATAATTTTTTAGGTTATTATTTGGAACAGGCCTAGATTGTTTGACACCTTTTAGGTACTGAGTAACAGCCACAGTGAAATATATCTGAGTATTTTTCTGTACATTATTTGTAATGTTACTGTTTGTGAGCATGCTGTACTTTTCCACTTTACAACTGAGGAAGCCTGTCATCATCATTAGTACTCATTCATTCAGCATGAGCACCTGTTTTATCTTAGGCACTGGAGATGTAAATATGAATAAAACATGATTCCTGCTCTGGAAAATTTCGTAGTTTATTGGGAGAGAAAGACACATATATAATTGCATTTCAAAGTGATATATTCTGTATAATACATAAACAAAATGTCATAGTCCTATAAAGGAGGGAACAGTAAATTTGAGGATGTATGGTAAGGTTACAAAGAGAAAGTGGCATTTGAGTCAAGTCTTGAAGGATAGTTGGGAATTTGCTTTTTGGAGAGAGAGGAGCCAGTAATGGTCATTAGAGGCAGGGAACAGCCTAGCAAAGGCCTAAAGACTTGCCTGAGCATGCTGTGTGAGGGGAGTATCTTCAGCATAACTAGAGAAAAGGCTTTGAGAAAGAGAGTCAAAGTTAGGAGTTTGAATTGTATCATTTAAACAGTAGGGAATCATTGAAGATTTTTAAATTATGGCTGGTATAATCACACATGAGTTTGAGAAGTCATAGTAGCTTGGGGCTGGAGGAAGAAAGACAAGTGGCAGTCACCAGTTAAAAAGTTGTAGTTCGGGGCGCCTGGGTGGCTCAGTCGGTTAGGCATCCAACTCTTGGTTTCGGCTCAGGTCATGATGTCACAGTTGGTGATTTAGAGCCCTGAGTCAAGGTCTGTGCTGACAGTGCACATCCTGCTTGGGATTCTCTCTCTCCTGCTGTCTCTGCCCCTCCCCTGCTTGCACTCTCTCTAAATAAATTAATTAATTTTAAAAAGTTGTAGTTCTCCAGGCAATACATGAGAGTTTATACTAGCAGTATCTTTGAAGATTTAAAAAAAAAAAAAAAAAAAAAAAAGTGAGGTGGGGGCACCTGGGCGGCTCAGTCAGTTAAGCATCCAACTCTTGATTTCAGCTCGGGTCATGTGTTTGAGTCCCTGTCAGGCTCTACACTGAGCAGTGGGCATGCTTGGGATTCTCTCTCTCCCCCTCTGCTCCCTCCCCAACATGCACTCTCTCTCTCTCAAATAAAAAATAAAATAAAATAAAATAAAATAAAATAAAATAAAATAAAATAAAATAAAATAAAATAATAAAGGGAGGGGCAGGGAGTCTGTGGATTTGCGAGAGTTTTCCTAGGTGTAAACAATATGATATGGGAAATGTGGGCAGTGGGAGAGCTGGTTTGGGTGATGAGGTGGAGTAACTGAGATTAATAGAATTGGGGAAAGTGAAAAAGGAGAGGAAGGATTGTTCTTTGTTTTTTGTTTACTCTGGGAGCAGGGCAAGGATTTTCATTTTGCACAAGGTAGGGTCAGTGTTTTCAGGAACATTCTAGTAGGCACGTCTGGATCTGAAGTTCAACAGAGAGGTTACCATAGTAATATTTTTGGGTTCTTATTGTTTATTTTTCCATTAAAAACTAAGGTTCTTGGAGGTTAACTGATTATGGTTTCAGGAAGGTGACTAGAACCAAAACATAAATTCCTAAGCTTCTTACCAACTAGGCCTCAACTAAAATAGCCTTTTGAAAGAAAAAATAAATATCTTGATTTCCATTATAATTGTCTTACTGTTTTATTTCCTAGAGTATCTTAAAAAAAAAAAAGCCCAATGGGTGTGTGTGTGTGTGTGTGTGTGTGTGTGTGTGTGTGTCCATAATCTATTTTCTGCACTGTTTTCTGATCTTAATGTTGTTTGACTAATGCCAGTCAAATGATGAATACTCACAATAATAGCTGAGGAGCCCCAAGTCTCTTGTTTTGTCCTAGCAAAATCTTAAAATTCAAAGATTAGATAGTCCTCAGGAAATACTCAGTATTTCATATATGTTTGATTTAACCCCAGTTGTTGGCCTGATTCCACATGAGGGAGACTCTAAGTGTTAAAGAATGAAAGTGTACTGTCCACTTTTCTGCAGGAATTGAAAAGTAAGATTTTCCCCCACTATTTGAATTGTTGCGCTATGAGCTATTCTCTTGAATACCAGAGAATAAAGTAGACAGTTCTTCAAAATCCGTCCTCACCCCCAAGTTTCAGGGGTCATTCAGCGATCATTGAAACACTTGGGTGGTTGTGAAGGACCTGAAGAGGATTTGAGCAAGACAGATCACCATACATATCAGATACTGTTTTTTCACTTAAAAAAAAAAAAAAAAAATGAGCATACTTTATCCATGTGAAATTCTAGTTTTAACTGTGACTATATAGAATCTCTGTGAAGCTTGTTGGGCTGTGGTATTTTTCCTTTACTTTGTTCTTGATTGCTGCGAAGTGTAGTTGCCTGCTGTTTAAGGCAGCTGCAGTTGAGTGCGCCCAGAAGTGGTTGATTCTATATTTAGTAAGCCATAGGGTTTGTAAAGCATTTGCAAATTCCTTCGGGATAAAATGGTTTCTATAAATGTAACATTTTTAATGAAACTATTATTATCACCCATTAGAGAAATATAGCAGCTAATATGGGTGGATTTGTGACAAGACAGAGGCACAAAACCTTTTATACTTAAGAGTACACTGAGTGTTTTAAATACTTAAAATTAATAATGTGAATCCTGTTTTTATACTTTTAATCTTGAATTGCAGAGCTTTTACTCAAGTGTTTACCTTTGGTCCCACATTCCGAGCAGAGAATTCTCAGAGCCGGAGACACCTGGCAGAGTTTTATATGGTAGAAGCAGAGATTTCTTTTGTTGAGAGTCTTCAAGATCTCATGCAGGTAGGTATGCAAGTTTTAAAACAATTTCTGAATAACAGATATCTGTGAGACTGAAATGCTTCTGTGTACATCTGTGCATTATAGGTGTTCATGGAGTGAAGAAGATGGAGAACTAAATTTGATAAACATTAAGTGCCTTTAAAGTACAAGAGTCAGACAGATTTAAGTTCATATCCCAGCTCTGCCATTACTTTTGTTTTGATGTTATCTAACCTTGATGATCTTTAGCTTTCTCAACTATAAAGTGAAAATAATAGTAACTATTTCATAAGGTTATGGGGAGGAGTAAATGAAATGTTTGTATAATGTAAAGCACCTAGTAGTGGGCCTGGCATATGGCAGGCTCAGTAAATACTAGCTCTCGTTATTTGTTAGGCAAATAAATAAAACATCCTTATAGTTAGAGAAATGTCTCCATAGCTATATTGGAAAGCATGTACAGGAGCCAGCAGAGCTCTATTTGGGAAGAAGAGGGACGAGAGGTACGGCCAGAGAGATAGTCAAGAGTCAAATCATGAAAGAAAGACTTTGTAAATGCCATACTAAGTAGTTTGGACTTAAAGGAGAAAGAGTTCTCAGTTGGGAAAAGCCATTGTCTATTATAGTTTAGAAACATCTCTTACGTAACAATTTAATTATTTAGAGGGAGATAAAAATGGGGGTGGGAGCTTTTTTAGGAGGCTGTGGCCGTAATCCAGGTAGAGCACATAAGCTCTGAAGTTGGATGGACCAGGAATGTTTAGCTCCACCACTTACTTGCTATGTGACCTTAGACAAAGGAGTTAATTCCCTGAGCCTCAGTTTCCTCATCTGTAAAATGAGAGTAATAGTTCCTACTTTATGAGGTAGTTCAGAGGATTACACAGATAATGTATATAAGGCACATAGAATAATAGGTCATGGCACTTTGTACCCAGAAATGATTGTTGTTATTATGAATTGTCTCTCCAGTACCACTAATATCTTAGTTTGGATTTGTAATTACAGAATGTTTCAACTTTCATCAACTCTCACTTCTATTCATTTTATATCTTTCTGCTCTTACCCAGTAAATGGCCCAATTCTACTTAAAACGTAAATACCACGTATATCATCAAATAGAACGGACTTACTATTTTATTATCCAGTCCTGGTTGGATTTCCTAGTAAACAAACTATAGAGCAGATTTGGGGGTTGGGATTATTGGGGAATGCTCTGGAGAGCAATACCCATAAGGAAAGGAAGAAAGCTGTATTGGGCAGAGGGAAAAGTTGAACTACAATGCATTTACAGAGGCCTTAGCTAATTCTTTGAGGAACTTTGGAGCTGGAATGTTCATAGTTGTCCCATAGGAAGACAAGGGGGTGGTGGGCCTTTGTTCTTTCCCTGTCCAACAGTTACCTGACATGGATTAGTCTTGGAAGAGACATACTCTTGCGTAAGATAGCACTCCTGGCCTGGCCAGTTTCTGAAGAGGAGTCCAACCATGAGACATCAGCAGTTAATATTCCAAGTGGAGAAAAAACTCTTGGTCCTGAAGGGGTGTTTTGACCATACGCCACAGTTTCCACTTACCCCTTTAACATCTCCCACTGATTGTTCTCGGATCAGTGTTCCCCAGGGGACGTTTTTGGTTGTCTCTCCTAGGAAGTGGATGGAAGAGACGGGTGAGTGGTTGCTACCGGCATCTGGCGGGTAAAGGCTAGGGACGCTGTTCAGCATGCTAAAATGTACAGGTCCCTCCCCCTCAACAAACAATTATCTGGCCAAAAATGGCAATAGTAATGCTGTCAAGTAGCTCTTTTCTAAGTTGTGGGGATTCAGGATCTGAGACTCACGAGGAGGCTTAAAATTCCTTAAGCAGCTTTCAGTCTGAGCATACCACCCTATTCTGTATTACTGTTTGATTTAGACAGTGAGAGTATTGTAAGCAGTGGAACCACACCCTTTACTCCCTGTTTTTGCCTTGACTCTCTCTGTCTCTCCTGCCCAAACATAGATATCAGAGAAAAGTTCCAAAGACAAAAATTAGATTAGAATTTATTAAACATGATAATCTTTGCTCTATAATTGTATATTCTATAACTAAATAATTCTTATTTGGTATTCCACTGAGTGGTACTCAGCACACACTGTTGAATGATTTTTAATTAATTGAAGTGCAAGCTTTTCCTTAAAGACAGAAGAAAGATGTGCGTCCCTGAAAATTAATCTTCTGCTTCTCTTAATTTTATCCCTTTTATAAATTACATTCTGTGGAAATTATTATCTTGATGAAAATATGAAATCAGAGTAACAAAGGATTTTCCCCTCAAGAGGTATAAACAAATAAATATTACTATTTTTGACCCATTGAGTAATATATTTTTTAAAACATCTGAAGGTTATGCTAACCCTTCAGCTAAGTTTCTGTTTTCTTCAAATATATTTATAGAGCATAGTCTGAAAGTCAAGGTTAGAGAAGGCAATGATTTTCTTCTTCAAATGGAAATTTACTGCTCATGTGAAACACACCAGTTTAACAACCCCAGTGGTCAAAGTCTTCATCTTACAGATAGGTGTATTGTACCCCTCACTAGTACAGGCTGGGTATCCAATCAGCCTGTTTTCGTGTGTTCCCCATATGTGCCAGCTTTTGTTAGTGATTGAGGTATATGACCCTTCATAAATAATTCAGTTACTTAGTGATTTCTTTATCTCACTGTTAGATTGAAGGTAATATAGACTCAAAGGAAAAGATCTTTAGCTTCCTTTTGTTCTTCTTTCATCAGGTTTTTCCTTACTCTTCTACCAAAAAAAAAATATATATATATATATATGTATATATATATATATACGTGTATATATATATGTATATATATATATGTGTATATATATACACACATACACACACACACTATATAAAAAATAAATGTATCTGGTTGTCCGTTGGTAATTAAGTATGTTCCTGTATCTGGTCATATTAAGTTAATTCAGTAGATGCTTGTGCCCCACCCTGTGGGTGCCATGATAGGGTATACCAGAAATGCAAGAGAGGAAGGGAAGATACCTGACTTTGAGGCAGCCTGTACTTAATGAATGTCTGTATCTTTCTGAATACAACATTTAGAGGGCCTAATAGCTCCCTGACTTCAGACCAAAAATTTTAGTTTTGATTAGAAATATCTTCCATTCCACTTTTTTTCTTCTAACAAGAGTTTCTTCTGTGAGATGTCTGTGGATACTCCTAGTAGAATGAATTCTTACATACTGATTTGTGTTGTATCATGATTTGTGTTCTTTTTACTGTATGCTTTAGCAAAGCAAAAATCTACGTAGATTTATCTCTCTATATATAAAATCTATATAGGTGTATCTCATTGCTCCTCTAATTTTAAAGTCAACTTTCATTTACCAGTGACTGAATGAAGCACTTCTCAAAGTGTCTTACTGTTCACAACAACTGATGTTTGTTGTATGCTTCTCTGAACCAGGTACTAAAGCTAAGTCTTACACATGGATTATCTCATTTAATTATCATAACAATCCTGTGAGCGAGGTACCATCATTGTCCTGATTGAGTGAGTATATTGCAGTTTAGAGAGATGTCAGTTTTGGCTGTTCATTTAACATCCCGCTTCAATAAGTATTGAAACTATGAACAGAAGAGTCATACAGTTTTCTTTCTTTTTTTTTTTTTTTTTTTTTTACCCACTCTGGGAAGAAGTTGCACTGCCTCCCCAAAGCAATCTGGAAAACTGAACTAACTTGGTATAGTACATTCAGGGATTAAGAAGCCTAATGGATTGATAGCCGCTAAAACCTGGAGATCAGTCCGCACTCTAAACAGGTTTTCATATAAAGTAGCCTACTTGTCAGGGAATTCTATGTCATTTCTCTTAGGTTATGGAGGGGCTCTTCAAGACTGCAACAATGATGGTTCTTTCAAACTGTACTGAAGATGTTGAACTCTGTCACAAATTCATAGCTCCTGGTCAAAAGGTAATTAGTTTTGTGGATAAAGTCCAATGCATCTACTCTTTAAGTATATTAATTACATATAATAAATATAATTGCATTTAATAATTTTTTTTCTCTTTTCTTACCAAGGACAGATTAGAACATATGCTAAAAAACAACTTTTTAATGTAAGTAATTATACTTTCTCTGAACTTTGTTTACACTTTATCACAGTATATATTGCACTCCATTAAATTTTTATATATATATATCTCCTTATCACAAGGAAGGCCCAGGTTTTAAATGTTTTTATAGCTCTTATGTCTGGTTCCTAGGTGATAATGTTTCATGAATAAATAAATGAATCATAGCAAGATAAATGAACAGAGTAATTATTAATTGTATTAATGCAATTCAAACTAATACTGACTTTAGTAATCAAAATTTGGCTCAATTAAAAAGTTTTTATTTTAATTCCCGTATAATTAACATAGGGTATTATATCAGGTTCAGGTGATACAATGTGATTCAACAATTATATACATTATTCATTGCTTATCATGATAAGCGTATTTTTAATCCCCATCACCTCCCCACCTCCCCTCTGGTAGCCATCCGTTTGTTCTCTATAGTTAAGAGTCTGGGAGGTTTTTTGGTTCATCTGTTTTTTTCTTTGTTTGTTTTGTTTCTTAAGTCCTACATATAAGTGAAATCATATGGCATTTGTCTTTCTCTGACTGACTTAATTCTCTTAGCATTATACTCTCCAGATTCATCCATGTTGTTGTGAATGGCAAGATTTTGTTCCTTTTTTATGGCTGGGTAATATTCCATCGTGTACATATTGATACCACATCTTCTTTATCCATTCATCTATCAGTGGACATGCTTCCATAATGTGGCTGTTGTAAATAGTGGTGCAATAAACATAAGCACACGTACATTTTTTTCAAATGAGTGTTTTTTAATTTTTTTGGGTAAATACCCAGTAGTGGAATTGCTGGATCATATGGTAGTTCTATTTTTAATTTTTTGAGCAACCTCCGTACTGTTTTCCACAGTGGCTGCACCAGTTGCATTCCCACCAATAGTGCACGAGGGTTCCTTTTTCTCCACATCTTTGCCAACACTTGTTTCATGTTTTGTTGATTTTAGCCTTTCTGACTGGTGTGAGGTGATACCTCATTGTGGCTTTAATTTACATTTCTCTGATGATAAGTGATGTTGAGCATCTTTTCATGTATCTGTTGGCCATCTGTCTATATCTTCTTTGGAGAAATGTCTGTGTCTTCTGCCCATTTTTTAATTGGACTATTTGTTTTTTGGGTGTTGAGTTATATCAGTTTTTTATATATTATTAATACTAACCCTTTATTGGCTATGTCATTTGCAGATGTCTTCTTCTGTTCAATAGGTTATCCTTTAATTTTGTCTATTGTTTCCTTTGCTGTGCTAAAGCTTTTTATTTTAGTGTAGTGCCCGTAGTTTATTTTGGCCTTTGTTTCCCTTGCCCCAGGAGACATATCTAAAAAAGTGTTGCTGTGGTTGAGGTCAGAGAAATTACTGCCTGTGCTCTCCTCTAGGAGTTTATAGTTTCAGGTCTCACATTTAGGTTCTTAATCTATTTTGAGTTTATTTTTGTGTATGGTGTAAGAATGTGGTCCAGTTTTATTCTTTTGCATGTAGGTGTCCACTTTTCCCACCACCATTTGTTGAAGAGACTGCCTTTTGCCCACTGGATATTCTTGCCTCCTTGCCAAAGATTATTTGACCATGCAATTGTATGTTTATTTCTGGACTCTTTATCTGTTCCATTGATCTGTGTGTCTCTTTTTGTGCCAGTACTATACATTTTGATTACTGCAGCTTTGTAGTACCTCTTGAAATCTAGGATTGTGATATCTCCGGTTTTGTTCATCTTTTTCAAGATTGCTTTGGCTATTTGGGGTCTTTTGTGGTTCTATACAAGTTTTAGAATTGTTTGTTCTAGTTATGTAAAAAATACTATTGGTATTTTGATAGGGATTGCATTAAATTGTAGATTACTTTGGATAGTATGGACATTTTAACAGTATTTGTTTTTTCCAATCCATGAGCATGGAATATCTTTCCATTTGTGTCATCTAAAAAACCAACTTATAAAATACATACATGTAATGTCTGCCTATCACTTTTACTGTTTCAGTCTTTTTTTTAATTTACCTTCAATTGCTCTAATCTGATAATATATTCTAAATCTGGTTTTTTGGTGACTTTTTAAAATCTAAAGATCTGTGTTTTAAGTATAACACATACATTTTTTCTTCATTTCCACTATCCTATAGAAGTAGTACTTGATATCAGACTGTTAATTCCACTAACCGTACTAATCAGATAGGTTGTTCCATTTTACAGTTTATTATAAAACAAACACATACTTGATATGGAAAAAGAACAATAAGCAATCTCTTCATAAATAATACAAATCATTGATATAAGTCTTAGTATTCGGTGTATTTAGTGTGTATAGGAGTTAAGTTTGGTACTCAGAAGACTAGAAAATTGTTTCTGAATGTAATTTGGTATCATTCTTCACTTGCTATCATTAGGTTTAGGAAGTTTTTGTTCTAAGAGAATAAAGAATTCAGCCTGTCCTGGAGAATGGTAATAAGAAAAACTTGGCATACTTGACTGAGCTGAGAATTTCAGGTATCAGTGTAGACCTTCAGGCTACAAGTTAAAAGTGATGAGTCGTTGAGCCTGAATAAATAGCAAAACAACAGATGTAAGATCAGAAAAAGAGGAAATAGGAGCCCTATGATAGAGAATCGAAAGGCAGTGGAGTACAACTGAAAGCTTTTGAGGTTTTTTTTTTCTTTCACTTAAGTGTATATGGAGTATGTTAACTAACTGGAATTTAAATGAAAACTTGAAAAAAGGAAAAAACAGTGTATATTGAATACTCACAATGTGCCAGGCTTGTTCTAAAATCTAAAACAACTGTTTTAAAGCAGCAAACAAAGCAGATAAAATTCCCTTCCTTCATTGAGCTTACATTTCTGGGGAGGAAATAAGAAACAAGAAACAAGATAAATAAGTAAAACATACAGTCTGTGAGAATGAATAATACTGAGGGAGAAGAAACCCAGAGAAGAGAGAGACGATAAGACAAAAAGAGTGAAGAGGTAGAAGTTTTACTTAGTGTGACAGAAAAGATCTCACTGAGATGATTTTTGAGTAAAGAGTTAAAGAAACTAAGAGAGCTAGCTATATGGGTATGTGGAAAAAGAATATTCTAGGCAGAGGAAATAGCAAGTACAAAGGCCCTGAGGTTGGGCCATACCTGGTTTGTTCAAGTAATAGTGAGGAGTGGATAGGGAAAAGGATAATAGAAGACAAGGAAAGGTGGTGGGAGGTGGAAAATCATGTATAGCTTTTTAGGCCACTGTGAAGAGTTTGGGTTTTTGCTTGAGTAAGATAAGGAAACCATTGAAAGGTTCTGTGCAGGACTGATAAGATCTGAATTGGATTTAATAGGATCACTCTGCCTACTGGGTGAGAACAGACTTCAGGGTGAGAGCCAGCACAAGAGTGAGAGCAGAAAACCAACCAGAAGATTATTAGAGTCATCTGGATGAGAGTACATGGTGATTTAGAACATGTATTAGATTTATACAGAGAAACAAAACCGACATGATGTGTATATGTAAATATTTATTTTTAAGGAATCATCTCCTACAGTGTGGATCCTTGAGGAGTTCAAAATTTGATGGAGTAGTTCAGCAGGCTAGAGTCTCAGGGAGGAGTTACAGCTGGGAGTCCAAAGGCATTCTGCTGGCAGAATTCCCTCTTTCTTGGGAGAGACCAGTCTTTGTCCTATTAAAGCCTTCAACTAATTGGTTGTGGCCTACACTGTGGAGAGTACTCTGCTTTACTCAGAGTCCACTGATTTAAATGTTAATCTCACCCAAAAACACCTTCACAGAAACATCCTGAATAATGTTTGAGCAAATATCTGAATACCATTGCCCAGCCAAGTTGGCACATAAAATAACCATCACCGGCCAGGATGGTAGCAGTGGAGATAGTTTTTCTATTCTGGATATATTTTAAAGATAGAGCAAACAGGATGTGCTGAGAATATTCGGGAGAGAGAAGATAAGTCAAGAGTGACTTCAAACCTTTTGTCTTATACAGCTATAAAAATGGAGTTGCCGTTAACTGAGATTTGGAAAGTGGTATCGCCCTTGGGGGAAGTTGGGAGGAGGTATCAGGATCATCATCATCAGGTGTCATGTTAAGGCTGAGATTCTTTTCAGGTAGATGTTGGGTAGGCAGTTTCAGTGTACAGATCTGGAGCTTACAGAAGACTTCTGAACATTGCATATTGATAAAAGTAGTAAGGAAGCAGGTAGGAAAGAATTAATTTGGGCATCCGAAGGATCTGTGCTGGGGAGAGAAAACCAGAGAGAACACCTTATCTAGTGAATAAGATCTAAGATGGGAAAAAATATCCAACTTTTATTGACTATTTGCTATGTGCCAGGTAGTGATACACTTTACATACACCAGTAGTTCATTGTATCTTCACAACAACTCTGTGAGTAGTTGTTACTGCCATTCTGTAGATGAAGAATCAACTCAGATTAGGCAAATAAAACATGAAATGGGGATTCAAACTCACTCGTCTGATTTCAAAGCTCATGGTTTCAACCACTATGCTTCATGTTATTCAAAAGGGCACTGG
Organism: Neofelis nebulosa; assembly: GCF_028018385.1. Taxonomy (NCBI): domain Eukaryota; kingdom Metazoa; phylum Chordata; class Mammalia; order Carnivora; family Felidae; genus Neofelis; species Neofelis nebulosa. The sequence goes on from NC_080791.1 coordinate 53,844,635, forward strand.
AATTAATGCTAGAGTAGCTGTAGCTCCTTGCTGTCCTTATGACTGTCACATATCACTTAACTTGTGCTTTGGAGTCCAGGTCTGTAAAATACTGAGGTTGGGAAATGACCTCGTGGGCTATGTCCCATCAATCATTGCTGGCATCATCATCCATTCCATGGCACAAATCATGGTTGTGGTTTAAATGTATACCTGTGATGATTTGTTTAGTGTTTTCACCTCCATATGGTAGGGAGCTTGTTGATTTTGTTTACTGTTACAACACCCCCCGTGCTTAGTACCTCTAACAGGAACTCAGTAAATATTTATTGAATAATGAAATGAATGAGTAAATGAAATTTGAGCGACCATGGGATCGAGAGTATTCTTCTTTAGGCTATGTCCTCTCCCTGAGGTTTCCTGTTAACATGTATCACTGTTTACTCTGGGCAGTGAATGCAATGAGCTATGGCTTAGAGGACCTGGATTCTAATTCTGGCTATACGTGTTATCAGCCATTAGTCAGTGGGTTAGTATTTTTCAACACATATTTATTGGCTACCTGCTATGAGTTAGGCACTATGCTAGTCATTAACAATTCAGTAGTGAATACAGGCAAGGATTGTTCCTTTTATGGAATTTAAAATCTAGAGCAAAAGATGAATAGTTAACTATTTGAATGAATGATTATTTAATTACAACTATGAACTTGGTTAATAGTAAACCTTTAATCATTTTGAACCTCAGTTTCCTCTTCTATAAAGTAATAACTTGTCAGTGCACCTGGGTGGCTCAGTCACTTGAGCATCCAACTCTTGGTTTTCAGCTCAGGTCATGACCTCACAGTTCTCGGGTTCAAGCCCCACCTCAGGCTCCGTGCTAACCGTGCGGGGCCTGCTTGAGATTCTCTTTCTCCTTCTCTCTCTGCTCCTCCCCCACTTACACTCTCTTTCTCAAAATAAATAAACTTGAAAAAAAGTAATAACTTGTCTATCATACTGCTTAAAGGATCTAATGACCATACTGCTTAAACAGTGTGCCAGGCTAGATAACTTAAATAAAACTCCTGCTACAAAACATCTAAAAATGCTTGTTAAAAATTATAAAAAAATTTTTAAATACACTATTGAATTCACTGGAAATTAAGAGGAAGTTCCAGGAGCTAGAAATGAAGAGGGAACTGAACACCAGAGGGGTATACATAAATGACATGACGTAAAGTTTTCTCAAGGTGTGGAGTATATGCTAGATGGAGGGGGTGTTGCTAGCTTTTGAAACCAAAGATTTTAACAGCCATAAGAGGACATGAGAGTAGACCTAAGCATGATGAATTATAATTGAGACACTCCCCAAAGTATACATACACATGCACACACACTCACACACAGAAGATAACATGTGACTTGTGTTCTTATGCATAAACAGATTTCATTGTATTCTTGGCTACTTGTTAGGATTGTTTTTTATGAAGATATATTATTTAAAGGTCTTGGGTAGTAATTGAATTTAGCCTTTGCCAAGCAGAAATAGAATTCATTTATTTTATTCTTCTTTATAGCATTAAGGTTTTTTTAAAAATAGAGTACTTACCTTCTTTTGCTCTTCGTTTATCTGTGAATTTGAGTCAAAGAATGCGAATAATTTTCTCTTAGCAGTTTTACTCCAACAGCTTCAGAATAATTTTCTTCATTCAACAATAAAAAATTTAAATATGAAGGTAGTTTGATACTGCATCATGCAGTATCAGTGTCTGTTCCTCCTTCCTCAAAGTACTTTAGAAATAGCTTCTGGGAAGAAGAACTATTATTCTCTGTACATACAAAAAAAAATTTACTAGAGAGAGAGTTGATAAAGGCCACTAAGGATATCCAGTGTCAGAACTGTAATTTGAACTCAAAAGCTGTGCTTCAACTTAGGGTGTAGGGGGAGTGGGGCAGAAGATCCAGAATAACAAGAGATACTTACACAGAGAGTCATTTTCTTAAAATAATGTAGCAGTAACATATCACTGGCACAAAATCCTGGTGCTTCCCACTTAGCTCTTATATTTGTCAGTATAAGGAGTAGATCATCTCAAGCAATTGATGGAATAGAACAATAGAATGTCTAAGCAGGAAAGGATTGTAGAGAATGTAGTCCAATACCCTTATTTTACAAGTAGGAATATTTAATTTTTTTTTTTACTGGTTGTATAAAACATTACAGAAATTTATAAAATGTTTTCCTTAAGGTAAAGTGATTTACATAGTACCCAATAAGTGGTAGAGTCAGAGGGAGAACTCAGAGCCCATTGTGTTTGTTTTGATTGAGCATAATTAAACTCCCAAGTGTTCTAGGCATTGTCTTAGTAGTTAAAAGCGTAGGCTCTGGAGTCAGCACATCAGGTTTACTACTTATTTGTGTGAGTGATTTTTGGCAACTTACTGTCCCCTCTAACCTTCTATTCCCCTTCTGTAAAATACTCATTTACAAATTATTACTACCATCAACACCATCACCATTGTTACCTTAGAAATAACTTCTTATGTAATACTAGATTTTAATTTGAGTAAATTTTTCATCTTGGAAAAATCACTCAAAACAGCTTTGGAAGCTTCATTTGTGCTATATACATAACTCTTTCCAATTAGTTATTAGAGGTATGAACTTCATTTTTCCCTCAGGGAATAAGTTTGTGTTAAGTAAGTTACTTTTTGAACTCAAAGTCCTTCAGAAAATTTGTAGATCTTGGGGTTTTGTTTGGTTTGGTTTGGGGTTTGGGTGGAGGTTTTTTTGATGTTTTATTGTAGATTTTTGTTTTTAATCATCCAAAGTACTGTTGCAAATGGCATAGGGAAACTGACATTTTTGTTTACTACTAATAGGCATAAATTGGTAGAACACTATAAAAGGGAAGCAGAATCTTTGGCAGTATCAAAATACATAAAAACTGTAAATGTACACATTGATCCAACAATTCTATTTTTTCCATATTCAAAATTAATATGGAATTAATGTAGAATCATTTGTAATTGATGTATGTAGTCATGATTTCTAATAGTAAAAGATAGAAACAGCTGAAATGTCCATCAGTAGGTTAGTAGTTAAACTAATTAGGATACAGCCACAAAATGGAATATTATGTAATAATTCAAAAAAATGAAGAAACTCTTTATATACTGATATGGAAAGATCTGCATGGCATATGATTGAGGAAAACAAGTGTATATGGCACATATACTGTGGCTGTCATCTGTTAAACAAGATTGTATATTAATATTTGCTAATAGGTGTATAAAACTCTGTGGAAGGGTACACAAGAAACCAATAACAGTGTTTGTACGTCAGGGGTGGAGCCAGGTAGCTATGAGACAGGAGATGTACGCTTTTTTAAACATAGTGATTTTTTTTTTTTACTATGTTCATATATTACCTATTAAGTTAAATTAAAACAAATGCTTGGCTTGACTTGCTTTAGACATGAGAGTTTCTTACTGAGATAACTAATGGTATTTTTCCTAATCAGTCTTACAACCCTGAGCATGTATTACAAAGCCCTGACTATGGCCTGAAAGACTCCCTAAGATCTGACCTCTGACTGTCTCTCCTATCTAATTTCCTGACATTCCTCCGCTTGTTCACTATGCTACAGGCACACTGACCTTTTTGTTCCTTGAATGAGCCAAACTGTTCCTTCACTTCAGGCCTTTGTACTTACTGTTCCTTTTGCCTGGAATACTTCCCCTCAGATATTTGTATGGTTCATTTCCTTATGTCATGCAGGTCCCCAGCTCAGTGAGACTTCTCTTGGCCATCTTATTTAAAATAGCACCCCCAAGAGGTGCCTGGGTGGCTCAGTCAGTTAAGCGTCCAACTTTGGGTCAGGTCATGACCTCACAGTTCGTGAGTTCAAGCCCTGCGTCGGGCCCTGTGCTGACAGCCCAGAGCCTGGAGCCTGCTTCCAATTCTGTGTCTCCCTCTCTCTGCCCCTTCCCTGCTCACACTCTGTGTGTGTGTGTCTCTCTCTCAAAAATAGATAACATTAAAAAAAAAATTGTTTAATAAAATAAAATAGCATCCCCAAACATCCTTTGTCTTCTCACCTTGCTTTATTTTTCTTCACAGCTCCAATAGCACCCTGACATGATATTCTTTATGTTTATCTTTCTTCCCACCCACCATCCCCATCACACACCACACATCACACCACACACATACACATCACACCACACACACACACACACACACACACACACACACGAATATCTGCTCCATAAAGGCTTTGTTTTTATTTACTATTTCTCCAGTGCCTAGAATAATGCCTAGCACATAGTAAGTGCTCAATAAATGTATATTATATGAATGAATGATGACTTTATGGAAAGACTTTTGCTCTTTCAACCTCAATATTTCATACCTTTTATTAGGGCATTGGCATAGCATGAATTCAGAGAAAATCTTTACTTGCTTAAGTGACTAGTTCCTCTGTGTACACTACAAGTAGATCAGGAATAGGATTATTGAATGGCTGTTTCTCTTCGTACTGATCAGACTCTTGTACGATTAGATCAGCCTTAATTTCTGATTACTCAGTGATGATTTATTTTTAATCATTCTTGATTACTCAGTAACCACTTGGTACTCATTTGTGACCTCAAAGATTATATGGGAATAGGCCTTTTGTGGTTTTCAGATGGACTAATCAACAACGTACCATTGCATTGACTTTTCTCTGCTTTTATCCTGTTCCTTTCCAGCATTTCTTATACTGAAGCAGTAGAGATCTTAAAGCAGGCATCTCAGAACTTCACCTTCACCCCAGAGGTAGTATTTTTATTTACATTTATATTAATACTTATATGTATCTTCCCCTGCTCTTGTCTTTATCGTCTGTCATTAACAATGCTGGACGTGTGGCTCGGTCGGTAGAGCATTCAACCCTTAATCTCAGGGTCGTGAGTTCAAACCCCATGTTGGGAGTAGAGCTTACTTTAAAAAAAAAAAAAAGAGAAGAATCCTTTAAAATAATCTTATTTCTCTTATTAGCAGTGTTTAGTATTTGCTCATCTTTAGATTGGCTTTTTTTTTGATGTTTGCTTAACCTTGTGGAAAGAGTTAGAATAAATAATAATTTTGAAGAAGAATCCTATCCTTTGTAATAGTCGTGACTAAAGGGTTATAAAGAAGTTTCCCAAGTTTAGGAAGGTGAAAATCCTTTAAGAGAATGGTAACATATTCAGAGAGGTCACATGACTTATCAGTGGGCATGCACATAATGTTAGAGGCGAGTCTCCTTGTTCCTATGTCAGAGCTTCTTCTCTATAATTAAGGTATTGGCAGACAGTAGGAGTAATATAATGTTAAGAATTTCTATAATGACTCTATCTTCAAACTATTCCATGTACTGTTCCTATCCCCAGTCCAGTCAGATCCTCTTATGAGTTATAATAGTTATGCTTGTTATATTTATAATCAGTTAATTTGTATAATTTTTTATTTAATATTTGTCTCCCACCCTGGAAGCTTCATGAAGTCGGGGATTCTCTTTTTCTCACCACTATGTTCAGTATCTAGCTAGCATGGTACCCTGGATTTAATAGGCACATTAGTATTTGTTGAATGAATAGATAAACAGTGTTATTAAATATTCATCAGAACATCTGATATATGAATTGACTCTTTTATTAAAAAAAAATTCACTGAGAGAAGCCATCTAGCCAGAGATAGACTGAATATTAGGAATATTATCTTTCATCATTTAATTTCCTGTGACTTAGGAACAGTAACCATAGAAGAAGCTGTAGGCGATATTAATAAAAGCCATGATTTTGAAGTCCGTTTTTACACACTGTGGGAAGTGTACTTTATTTTCTTGCAGATGCAATTCATCTGCTAAATGCTGCTCCCCAAGATGGGGGACAGAAAGCATAGTGTTTATCTACTGGTTTCAGTTTTCATCTCTCCAGGCCTTCGGATGTTCTCATAACACACCTCTCTGTTTCACTTATCTGTGTAACCTCAGCAGACAGCTCCACACATCACTGATACACAGAGGAAGCCCTTGGAACTGATACAGGTTATTTTCGGGTACTGCATTGTGTATTTCAGCTTTGTCTTCTCCTTTGATAACTTCTTTTTTCTCACTACAGTGGGGTGTTGATCTACATACTGAACATGAAAAGTACCTGGTGAAGCACTGTGGCAACATACCAGTCTTCGTCATTAATTATCCATTAGCACTCAAGCCTTTCTACATGAGGGATAATGAAGATGGCCCTCAGCACACAGTAAGAAAGATCACTAAGTAAATCAGGGTTGGTCATCTCAGAGTCTGGGCTTTTCCCTTGATTTAATTTCATTTATCTCTTGGCATATTTTACAAAATTATATCCATTACTTGACATGTCTTAAAGTAATAACATTTCTCAAAGCACCTCTAAAAAAAAGCATTCCTACAGAAGATCTCAGTGTTCTATAAACACATTTCCTCCTCTCTGTCGCGTTATGTCCTTCTTAGTTTAGCAGATGCAAATGTAAATGTGTTTTTTTGTTTTCTTTTGTTTTTTTAAGTAATTGAGAGGAAGTGGCCCAGAGCAGTGTTGAACAGTGGCAGGTCTACTGTCACGTAAAATACCGATAAGGAGACTGAGGGGCGGAGGGATGCGGGTAAGAAAGGAAAGCAGTGGTATGATGAGGCGGAGGAAGAGCTTCCTTGGCAGAGCAGGAGGCTCAGAGTGCTTTGGTTTGGCTGTCATACAGAAATGGTGAGGCTGAATCTGGAGGGATCCGAGGGGGCCGGGCAGATTCTCCTGTCACTCCTCTTCTGACTGTCTCTTCTCTGTCTTTTCTCTGTCTCTTTCTCTGCTTTTGCCTCTCCTGTGCTCTGTCCTTTTTTCACCCTTAACTTTCATTGCTTTTTATTGCTTTTTTATTCTTCTGGTTTACTTTTTCCTTTTTTTTTTTTTTTTTGTGTGTCTTTATCCCACTCTAACAAAATCCCACTCTAACAAAACCGTAATATAAAATAAGAATATATTTTAATCTTTAAATACTTATTGAATAGTTAAATACTGAATATCATTAATGGTAAAAGTCTGTGAGACAAATAAATTATGTTTACCTCACAAAAGGTCTAAGACCTAAACTTCGCTATCTGGGGCTTTTCACTTGTCTCTAGATAAATACCAATAGAAAAATTAGATCAGGGCCCACCAGTAAATAAAATGCCTTCATCTTAGGAATACAAGGTTCTCTATTTGAATGTATTACCTGCTTTCTCTATATATTATAGTATTAGTAAAATAGCATTAGCCATCGATTAATAGATTCCTATCAGGCGACACTACATCTCATCTCTAACTTGCCAAGAAACTTATTTCTCCCATTTTACAGATGAGAAGCTGGGGTTCGGGGACATCAATTGCACTTCCCATGCCTGCATAGGCAGCGAATGACAGAGTTGGTGATCAGATCTGACTCCCTCTGGCTCTGAAGTCTGTGTTCTTTCCTACTCTGTCATACTACCTCAAAGCCGTAAATATAAAATTACATTGATTTTACGCATCCCACCTTTTCACACAACGTTATCCAAAACCAGTGAGCGCACAGTTGATTTATGATTCTTGTTTTCTCTTCTCCCTACCAACCTTCTGGTATAATTGATTATGCGAGAGGAATTGGCCCACAGGTCAGCAGCAAAAAATAGGAGAGACTAGGACATAGATTACCCAGTCCTAAAAAATTCAGTATTGAGCCTACGTCACAAAACAGAACTGCATCCATATGTGTTGGCTTTTTTATCACTCTATCCCATCCTGCTTCCACCTCGCCGCTCCCCCCACCCCCATACACACGCCATGTAGTGTTTGCATGTCACTTCCTGACATTCAGCACTTCTCAGACATTCAGTTGTGCACTTCTTAAATACTCCTTCTCTCTATTATAATAATAATGTGGCATGGTGACAGCTGGTGACTACACTTGTTGTGGTGGGCATTGAGTAATGCATTTCATTGTTGAGTCACTATTGTCCACCTGAAACTTATACATTGTATGTCAACTATACTTCAATGATTTAAAAATCAATTCAAAGTTTTTTAATTAATAACTTTGCCACTTTATAGACTTTCCTGGGTTACCCAGTCACCTTGAGCCTTCCTCTTCTGAATTTCTGTAGCATGTAAAGAATTAGTAAAACTGGTAACATTGTGTCTATTTTTTGTACTCTCTGTATTGGTTTTCCTTTCTCAAATGAAACTCTTCTCAGGATGGGAATAAGTTTCTTATAGCCACCGTGGCTTCTACTACTCATTCTTCATTCCCTCTACTGTGACTTCCACACCTGTCGTACCACTGAAGCAGCTCTTTCTAGGGTCAGTAATAACTGTCATGTTATTAAATCCACAGACTTTAAAAGTCTTAATTTTTACTTTACCTCTCGGCATTACTCAGCACTAATGGCTTTCTTATTTTGAAATTTTTCTCCTCCCTTGGCTCCTGTGACATTGCATTCTCCCAGTTTTCCTCTGTTCTCAGTGGTTTATTCTTTTGCAGTCTCTTCTATAGGTTTGTCCTCTTCCATCGATCCAGTGGGTGATGGAATTCCTCAGGGCTCCATCATAGATCTTTTTTCTCCTCGGGTGATTTCATCTGTACTCACAGCTTAATATTTATTTTCAGACAGCTCAGACAGTCCTGTCTCTAATCCATACTTCTGCTCTGAGCTCTTACTGCCATTTATATATCTCAGAGGCATCTCAGCAAATCTAAAACTTACCCATGATTTCTACCCTTCTCCCCTCCTCCCACCAAATTTGACTTTCTTTCAATGTTCCCTGCCATCTAAGCAAGCCATGTACCAGCCTCGTCTTTGAAATCTTCCTCACTTCCCATATTCAAGCTGTTATGAAGTTGTCATTTTTATACTTTTAAATAAATCTCAAATCCATCCGCTTCTCCTCATTTCCACTTTTACCTTTTTAGATTAAGGTACCATCATCTCTTGCCTGGTTTATTTCAGAAGCTTCCTGACTGGTCCTCCTGTGTCCGCTTTTTCCTCCTCTGAGTCATTTCTCCCCACTTCAGTGTAGGCTTTTAGAAAATGTGAATCTGGTCATGTTATCTCCCCTCTTAAAACCATTCAGTGGCCTCCCATTGCTTTTTGTACCAAAGTCAGAATCCTTTCTTTGGCCCCTAGGCCCCAGTATCATCTGGCTGCTCCTGTCTCTCTTGCCTGATGTACTATGCTGCTCCCCTTTGCTATTTCTGCTACATTCACATCACCCTTCCATGTCTTCAGACATGTACTGCTTTCTCTCATCATGGTATCTTTGCACAGTGTTCCCTCAATCTAGAACAATTTTCTTTACCTAAGTAATTTTGCTATTTCTCCAAATCTCTATTCAGTCATCATTTCCCCAGAGAAATCTTCCATGACCCTCCAGACTGAGTCAGAGACCACTGTTAGACACTACAATGGTACTAGATTAAATTTCAGACCCAGAGCTACTAACTCTTCTTTTTTCTTTTTAATTTTTTTTTACATTTATTTTTGAGAGAGAGAGAGAGCGAGCACACAAGCAAGGGAGGGGCAGAGAGAGAAGGAGACACAGAATCTGAAGCAGGCTCCAGGCTCCGAGCTGTCTGCACAGAGCTGGATGCGGGGCTCAAACTCACAAACCATGAGATTATGACCTGAGCCAAAGTCGGACACTCAACCGACTGAGCCACCCAGGCGCCCCAGAGCTACTAACTCTTAATTCATCATAATCCTTAACACAGTTGTAATTTTACATTTGTTTTTATGACTGTTTAATTAACGACTCTTCTCTATGCCACAGGACTCGTGGACCTCCTTTTCACTCTTCGTTGTATCCATAGGACCTAGCATAATGCCTGGAGCGTCACAGGCACTTGATACCTATTTGGTGATAGATTGGGTATTGGACAGATGGATGAATTGACCCCAACACAGTTGTAGACACACAGTGGAGAAGTAGTGAGTGAGTGACTTCATTTGCTGAGGAAACTTCTGGGAAGCCAAAGAACAGCTTTTCTCTAAACCTCTAGAGTGACGGTGACATATTGTATAAAAGAAAGTCCATTGGCTTTAGAATCACTCTTAGGTTCAAGTCCCAGGTCTGTGTGTTATAGGCCATGTGATCTTAAATAAACCACCTAATTTCTTTGAATCTTAGTTTCCCCATCCATAAAAAATAAGATGATAATCTTATTCCAGCCTTGTGAAGATTAAATTAGATAATCTAAGAAAAATATCTAGCACAGTGTTTGGGGTGGCAGGTAGTCAGTAAGTGCAAAGCTCCCTTTCCTTCTAAATTTTGATACAATCTTTATTATGATAAAGCACAGTAATGTTAAAATAATGTGTTTTGCAACATCAAACATGCTCTCACACAAGTTTCTTTAAAAAGCCATTCTCTGATAGACTGCAGTCGCAAACATTTCTTCCCTTATGACAAGTCTCTCTAATAATGTGGTCTCACAGTGTGAAAACTGTAAGTATTATAATGGTATTTTAGTGTCCTCATATAATTTAGACAGTACTGTAATATATAGCTTCTCAGAGCTAAATTATTAAAGCATAATGTAGTTAAACTATATATATATATTAGACATAGATTATAACATTGATTTATTAACATCCTAGATTTCAACCCACTTGTGTAGGGTACCTGCTTTCATCCCGACTTTATTTTTTTCACTGGTGAATGAACAGGCTTTGGGCCAAATAACTAAGTTCTGTGTTTCTTTTAGTTGGGCTATAATAACAGGTTGTGGGCAGGGTTGCAAGAGTTTCTGCAATGGGTACAATGCAATGTAAAAAATTCAGACAGACATGTTTCATAGGTGCCGTCCCTGGGGAATCAAAAGAGAAGGGTAGAGAAACATTTAACCTGCATCTGTAACATTTGACCAGAGGTCATAAATAGTACAATTGTGTATTTTTCCGGCTGTTGTTCCTTTTTCTTTCTTTTCACCCCTTCCCCACCCCCTCCAAAAAATGAAAAATTAAGATAGGCACTATTATTATAATGAAAAGTACACTGGACTAAGGAGTTAATAGTGCCGGGCTTGAAATCCAGCTATCTTACTAGTTAGCTATATGACCTCAGTCAAGTCTGTCCAGTCTCTGAGCCTCACTTTCTCCCTCTGTAAAATCAGAGAATTGGATTAGATGACTCCACTGTACTAAACAGCTTTAAGATTATCTGTTTTCAAGTAGCATAAGTTTTTCCCCACTTGGATATATAAGAATAACTTGTAAATTAGTAAATATATTTGCTAATTTGAAGGACACAGATCATGGGCCTAAATAAAATGAATCAAACAGGCAAAGTGCTATATTTCCCTGGGTCTGGGTCCCTAAGTAAGTCCTCCAAAGACCAGTGCCAAGTATTCAGTTAGGGAAATGGCTTTGCAGAGAAGAGGATCTTTTCATTCCAGCCATTGTGATCAGGAGAAGGTAACTGCCCAGCAGTCCCTGGTGAGATGCCAAGATCACCAGGTAATGTTCTAATTTTTTAAATTGTATCAGTATTACTTAGCAAATCATAAAAACTTAAGCATTAGTGGGCATTCAGTAAAGTACATACTGTGAAGTTGACTTGGAAGGAATAATAGTCAACCAAAGGATATCTAATGAATTCCCCTGGCTGTTGCTAATTAACCAACCTCCATCAAACCAACAAAAATAGCAATGAAGGGAATGGCTAATTTTTCTCATATCTAGGACTAATGACTATCCACGGCATTTATGTCAAAGTTGAAAGTATGCATTTTATTCCGTCTAAAATGCTCCCAGACCAGCTAGCCATTTACTAGGCAAAGTCCATTTTTGGCCATTGCTACCTGCAGCCCATTTGAATCTTTACACCATCTCATCTGGAAGGCTCTCTTTCCTACCTGTGCCTCTTTGTTTTTAGGGCACAATACTGTCTGTCAGCAGTGAGAACAAAAGTTCATAGAGGCTGAAACCACAAACAGGTTTCCTGTGGTTTGTGGAACATTCTTCTTCTCTTGATAATAATACGTAATGTTCCTCCATTGTTGGTAGCAGCCTATGAGAAACTGAATAGGGAGGTGTTCAATTTGTGTTTTTCATTAATAGTTAAAAATACTGAGGTAGGAAGAAAGGTAGCAGAGGAAGGGATATTAAACTCCCCCCCCCCCGAAATTAGCATAGAAAAGGTAATGTATTAAAGGCCTTATTCCTGTCTAGCCTGTTTGTTTTTTAATTCAAGGTCTGCATTTTATTTTCAGTATATTGATTGAAATCAAAGAGTAAGAGTCAAAGGGAGTATCATAAATAGAGACCAGGGCTTGTGGAGCTTGAACACCAGCACAAACTATTTCTAGACAGTGTGCCGCTGCAGCTGTGGGACTTAAACCAAATAAAAACTCGTACAGTGGAGGAGGATGTGTCCAGCAGCATTCTGGCCTAGAAGATGTGTCCAAAGTGGAATAAGTTTTGTTTTGGACTAAGGAAGTTAGCGAAGAATGTAGTACAATTATTTGTAGCCTTCATTGTTACTTACCATGTAGGAGAGTGAAAGTTCAGCAGAACTAAAATCTTTCCACTTCTTTCAAGTCTGCCGAAGGTGCATAGGAACAGAAGTGCTCACATTTGGTCAAATTTGTGAATTAAGAGGACTTTCTCCTGTGTAGCCTAATTTTCACTTTCCCTAATGAAGGGCAGGATTGCTTGGCCCTAGCTCTGTAAGCGAGCCTCAGTCTCCCATAAACCACAGACATGCCAGCCCATAAGGGCAAATTGTAATCACCAGCTAATGTTCTAGGCAACTTGCTTGTTTCCAGCCTGTTTGCACTCTAACCCCCTACCACTCTTCACTTGGCAAACACACAGCCAAGTTTTTCTCATTAGTTCTTAAGGAATTTGTGTGATTCCCTCCATGTTTTACAATTTGTGCACCTTTATGTCATGATTTATATTATATCTGTATGTTCCCTTTACCTCCACTAGATCCCTGGAAAGACCCTAGTTTCTATAGTAATTAGCTCAGTAGTTACCAGGGGGAGACACAAGATAGAAGAATCCTTCCGGGAACCTCAACCCTAACTAAAAGGTATGGAAATTTGAAGGGGTTGTGTTAGTAATCTTTAGGGAATGCAGTATTTTTTATATCATATCAGAAGAAAGTGCAGCTGTGTGTATACCAAATGTAAATGTCTTTGTTTATAGTTGAGGAATACTTTGCTCTATTATATCTTCTCAGAAAGTGTGTAGAATCTCTTAGAGAGATGGGAGGATATCATGATAAAAGGAAAGCAGGAAGTATAATAATCTGACAGGGTCAAAAGGAAACTAAGCATATAGAAGAAGAGAAGGGAAGAAGGTTATATGGAGGAAGAAGAGAAAACAAGGCCTTTGTGGACCTTTCTTTACAAAGAGATGAATCTGTCCTTGATAAAAAAGAAATGGTACCCTCTGGTCTTGGAACATCCACAAGGCATTGTGAAGGAATGCCTTACTCAAAAGGTACATCTGTCTTAAGAGGAGAAGCAGCTTTACTCTTTGTCAAGAAAACATAACGTGAAATTCATCCACCTGGAGGTGTGAATTTTCAGACCATCCAAAGAATGGACATAGATGATGTATGTATTCCCTTCATGTCACAAAATTAGGAGTGATATGGGACTTGATCCAGAGGTCTTCTAAAATTTTTATTCAATTAAAATAGGCTATTTTGTTAAGTTCTTTCCTATTCTGGTAAGTTCTTTCCTTTTGCTTGATACGTTCCTCTCCCAGAGTAGAGTGGAAGAAAATAGGAGAACTGCTATTCTGACCTTAATTATAGCTAACAATGAGGATTTGGTTGGGAGAGTGGAAGTGGAAGGTGAGGGAGAGGGGAGGAAACAAGGTAAACTTTTCTAATGTACATAAGTAGTTGCCACTTCTCCTGAGATTGTACTTCCCTGCTCCATCAGCATGAGTTATGTGACTTGTATTGACCAAAGAATAGTGAGCAAACGTGATCTACATGCATTACTCCTCGACAAATGCTTTCATACATAGTTGTCTGTGCTTTTTTTCCATCTGCCCAGTCAGCAATACCTCATAAAGAGGACTTTTTTTTTTTTTTTTTTTTTAAATCAGCTTCAAGCCAGGATGGACATGTAGCATAAGTTTTAAAAAGCCAATTCACTGTTGTAAAGCATTGGTTCTCAGTCAGGTGTTATTCTGTTTCGTCTCCCTACCCCCAACCCCCTACTCCCATGCAGGAGACATTTAGCAATGTCTGGCAACATTTCTGGTTGTCAGAACTAGGGCAGTGCAACTGGCATCTGGTGGAGAGAGGGCAGGTATGCTGTAAATATACCACAACGCACAGGACAGACCCTCACAACAAAATTATCTGGCCAAAAATATCACTAATGCTGAGATTGAGAAGCCCTGTTGTACACTTCTGGGATTGTTTATTACTAGGTTATTAGCATAATCTAACCTGTCCTGACTAATACAGCAACTACCACATTAATTTTATAATAGCTAATGTGGAAATAACTGGGCTTAACCAGTTGGATGCCTTCTTTATTAGGAAGACAGGTTTAAAGAAATCCAGGGGGGGAAATGTAGATATTGTACTATGGCATAAGATTTTGAAGATGGTTCAAAAGATTCAGAAGCTACCACTTCTACAACTATTACTGTGCAGTTGCAAATATTCTAGATAAGCAAAAATTAAACAGAAAGGTCTAAAACCAGTATGGTTTCTCCAATGAACTCAAATATTAAAGGAGGCTTTTAATCAAAGATAAATATGCGTCTTTCATGGTCCTCTAAAAATAATATATATTTTTTAAATTTTTTAATGTTTATTTATTCTTGAGAGAAAGAGAGACAGAACATGAGTGGGGGGAGGGGGAGAGAGAGAGGGAGACACAGAATCAGCAGCAGGCTCCAGGCTCCGAGCTGTCAGCACAGAACCCGACGTAGTGCTGGAACTCACAAACTGAGATATCATGACCTGAGTTGAAGTCGGACGCTCAACTGACTGAGCCACCCAGATATCCTCTGAAAATAATATTGAAAAAAACTAAGGTTCAAAATTAACATAATTGAGACCCACAGAAAGTGCTAAGATTTACAAAGTTGTTTTTTTTTTTTTTACTTGTTTTAGTTGCATTAGCAGTAAGACCAAGCAGGAAATGAGTTTCTTGTTTGATTCTTATGAATGGATAGAGAAAGCAGAACAACTCCTTCCCTCATCATTGGCCACCAGCCCCAGCTGGACTATTATTTCTTGTTCTTCCATGGTAGCTGATTCTCCGGCATCTTTTTTTTTTTTTTTTTTTTTTTTGAGGCAGTGGACCTTTATAGCTCTGGCTTTTAAAGCTTTGCCTACACCAAAAGTACCAGAAGAAGTTACTGCTTACCTTTGTCACTTGGAATTGCCTCAACTTCAAAACCTTGCAGAGATACCTGGGTGGTTCAATTAGTTGCGCTTCTGAGTTTTGGTTTTGGCTCAGGTCATGATCTCATCGGGAGATCGGCCCCCACATTGGACTCCATGCTGCCAGCACAGAGCCTGCTTGGGATTCTCTCTTTCCCTCTCTGCCCCTCCCCCACTCACGTGCACACATGCACACACTCATGCTCTCAAAATAAATAAATAAACTTAAAAAATAAAATCCTTGGAAATGATAGTTTTTTTTTTTTTAATTTTTTTTTTTTCAACATTTTTTATTTATTTTTGGGACAGAGAGAGACAGAGCATGAACGGGGGAGGGGCAGAGAGAGAGGGAGACACAGAATCGGAAACAGGCTCCAGGCTCCGAGCCATCGGCCCAGAGCCTGACGCGGGGCTCGAACTCACGGACCGCGAGATCGTGACCTGGCTGAAGTCGGACGCTTAACCGACTGCGCCACCCAGGCGCCCCAGAAAATGATAGATTTTAGATATACCTGTCCCTTGTTAGTAGTCAGAACTACCCAAAGATGGAATGCTATATTTCAAGGGTAGTGGTTTTCAGTCTTTAAATATTTTAAAGCAAAGACCAGAGAACCACTTGGTTGTCTATTCTTTTCTAATCTTGATTGCTTATAAGTCTAAATTTAAAACAATGTACTAAAGTTAACAGATTTGGGGGAGGCACCTGGATGGCCTAGTTGGTTAAGCATCCGACTCAGTTTCGGCCCAGGTCATGATCTCATGGTTTGTGGGTTCGAGCCTCATGTCGGGCTCCATGCTGACAGCACAGAGCCTGCTTGAGATTCCCTCTCTCTAGCCCTCTATCACTGCCCCTCCCCTGCTCTTACTCTCTCTGCCCCTCCCCTGCTCTTTCTCTTTCTCTCAAATAAATAAACCTAAAAAATAAAGTTAAATTTTTGAGCACATGTCTCAACTTATAGGATATTTTAGCCATGTCCAAAGGCAAGATACTAAGAAATAAAGATGCCAGTCCTTCAGTGGCCATAAAAAGTCCCTTGAAACTTCCCCTTTCTCTGAGAATAGGAAGGGCAACTGCAGGGTTCTGATTGGAGTCCAACTCTATTAACTATATAGCCCATGACCATTTACTCTAAGGCTGTCTTGTCCACCTGTCCAAAACTGTGTTTCATTACCTGTCACCGCGTCTGAGTCACCAAATCCACATTCTGAATTACCTGCTTGGTCATTGTACTCCCCCCAAGTTCACAGAAGAATTACTAAAATGTGGTCAATAAGCAGTGGTAGTGTGACAAAATCTGTTTGTCTTCCCACCAGCTTATTGAGTGGTAAGAAATTTAGTAAAAGTAGAAGCCATTAGTGAATTTCTGTTCTTTCTCATTCTAATTCAGCCAAGTGAAGAAAATTATACCTGATGTTTTTCTCCTTTAACGATAATAATGAGGATGAGACAGTATTTGGGGCACATTCTTGAATTACTACATTCTTTATTAATCTCAATTATTTATAAAGGATATCTCAGTCAAAAGTTCTGAAATCAGGGGCACATGGGTTGGTCAGTCAGTTAAGCATCCAATTCTTGATCTCAGCTCAGGTCTTGATCTCAGAGTCATGGGCTCCATGCTGGGTGTGAAGCCTACTTAGAAGAAAAAATAAAGTTCTGAAATCAGAACAGGGTGATGGCTTAATAATACAATGAGGTAGAATTTAAGAAAAGAGTTTATACTATAATATGGCATTTAAAGATTACAATGTGAGGGGCGCCTGGCTGGCTAAGTTGTTAGAGCATGTGACTCTTGACCTTGGGGTTGTGAGTTCAAGCCCCAGTTGAGTGTAGAGTTTACTTTAAAAATAATAATAATAATAATTGAAGATTAAAATATGCTTTATGTGGGGCACCTGGGTGGCTCATTTGGTTAAGTATCTGACTTCGGCTCAGGTCATGATTTCTTGGTTTGTGGGTTTGAGCCCCGCGTTGGGCTCTGTGCTAACAGCTCAGAGCCTGGAGCCTGCTTCAGATTCTGTGTCTTCCTCTCTCTGCCCCTCCCCTGCTTGCACTCTGTCTGTCTCTCTCTCTCTCTCTCTCTCTCTCTCACAAAAATAAATGAAAAATTAAAAAAAAAAAATTTTAATCAAATAAATAAATAAAATGTGTTTTATGAGTTCCTAATCTTTCATTTGTTGCATGCTTTTTTAGTTTTGTGCCTTTAGATTCTTGGTGTTAATGATGCTTACCTGCCCCACAAAAAAGAATTACCAGATCACAAAATAATATAGATAGCAAATAAACATTCTCAAAAATTAAGTATTACTAGTAAATAAAGAAATACAAATTAAAATATGAAGCTACCATTTTCCCCTATTAAAAGTTTTCTGTTATTTTCTTAACACAAAAGTGTAATACATCCTCATTGTAGAAAATAAAATACCAGACAGAGAAAAGAAGAAATCACAGTGGCAGCATAATTAACATCTCATTATTTTAGATGCCAATCTTTTTTTCTTTCTGTGTCTAAGATTTATCTGTCATCTCCTATTGACATATGCTTGAACAAAATTTTGTTATTGTAAGTAATATCGCAACAAATACTCTATGCAGTAATCTTTTCTGTTTTTTTTCTTTTTTTCCTGTTTTTCGTTTTTTGCTTTTTGTTGTTTGGTATTTTTTGCATCTCTGATTATTTTGTTAGGACTAGTTCCTAGAACTGCCATTGCCAGGTCACAGCATATGGATGTTTAAGGCTTTTGGTTATCTTCTCCCAAGTTGCTGACCAGAAAGGTTTTGTCAGTCGTGGGAGAGTAGTGGCTCATGTATCTTCTAATCCATGCTGTTTATGTTGGTTTTTTGCCTTCACATTTTGATAACTCTAAAATGCTATCTCATTGTTTCAGTTTTTACTTCTTTGGTTAATCATTGGAACATTTTTGGGGCCCCTGGATGGCTCCATCAGTTAAGCGCCCACCTCTTGATTTCTGCTCAGGTCACGATCTCATGGTTCATGAGATCAAGCCCCACGCTGGGCTCTGCGCCAACAGCATAGAGCCTGCTTGGGATTCTGTCTCTCCCTGCCTCTCTATCTTTCCCTTCCCTGCTTGATCTCTCTCAAAATAAATAAACAAACGTTAAAAAAATAATAATCGGGGGCGCCTGGGTGGCTCAGTCAGTTAAGCGTCTGACTTCAGCTTAGGTCATGATCTCGCAGTTCGTGAGTTTAAGCCCCGCGTGGGGCTCTGTGCTGACAGCTTGGAGCCTGGAGCCTGCTTCAGATTCTGTGTCTCCCTCTCTCTCTGCCCCTCCTCTGCTCACACTCTGTCTCTTTCTCTCTCTCTCTCTCAAGAAATAAACACTAAAAATAATAATCAGAACATATTTTACAAGTCCTACCAAAATACTACAAATTAAAGAAAAATCTTCATTGTCAAATTATTAAAGAGAAAACAAACAACACACACCAAAATATTCAACAACAAAAAAGCAGTTAAATAAAAACTGATAGCTTCTTTTTTTTTTTTTTTTAAGTTTATTTTATTCATTTTGAGAGAGAATAGGGGAAGGGCAGAGAGAGGGAGAGACAGAATCCCAAGCAGGCTCCGCATTGTCAACACAGAGCCCTACACAGGGCTTGATCTACCCCTCCCTGGCAAAGTGGGACTTTCCCTAGCCTGATTTTCAAAATAAAGAATACAACATCTAAAAACAAAAAATGCAATTTATTCTGCATGGTGATAGATGATTTTTAATATCTCATAATTTTTAATACTTGCCACATTTTTTGTGACATTTTTTATAATTAACATACCACATTTGTGAAGAAAACACATTTAAATACATTGTATACATGGTGCAAGAAAGGAGAGGTAACTGTCCGCAATTTCTGTATCATTTATTCTAAAGATTATATTAAAAATTTGATTTTGAAACCACGTCAACAGATAACATAAATAATATTCTGGTAAGCAGTTAAATAGCCAGTCGCCAAAATGTTAAAAGTTCCACTTGCTTGAGAAGCTGACAATTGTTGGAATCCTCTGAATGTGTGAGATTGTTTATAGTTTTTTCCTTTTTAGGTTGCTGCTGTTGATCTTCTGGTTCCTGGAGTTGGAGAGCTCTTTGGAGGAAGCCTCAGAGAGGAACGGTACCATTTCTTAGAGCAGCGACTGGCCAGGTAATGATCAGACCTAAAAGAAACAAAGTTCAGAAATTGATGATGAGGCAGTCTTGGCAAAGTAACAGAGAAGAGTGAATGAGCCTCAGCACCTGACTGACCTGGATCTCAGATTCTTTGTGGCCTTGAGCAAGTTGTTATGTGACTTCTCTGAGTTCCCCTGTCTTAAAGATTGGAACTGTTATGTGAAATAAGGCCATAGTGTTACTTGTCCACTAATTTGTATGTATCTCTCCCTATGGAAATTGCTTTAAAATTTTTTTTTTAATGTTCATTGATTTATTTTGGGAGAGAGAGCACGAGTGAGGGAGGGGCAGAGAGAGAGAGGGAGAAACAATCCCAAGCAGGCTCCACACTGTCAGCGCACAACCCGACGGGGCTCCATCCCATGAATTATTTGATCATGTCCTGAGCTCAAATCACGAGTCAGATGCTTAAGCACTGAGCCACCCAGGCACCCCAGAAATTGCTTTTTTAAAAGTTAATGATAGAAGCCAACCTTAAAGCTTGTCCTTCATTTTTTCTCTTCTCTGTGTACTTTTTTATTTACTCTAAATTATGATTGGGGACATAAACAAAGACTCCTATAGGGACATAAAGACAGACTCTGAACCAGAGAAAGGATAAAGCTGGAGAAAGAAAGATACTAAAAATATCCACTAAACTAACATTTAGAATAAGCAGTTTTCCCTTCCTTGGGTTTTCTGCTATGTAAGGGTCTTGATTAAGCTATTTGAATAACTTATTTTAACTTGCTGTTTGAGACCTAGAAATTAATCCATAAAATGCAGAAAATGTTTTGGAGATGAGAAGTAGAGAATTGTGTTTCTAATTGAACTACCACTCCTATGCATGCGTGGTTTGCCAACAAACCACAATGACTTCCTAAACTAACCAAGGTTATAAACTTCTGTTTTCCATGGTTTCCACTTTTGCTGTGCCAGACTTTAAAAAAAAAAAAAATTTTTCCCATGCTGAAGGCTTAATCCCACTCTCCTACTCTCCAGATAATACTGGGTTTCAGAGTAACCTGGAAAAGCCATAATACTTTGAAAATATCCTGTAAAATTAGCCATTTGTAAGTTCTTCTTTTCCTAGTGGAGAAATGCTTAAAAAGTTGATGTTTTTTCCAAGATCCCAACCTATAAATCTGTTAGGTAACTTGGTTTTGTAATCCCAATCATTTGAACTGCTCTATTTGGTCAGGGTCCAGAAGAAAGGGAATAAATATGTTCTGGGAGGCTTCTTTTTTGTTAGTTAGGCCCCTAATTCCTTACTACTATAATGTTAGAAAGTCCTGGGAAAATTGTGGAATTGAAGTAAAGGTCAAACTCCTTAGATGGAAAGAATTTTAAGATTCTCTGGGTTTTTTTTAAGCACAATAAAAATCACACATGGCAAGAAACCTCATCTGTTGAAAGATTAATTGGTCTGTTTTCTTTGCTTGCTTCCTTCCTTCAGGAAACCTTTCCTCATAACATTACATGTTTACCTAATATCTGATTATATCCAAATTTATCTTTCCTAATGAAATGGTTATATGTGTTTCCCTATCTTAGGGATATATCTGTGACTTCTGTTCATGTTTTCTGTATATCTGGTTTTTTCATAGTCTTTATCACTTCAGATGCACTGTGATCCCAAACATTTTTTTTTAAAAAGCTGAAATTAATTTTTTTTAAGATTTTATTTTTAAGTAATCTGTACACCCAATGTGAGTCTCAGACTTAACTACACCGATGTCAAGAGTCGCACACTCCACCGACCGAGCCAGCCAAGCTTTAAAGGGCTGAAATTAATTTTCATGAGTACTAAGAGCTTAAAACTTTATTAGCGTTTTTCAAATTGGCCAGAAAACAATTTTCAACCATATTCTGGAGGCAGAATCTATATTATTATTTCAATGTTACAGAATGAAAGTTGTGTCTTTGTGTTCCTTCTGTGTGCCTCCCAGCACCCATAATTATGGTGCTTTTCTTATGTCACAGGACAGTAAGCTCATCTGACATGGACCCCTTCTTTTGGGCTCTGGACTATACTTCCTGTAGCATTTGTTGTCTCTGCCACTCACTTGATAACACCTTAGACTATTGGATACGTTAGCTTTCTTACCATATTAAAGGTTCAGCTTCTCAACTATATTGCATGTTCTTTGAGAGCACAGGTTTTTGTGTATACTTCTTTATAAAGAGCACTTTGCATACTACCCAGAATAAATGTTTGGTGGTTAGTATCTTTATCTTCTTGCCATTCTCTGAAAGAATTTTGTTATTTTCCTCTTACAGATCAGGACTAACGGAAGCCTACCAATGGTAAGAATGTGACCCTTAATCATTCTTATTATAGCTGTTTGGTCTGATTGTTACACAAGTTTTACGTGTATTCCCAAGGCACTGTGAAACATTGTTAAGAAAAATGAATAGTTCAGTTCTCAGATTATTTATTGTCTTTGAATCCTGGAAAAATAGTAATGATAGTGGCTGCCGTTTATTTATTACTTATTGGGTGCTGCTGGATAACTGTGTTAAAATTTTAATGTATATTTTCTTATGTAATTATCATAACACCCTGCGAGTTGGTTACTATTCTTATCTCCTTTTTATTACCCCTCCAGACCTAAGGTCTAGAGATATTAACTAACTTAACCAAGAGCACACAGTTAGAAACATGGAGCTGGGGCTTTTTTCCTAACCATTATGCTTCAGTTTCTCTGTGTGTGAAATTAGAGTTTGAGCTAAGTGATCCCTAAAGTCTGCAGAAATCTGTGCTGGGTAGGAAAGAGCACTTGTGTGCATTCATACAGTTACTTCTCCAGAATTGCTCTGGTTTTCTTTCTGCAAACCCTTTCTTCAAGTACTTTTGAATACATACAAATTATGTACTTATATTTTTATATAGTAGCTTTCCTTCAGGATCTTGGTGTAATAATACCAACAATATTATTAATTCTTCTGCTGTCCTCAGGAGAAGGAAGGGTCAAATTGTACACTTGCCTTTTGAAATACCTAGATTACAGAAGGGCAGAAGCCTAAAATGATGTGCAGGTCATGACCCTTAAATGCCTTATTATTTACCAATAGTGACTTTCTTATTTTTTATTTTTTCAATATATGAAGTTTATTGTCAAATTGGTTTCCATACAACACCCAATGCTCATCCCAAAAGCTGCCCTCCTCAATACCCATCACCCACCCTCCCCTCCCTCCCACCCCCCATCAACCCTCAGTTTGTTCTCGGTACCAATAGTGACTTTAGACATACTTAATCTCTCTGAGTCTTGGTTTTCTTGGCTCTGAAATGGGATGATAATATCAACTTAAGAGGATTATTGTGAGGACGAAATAAAATAATATAGGGTAAGTATCTACCTAGAATAGAACCTCAGTAAAAGCTAGTTTCCTTTCCCCTTTCCTTTGTTCTCAGTCTCGCTATGAGGTAGATGAGCCCCCTGATTGAGCAAGCTTATGCGTTTTGCCTGTTTTTGTCTGTCTACAAGATAATCTTCATAGTATGCAAAAACTAGCTAAATACAAATTTTAATTGTTTGTTAAATAAGTGTAGGCCTTTCTGGTCTTACTCATTTCAGTACTATTCTTGTCCCAGCTAAAGTTTTCAAACTCTTAAGATCTCTAAATATAAATCTCTGTTATTCTCCTCTGCTTCCTCTTATCTGGTAATCACAGTATTTTAAAGGTAGAAGGGATTTTAGAAATCTTCAAGTCTGCGATCTCTGCTCGTGTTCCACTACATTGTGAGTAACCACCCCAGGTGTCTAAAGATTTTACTCACTTCCTATTTCTCCGTGCCATATGCAAATAACATCTGTAACTAGTTCCACAAACTTTTGTGCCATCTCTTCTGTAACCTGGCTGCCGTAGAATCTGTTTAACAACAATCTAACAAATACATATTCCTTCAAAAACTTGTTTTTTAGAAGTGGATTTTTCTATATATCAAAGCAAGGGCAAGAAAAATGCTACAGACTAAATCCATCTGCTGAATTCAGTTTCCAGCCATTTATGCCAGTGTTTTGACACCGATGTATGAGAAATTTAGAGCCAGCTGAAACTGTTGCTGGACTTTTAGCAGCCAGCCCAGATCCTGCAGGTGTTTGTGGCAGGTGGCTTGATAGGCCTTTCATCTCATTTTCTCAGTATATCAAAGTATGCCCTGCCCCCATGCCTTGGAAACTTGAAGTTAATTCAGCTACCAAACATTTCATTTACTCAAGATTGTGCTTTTTTCCATTATTCCTGATAGTGCTTACTGGTCTGAAGTTTTATACTAGATACTCCTGTTCGTTGATCCCTCACTTGGTGGTAACTCACCCAGTTGCAATTCCTCTTTTATTTTAGAAAGATCCATATTCAATCTTAATTGCCTAAAATACCAATACATGTGGTCATTATTACTGATAGTGGGTAAATTAGGTAATCGTCTTTATTCTTGAGGATCCAAATGACTACCGGCTATGGCACTTAAGTTTTATTCTGGAAGTGATTTTACAAATCATTCAAGAAGCTATAAAGAAATCCCCCACCAAATGACATAATAAAAATACCTATAAAGTCTTCCTCCTCCTTCCTTTCCTAAAATAAATTTATGACAAGCCGGTGTATTGAAATCTGAGTTTGAATCATGGCTGTACCGTTTTCTAGCCACATGATTTTAAATGGGAATAGAATTAGTATAGATAGGTTTTGCAGGCTATCTAGCCTTCCAGAAAAATGGATTTGGACATACTATACTAGGTTTGAAGCACAGGACTGGAAATTTCACTCTAGCGTTCAAGAGTATATTTTTGTGCCTTCAGACAACAAATCTTCATGGAGGAAGCATCTTCTCCAGAGCAGACGTAGAAATAAAATGGTTGAATAAGGCACAGTTCCTGTTCTTGATAGAGCTTACAATCTAATACAGAGGGTATCATTTTATAACCTATCAGGCAAAACTCTTCACTCTTCTCTCTGTATTGAACAACATGATTTTAGTAGGAAAAAAAAGCATTAACAAACTAAAAAATAGAAGAAGAATATATTTTCAAGAAAATTAATAAAGTTATTAGAACATTTTCTGTAGCCTCATGAGGCAAATTTTCTGCATATAAGTACATAAATAACTTAAAAAGGATCAAGTGACCAAAGCCTATGAATGCATCAGGAATGCTATTTGAGTTACCTTGGACAGCTCATTATAACTTGTTCTTCACCTGTCTTTGGAGGGAAAAGATTTGTTTACTACTGTGATGTAGATCATGGTGCCTGGGTGGCTCAGTTGATTGAGTACCAGACTCTTGATTTCAGCTCAGGTCATGATCTCATAGTTTGTGAGATCAAGTCTCATGTTGAGCTCTGCTCTGACAGCACAGAACCTGCTTGGGATTCATTCATTCTCTCTCTCTCTCTCTCTCTCTCTCTCTCTCTCTCTCTCTCTCTCTGTCTCAAAATAAATAAACATTTTTAAAAAATGATGTAGATGGTAGGTAACAAATGGCTGCAAAATATTTTTGAAATGTAAAATTCTATCATGACATCTGATACAATACAGCATCTATAGGTGATGATTCTCTTTTCAAAATCAGGTATCTGGACCTCCGTCGATTTGGATCTGTACCACATGGAGGCTTTGGGATGGGATTTGAACGCTATCTGCAGTGCATCTTGGGAATTGACAATATCAAAGATGTTATCCCTTTTCCAAGATTTACTCATTCGTGTGTTTTATAGCTGGAAGACCAGTTAAAGAAAATCACCCTGTGCCAGAGGTACTGCGTGTGAATGTGCATATAAGAGAATACATGTTTGAAGTATAGAAATGCAAAAGTTTTCAATATGTGATTGTCAGGCCCTAAGATATGACCTATGAAAAATAGAAGTGATCATGACTTTCTTAGAAAGTTGAGAGCAATTCGTGGAAAAATGAACTCTCTCAAAAAGATACTTGCAGCAGGTAGAATCTCAAAATCTATTATGTCAATTAAGAAGAAATGAAGAAACTGAACTGTGGTCTCAGAGGTCCTTTCAGACTCTTAAGACAGGATGAGATCGTGTGTTTTACTTTGTCTTTAATCATTAGAGCACTGCTCTTTGTGACCTCTGAGAAACAACTAGGAGCTAAAAATAAAATGTTGGATCTTTTCTCCCTTTCCAATTAATCTATGATAAATGCCCATCTTATTCTCACCATTTTGCTAAACATTACAGAAGAAAATATTCTTTTTGGGGTCTTTTTTGAGTTAATACTAAGTTAATGTTCTGAATTGAAATCTTTCGTCAGACGGGGTGCAAAAAGTCACATTTAATAACTGCTGATCTTTAAGTATAAAAATAGCAAATGGGATGTATTAATTATTTAAACTAGTGACTGTTGTAGTTTATAGTAGATGTTTGTAACTTCTCTAATAATAAAATAGATTTTTGATACCTCTGAAAGAAAAATACAGATATATTTTTAAGTTCCATTTGACCTTTCCACAGTGAAAAGTGGAAGAAGGTATTTCCAGTGTAAGATGAGCATGCAAATGTAGCTAAACCTGAAGGACGGGGAATTTTGGACTCAAAAGGCAATATTGTCTATTAGAGTTTTTGAGAGGATTGCTGGTTTGGGAATCTGAGACCTGACAACTGTAGCACTTTACGTGTATGATTTGGACAAGCCGTTTACTCTGTATGAGCTCATACATCATTTTCCTCAGAGTTGATACAACAATTACATGAAAGTGTGTGTGTGTGCATGTGTGTGCACGCACACACACGCATGCTTAAAACTGAAATACTACACAAATTTTTTTTAACTCTTGTAGTCTTCATTGAGTTACATATCTATGGACTTACAGCCAAATTATATGCTCAGTAGAATTTATATGTATCACATAATGGTAAATGGCATGCATGCCTAAATAGCCAATTTTCTAAGTCTCATTAGATAACTTATCTGAGGTTACTTCCTGATGAGTTTGTATGTGGACTTTATTTTATCCTAACCCAAAGCAAATGACTGAAAGGAACTGCCAAACCTTAGAGCTGGAAATCACAGAAGCCACTAAGATGTTCTCATGACCAAACTTCTGCCTGATGCAGAGAGAGCCTATACCTGGGCAGGCACTTGTTGGCAAAGAGCTCAGTATCCCACAAAATAGCTCATTCCATTTCTGAATCTGTCTCATTTTTCGTTTTTGCGGAGCTAAAATCTGCTTCCCTAGAACTTTAATCCCCTGGGCTCAGATACCAAGTTTAGGGCAGGACAAAAGAGATAATTAGAGCTTTCATAAGGCTTGCCTCAATCGTGGGCTAGAGAGATAAATTCATTTGTTTGTGTGTAACAGATATTATTTGAGCTTACTCAGTATGCCAAGAATGGGGCTAGGTGGTAAATAAATGATAGTGAACAAAAGAGAAATGACCCATGCCTTCATGGAATTTACAGTCTATTAGAGAAGATACACAATCAATAAGCAAACAAATGTATTTCAAAATATGACATATGCTATAATATTTTATAAAGAACAGGGCAAGCATAGGGGCGCCTGGGTGGCTCAGTTGGTTGAGCGTCCAACTTCAGCTCAGGTCATGATCTCGCGGTCTGTGAGTTCGAGCCCCCGCGTCGGGCTCTGTGCTGACAGCTCAGAGCCTGGAGCCTGCTTCTGATTCTGTGTCTCCCTCTCTCTCTCTGCCCCTCCCCCACTCATGCTCTGTCTCTCTCTCTGTCAAAAATAAATAAACATTAAAAAAATTAAAAAAAAAAAAAAAGGAACAGGGCAAGCATAGATAACTTTGCTAGAGAAGGTATCTCTGAAAAGGTGATATTTAACCTTAGACCTGGAAGATAAATGCAGAAACCATTTTAAAACATTTGCAACATCAGTCAGTATTGATTTGACATTCAAGTCTTGATACTGTATTAATTTTGTGAAGTGAGAATCAGAGACTCTCACAGGCCCCCAACCTGAAGCACTAATATTTTCCCAGGCTCTCGGGCATCGTGTCTCCAGTTATTTTTGAGGCACCAGATAGAATTATAATGTTAATATGATGGTGGGGCATCAAAAACAACAGTGATAGAAAGAACAGTGAATCACAGAAACCCCAGGTGCTGATCCCAGAGCCACCATTGATTTAGCTGGAGAGTGTTAATCTGGTTCAATCATCTTTGTGCCCTCCAGTTATTTCACCTGCAGAACTATCATTTCGAAATAGATCAACTCTAAGGATTCTTTTTCTATCTCTTAATCTTTCAGGAATCTGTGCTGGAGATAGTCACTAATAACGATCGATTTAGAGTCTAACTTATACACTTGATTTTTAGCACATATCAGGTCTCTGAAAATGTACAGTGAAGTCAGATCACTGAAAGTTCTGCAATAGACTTCAGTGTGTTCATTGTGTGTGTGCGTGGGGTGGGAGAAGTTCCTCCTCATATAAACATTGTTCTTGCCTTTTTGATAAGTTTCAGCAGTGTGTTTCCCAACTTTCATACTTACTTGTTCTTTTCCTCTACAGTTGATCACACAGTGAGTATCTGGTTGAAGCCAAACACTTGCCACTCATAACAAGCCTCAAAATTGACATCTTTGACTCATTGCTTTTATTTTACCGATAATTGAGCAACAGCAAATACTGGTGTCAGACAAAGATCATGAAAATGCCAAAACTAAACTTGCCGGCAGGGCAGACGGCATCTACAGGGAAAACTTTAAAATGCCCACTTGTCAGCTCCTGTATGAATATCCAGATTGTGCAGAGAAGCAGCATTGTAGAATCCTGTGTAGAATGAATAAAAGTCAAGGACTACCCACGCTATAATAATATTCTTATAGGGCTTAAACTGTGAGTTAAAAGGTGATTTGAGGGTGTTAACTTCTGCTTGAGTAACCAGTTTCCAATGAGGGAAAAATCAGATTCTGTTTTCCCAAGATTTCCAAACATCACCTCAAAATAGCAACCCCAGCCACCCAAGAAAGAGTGTGTATATTTTAAAACTTAGAAATGGTCTTTCCATCATTAATTTCCATTCTCATTTCAAATTTTGAATTAGGTGGGGAAAAATAGTTACTTTCATCCGGCTGTCCTCTGGCCTGGCGAGGTTGTGCTTCTATTTATTCATTCATTCATGTATTTTTTTGGTCTCACAAGAACTTAATTGTGTGAGTGATCCATTCCAGATCTAGACATAATTCTCCCACCCTCTGACCCAGCCCAGAGACTGACTGTCACAGAACAGCAAAGGGACTGTTTGACCTTTTGTCCCTCTCAGACAGTATCTGCCAGAAGCGTCCCTCTACAATGTTATACATTCATTCTCTCTATAAATTGAATCTGGACATTCAAGCATGACTGAACAGGCACTGAAGATGCAATTGGTGAGATGGATTAACTCTGCTCTTCTTTAAATCTCTTGTTTCGATAATTATAGATGAAAGATGCTTATTTGGATTGGATTGCTATTTATTCACATATTTATTTTAGTAAGTGGTGAGGCAAGAACATAAAAATGCAGAGTTGAAAGACAAATTGGCCTGGATTGAATTGATAAGAAATGCGTGGGGCTTGTTGGCTTCTGATCAATATTTGTATTCAGTCTGCAATCTTAAGTATGTATAATAAAAAGAAAACAGGTGGGAGTAATATCTGACTGTAGTTTCTTCCCAGTGTATAGTCCAAATTAAAAGACATTCAGGACAAAAAATAACCTTAATCACCTGACACAAAAATGATTACGATCTGTCCACAAGACAGATCTTATTAGATCAGGACCAACACACCTCCAGAAACTTATACATTCTGCCATTACTGGAGTCCTGAATTACTCCTCTGATCAGCTAAGGTCCCAGGTAGCTCTTGGGCATTCTAATTAGCTCCAGTTTGTTTGGAGTCCAATGAATTTACAACCACTATTAGCACACTGTGTGGGAGTTTCCAGGGGAACTTTGTAAAGAAGTCAGGAGTTTGGGTGGTTCTTAAACTGTCATTCAGGCAGCTATTGAGTTAACATAGCTCATGACTCTTCAGTAACTTCCTGCTACATCTCTACTGTTCATAATTATTATTAGTAATATGACTATCAATTGAACATTGCTTTACAGTTTACAGAATTTT
Source organism: Neofelis nebulosa (assembly GCF_028018385.1). Classification (NCBI taxonomy): domain Eukaryota; kingdom Metazoa; phylum Chordata; class Mammalia; order Carnivora; family Felidae; genus Neofelis; species Neofelis nebulosa. Next base: position 53,874,281 of record NC_080791.1, read on the forward strand.
TTAATGTATTCACAATGTATTATGAACCTTGTTCTTTTGTAGCTTACTATGCCGCAAATTCATTTGGTTTAATAAAAGATTAGTTTGTTATGAAGATTGGTTATTAGGAATTCCTAATATCAAGGGAGAGTAAGACTGCAAATAAAGTCCACCACTCTTAGCCTCCAGAGAAACTGAAAGCACAGAGCTTTATGGTAACCAAAGAAGTTTGTATCTTAAGCCTCAGAGTTTAGTGGACATGTTGCAAAATACACACTTTGGCCTCTGATTTCCTTGTTTTACACAGGGGGAAGAGTTGAGAGGGTGAGGGAAATGACAGTCGAGTTCAAAGGCATTCTAGTACAGACAAACACTGGAATAAAGGGCCCTGGACCCAGCAGTGTACTTAAGCTCACTGTGTCTCTCTCTCTCTCTCTTTTTTTTTTTTTTTTTTTAATGTGTTTATGCTCATATTTGCCTTACTTACCCTCCTCTTAAGATCACCCTAGAATATACATGGAAAGATAGATGCAGGAACTTTGGTGGGGATTATTAATATCCTCCCCCAAAGTGACCAGCCTTTGATATGTCAAGATGATGCTCTGAGAATAGAAACGTGGTAGGCCCATCCAACACAGGTTTTATCATGCTACAAATACACATATGCACAGCTAGAACTGTATTTTGCAAAACCTGGGCCATTTGCAGCTGTGACTCTTTGACTTATAACCTTCTCTGCACACTGGTTCAACAATAACTGCTTTGCTCTTTTCCTAGGATCCTGGGTTTGAAAATCTCTTAAAGATCATATTTCTTCCCCTGTCTGTGATGTATAAACTGCCCTCTCTTGTATTTTCCCAGCTCCTGGTAGTTTACCCTGTCCCTTCAGTGAATAGAGCTCTCTACTTAAGGGAGAACTTTTGCTATCCTTGGAGAATTCTGACCTGATAATACCCAAACCTGCCTCTCTCTAGCAAATGTAATAAGGAACACAAGAACACCATTTCTTCTCCCCAGCCTTCTCTTCTCCAAGATAGAATCTCCGGGGCTGCACCCCACTAGGTTATTCATCGGGCAGTGTATTCTTAAAGTGGGCCTTTCTCTTGGTAGAGGAATGCTTCCCTCCACTGTCCACTCAGCTACTACCCAAGTATGCTGTGATACCGGTTTTGATACTAGAAGAGCTTAAAAGTCTCTAGTGCCTCCCTTCCAGCTGTCTTAAATCCTGTAGTGGTTGCCTGTATACGTAATAACTGCTGAGGAATCTTAATTACGGTTTCAAAATGTTCAGGGCAATCCCATCCCCCTTCATTTGGAGATTGCAAAAATGGATTTGGGTCACATACACATTTGTTGTTGAAGAACATTAAGTTTTTTCACTGAAGATTTCCACCAATTCACATGATCTTTGCAGTGTCCCAAAAGGCAGGAACTCATTCCTATACAATTAGGATATAGCTGGCCAGTGATCTCTTTAAGTGTGATTTCCATCTTCTACATTCTGTACTAAAGGTTTTCACATCGGGAAACTGTTGGGTCATATTCCTGCCAGAAAATGTGGTGGAGGTTTAGTGTGTTGGAAAAGATATTAGACAAAGAAAAGACCTTTTCTTTTTTCTTTTTTTTTTTGAGAGAGAGTGTGGGGGTGTGTATGCACGCAAGCTGGGGAGGGGCAGAAGGAGAGAGAGGGAGACAATGTCAAGCAGGCTGCACACTCACTGCGGAGTCTGGAGATCAGCTCGGGGCTCATTCTCACCGTGAGATCATGACCTGAGCTGAAATCAAGAGTTGGACGCTTAACCCACTGAGCCTCCCAGGCGCCCCTCTGATTTAAGTCTTGACGCTCTACTTTTGAACTGCGGAACCTTGAGCAAGTGATTTTATCTGTGGGTTTGGATAGGCATCTGCAGAATGAGGGTAGTGCTTATCTTACAAGTGTTGTGAGAAACAAAACTGTGTGAAAGGGTTCCCTAAACTGAAAAGACTGCACAAATATAAGATCTCCTGAGGGAAACCTTTTTAAAACTCAAAAAAAAAAAAACAAAAACAAAAAAAAAAACAAAAAACTGTATCAACTAAAATATCTATTGCATGTTGAATGAATATTTTATAGCCATCAAAAATTATGAGTGAAAATGTGTTCAAAAAATGTTAAATTGTAGTTTACAGTTACCAGTAGTGTAAAATCTGTGTACATGGACTAGAAGCATACGGGGAAAAAATGAAATCAGCTATTTCAGGGCAGTGGAATTGAGTGACTTTTCCTTTTAAAACCTCTTTGGTGTGTTCAGTTCAGTTCAGTAAACTTACTGAGCACTCAAACTGCCAGGTGCAGTGCTAGACTCTGCACATACAGAGATAAGTAGGACATGCGCCTTGCCTCAGGGACTCCCATTGCAGATGGTCTTGGCCAGAGTTTATTGTGAATAAGAATCACCTGGGGAGCTTATTAAAAATTTCAGGGGGCACCTGGGTGACTCAGTGGGTTAAGCATCCAACTCTTGATTTTGGCTCAGGTCATTGATCTCACAGTTCATGAGATTGAGCCCCCATATTGTGCTGTGCTCTGTCAGCGTGGAGCCTGCTTGGGATTCTCTCTCTCCCTCTCTCTCTACCCCTCCCCTGCTCACGCACACATGCACTTCCTCTGTCTCTCTCTCTCTGTCTCCCCCAGAATAAATAAACTTAAAAAAATTATTTAAAAATTTTCACATTACCTTGGTTCTACCATAGAAAGTCTGATTCAGTAGATGGAACAGCCCGCAGTTTGCGTTTCTTAAACAGTCACCCTGAGTGATCCTAATGTAGGTGGTTTAATTCCATGCTGTGAGAAAGCTTCAGGGAGGTTTTAATATTTTTACAGTAAAAGGTAATAATTACACAAATCTGCTCATTGAAGAACATACTATTTTTGATTGTTCTGCCTGCACCTTGGAGCTGGTTTTTTATGCCTCTGTACCAAGGAGGGAAAGCCAGCCCACAGAGTGATGTTACTCTTAAATCCATGCAGCATGAAGCCTTCCACACCTCTTGACCTAGATCTGTTTTCCTCCCTTTCTTGTCCACTGCCTCCCCCATGTTTTTTCCCCCTGTGCATCTGTATCTCTCCCGCTCTGATTCTTCCAATGCCCAGTAATATATCAACATCCAGATTCTTCCCCTTCCTTTTTCCAGCCTATCCCCCCCGCCAACCAGATATGTCAATTTTATTGAAACAAACATGTCTGCTTTACTAACTTGTTCTGGAAGGCTCTTATGTATGGTTAGTGTTTCTCAGAAAACTTAGGAGCGGGCTATTCATTGATCAACAACCACAAAATTATCATGTGTGGAAACTTCTGTGTTTTGGTGCTTGACTGTCATATAGCTCTTGATTAACTTTTTTCCATTGGGTTAGCCGTCCTCAACAGATTGCTGTCCTGCCCGTCGAGCTGGAGTATACCCTGCATTCTGACACAGCACTGCTTGTCTCCACATGCCTGTGGATGGGCTTGGGTGGCTTTCCCAGGCGACACACCTGTCACCTCTTAGTCACCTAGAATCAAAATAATACAACTCTAATCACACTGAGGCTGTGAGGCTTTATTTTAGGAGGGGTGACACTCCAAAATGCAACTAGAGTTTCTACATTTTCACATGTTTATGTTACTTGTACTTCAAGATACCAATGGTTGGACAGTGGCTTCCAGAATCACTCCTTTCATTATGCTCCCTGAGAACCATATGCAGATACCAGCCATCTTACACTGCCATTTGTCTTCTCTGCAGGAAGGAGAGCTCCGTAACATAAGAGAGACCGCATCCATCTTTGTATCTGCAGTGCCCTGGAGAGTATCCAGCACATAGTGGGTACTCATTAAAAAACTCTTGAATGAATTAGGTGTCATTGAGGTGTCCAAAAAAAAACCCAAAAACAAAAGGAAAAAGAAATATGTCCATCAGACAACAGGGAAATTCTCCTTAAAAAGTAATTCCCAAACTGGTGTTTCCCTCTTTATGTATCTGCAATATTTCATAAAATTTTAAACTAGCCTTTAAAGCATAAAAATCCAAGTCTGGAGCCTTTGCCTGAACATAGAACAAAAAGTTAAAAATTAAAAGTATAAGTTCAACTAGTAATGTATCTTTAGGAGCTGTTACTGAATGTGAGTTTCTAAGGTGTCTCTCCTGGTGTTGCTTCTAGAGTACAGTAACTAAATAGAGTTCTCAAGAACTTCGCTCTACTGTTCATCATTACAAAACCAGCACCGACCCATGTCCTTGCACACAGTGAATGCTCAGTAAATAACAAATGAATATATTTGATTGAGGGGAGAAATTCACAGCAAGTCTCAGATGAACTCAGAGTTGCTCAGATTTTCAGTTAATTACTGCTAACTCAGTGCCTGTCTCTGTGGGGCACCCCAAAACAAGAAAAACCTAAGAGCTCATAGTTTTAGTTCCCATACAGCTGGTTGATAATTCTCTGTGTTCCCACAATCCTTTGAACATACCTCTTCTACAACATTGTCCACACACTACTGTAGACCCCTGCCTACCTATTTCTCTCCCCAGAAACACCCTGAACTTCTTAAGACCCTGGTCTTACTCATCTCGGTGTCCCTATGCTGAACTCATGGTAGTAGGTTCTCAGAAAATCCTTACTGAGAATTAAATAACAAGGACATAAATGACCTTTCCTGAGTAACATGTATTTGAATATATAGTTTGCATTTGGATAAGAGTATATGCCTTTCTAAGTGTTTTCAGAGTTTCAAATGATAGGTACTGGGTAAGTCCTGAAAGAAAGTAGATCGGTTTCCATGCCTCTCTTAAATACTTGGCAAGGTGTCAGTTTAGTTATCAAGCCCATTCCTGCTCTGAGAATCACCGCCCCCACCGCACCCTAGCCCATGGATCCCCTGCAGACATAGTAGGGACAGGAGCTTCCCTTGCTGAGTGGACTGGCAGTGGATACCTGACCCAAAATGGGTGTCATTTTCCCTTGGAAAAGTGGGATTGAGAACACTAGAAAGTCTGGACTGGTTGCTTGAACCAGGAATATATAAACTTAGGAAATGCAGAGCAACCATGTGCCTCAAGAGACAGAGAAGGCAGTCTGCAGAGAGAAATGAAGGCACATGCTCGGAGATGAAAAACCAGATGGCCTGTGAGAGACAGACACACACATCCAAACTGGCTGCCTAGTTTTTGCTATATTTAGTCCTCAGTTACTAACCTTCCTGAGGCCAGATTATTCAACTTTTTCTTGGGTTCCATGGGATGTGCCTCTTTTTTTTTTTTTTTTTTTTTAAACCAATAAATTTCCTATTTGGGCTTAAGGAAATTTAAAACAGGTATCTGCTTTTGCAACTAAAAGAGAACATTAATACACTATCTGATTTATGGAAAGAATTCTCATTACTTTTTGTTGTTGTTGTACTTCCGTTACCTTTTAGTCATACCCCCACATTATCCCAGAATACATGTTAATCAGGAAATTATTTAGATGAGAAATTCCTGATAGATAAGATGCCATAGGAGGATAAGTGAGTGACATATTTGCTTTTCAAGTTTCTTGATACCCTGAGTCACAAAAACAAAACAAATGAATAGATGCTTATTTACAGAGGGGGGTTGGACAAATATCAGACCTTTTTTGAAGTACAAAATCAGATTAGAGAGGTTTTGAAGAACCAATACATTTGGCAGCTTCCCAAGGCATCTATTTTTGAAGATTCTTTCCAAAACTATATAAGAATGGCTTTTGTCATAAGCCTTAGCTGGGTTTCAGACTAGCCAAAACTGCCAACTGTAAGAGACTAAATAAAAAAGCATGTGTGCCTAGAGCAAGCCAGACCCTGCTGTTGGCCGGCCATAAACAATGAAAGTAAGATAAAAGATTTTGCTCTTCAGAAACAGTTCCAAATGTGTTTAGAGTTTTGTGTACCATATTCATTCAACCCTGGCATGCCGCACCCTGAATTTAGTCCTCGCTTAAAATAATCATTTTGAAAACATGCATGGAAAATAGGGAACTGGGAACTGCTAAAATCATCATTTGGTTCCGGAAAATTTTTTCTGAAGAAAATCTTCGGGCTTTTTCCTAGAATGTTACGAAAACGTTAACTTATAATGATTACTGCCAACATATTTCTAATCATTCTAGGAAAAGAAAACAGCAACAAATAAGTTTCCAGCTCTTTGCACAGTCAACACTCTGGACCTTGGAGAAGCTTGCATGTAATTTGACTGCAACTACTTTCCTTTTTTAGTTAATTGTGTTAAATGTGCCTCATAACTCCTAATCCCGGTGGGGCTGTCATTTAGAAGGGGCTGGGGGGAAGCTGTTTTAATTCTGGCTTTTGTTTCAGCCACTAAATGTAATACCACATGATTGTTGACCCAACAGTAATCCAGTTAAAAAACAGTCTTCAGAGTTACTGCATCATCAAAATTAACCCTGATTACATCAAATTATGTTGAAAACAGACCACAGCTGTTTGCCCTGTAGAAGCAACTGCTTGAGAGCTCATCCAGAAGATCTATCTGGGTGTCAGGAAGATACATTTTGTTTTTTATCTTTGTTTCTCGTCACAAATGTACGAGGGAAACACTATGTTCTTCCCAGGGTGCTTGGTGGGAGTTGAAAACTTTGTGATCCTCCAGAATCCAAAATCTTCTTAATTCCAAAGTAGCAGAAAATCAGATCTTTTAAGGTTTCAGTTTTCTATAGAAAGGATGTCAGAAGAAGGAAATGTAAATCTATTGAGTATTGCTCTTGTCAGCAGGAAAGAAATGGAACTTAACTACAGAGAAGGATGGCGGGGCCTCCTCTGGTAGGCTGCGTCCAGTCATATGCTAGGGATGGCTCATACCAACCCATGAGCGCAGACGGTGGTGAAAAATTTTGCAAGCTGGTTGCTAAAAAATAGCATTATTAAAATTAAATAATTTTAAATGGAAAGTAACAAGAATCGGAGAAGATGGGAGACAGAGTGGAACTCTCATACATTGCTGGTAATGCAAAATGGTGTAACCACTGTGGGAAACAGTTCAACCATTCCTTAAAAAGTTAAACACACGGGTGCCTGGCTGGCTCAGTCCGTAGAGCATGTGACTTTTGATCTCGGGGCCATGGGTTTGAGGCCCACGTTGGGTGTAGAGATTACTTTAAAAAAAAAAATTAAGCACAGAGTCACCCTATGATCCAGCAGCTTGACTCCTAGGTATATACCCAAGAGCAGTGAAGACGTAGGTTCACACAAAAACTTGTACACATATGAATGTTCACAGCAACATTCATAGTAGCCAAAAAGTGGAGACAACTGAAATATCCATCAACTGAAGAATGAATAAATAAAATGTGATACATCCAGTCAAGGAAATATTAATATTTGCAATATTGCAATATTTGCAACAAAAAGAAGATCTGATGTATGCTACAACACGAATGGACCTTGAAAATGTTATAGAAAGTGAAAGAAGTCAGACACAAGAGGCCATGGATTCCAATTATATGAAATGTCCAGAATTGGCAAATCCATAGAGACAAAGTAGATTAGTGGCTGCCGGGGGTTCAGATTAGGGGAATGAAGAGTGGCTGCTAATGGATATGGAATTTCTTTTGGGGGTAATAAAAATGGTCTAAAATTAGATAGCAATAACGGTTACATAACTCCGTGAAATACTAAAAACTGAGCTGCACACTTTAAAAGGGTGACTTTTATGGCATACGAATGATACATTAATAAGCTAACTCATAAACTTACAGTTAAATAAATTATATGAAAAACAAAGGGAATAAGTAACCAGAACTATCAGTTACTAATTCACTACATTTTCCTGTTATCTCTGCTCTGTCTATTGTATCTTTATTTTGGAAGTACTAAATAAAGATATATTACGAGCATCCCTTAACTGTATTCATGAACATAAAGTCTATAGCTTGAAATTGGCCAGGAAGGTGGGGAGGGTATAGTATTAGCACCACAAAAATTGTCGTATACTACAAATCAAGGCCTCGTCCACTACAACCACCAGTGAGCCAGGTTTTAAACATTTATCAGCACAACACTGGTTGTACGGATCAGATAACCATTGTGGGTACCTCTGGTAGAAATAAAATGAGATGGTCTCCTGTGGCCTTTGGATCCCCAACAAAAATACTAGCAAATCTGCAAAGCCACTATACATGCATACATTGCAGAAGAAAATGACATTTCTGGTCAGCTGTTAGAAGAAACTCAACTTGGACTCAGGAGACATATGTTCTCCTGTTTTGCTAGTATTGTGTGTGGGTACAAGGGGCTGATAGAGCACCTGTAGTACTGTCACAATGAGGCCAGATATCAGACAAACCACAAATGATTTAATTCTTAGCCCCAGAGAGGAGAGTATCTGGGGAGTCTGCACAACAGTGTCGGGGTTTGGAAACCAAAAGTTAACAGTTACTTCTCTGGAGCCTGGAGATAGGAGTCAAAAGGTCTAAGGAGCCATTGTTTTAGAAACGACCCCAGGATTTCAACCACCTGTGAACATGAAACTGCATAGGATTACCTCCACCTGCTCAGCCCCTTCCATGAGACCAGTCACTGTGGATTTAAACACTCTAGCTGCTTATAAGTACCTTCACAGATCCTGTTCTCTGGTGTGGATGGATCAGAGACTTCTGGATGCTTCAGGAGTCCATAGCTCCCAGTTGTCATCCATTAAGGGTTGTTTTTTTCATTCTCACGACATTCAGCGAGCATTGATTATGTGCCTGGCACCATGCAGAGAGGCTTTAGGGATACCACAAACGAGGACGACCCAGCCCTGCTCAGGTATTTGCAGTACAGTGTGATAACCTAATTTATATATGTGCAATGTGAATTCAAGAAAAACATGAACAACTGTGCTGAGGTGTGGGGATGGTGAGTTTTAAGGAAAGGGGTCTTGACATATGTTCAAGATCCAATCCAAGGTAGAAGTTCTCTGAAGGAAGTAAGAGGCCATCATGCGAAGTATGGTTTGGAATACCAGGGCACTTTCTCGGGGACTTGACAAGTCTTCGTTCCTGGGAGAATATGATAAATCCACAGCATGGTCTCTGAATACAGTGATGTACCACCCTCACCAGTGTCTGCAGAAATGTCCCAGAACCCTTACTGCCCCAAAGCAATTAGCACAAGTTCTAATTTTTCACAAAAGAGAAATTGGGAAACGGGACTTGCTCCAACTTTTCCCATAAGAAAGTTTATTTCCAGAATATCCAACACTGGGTATAATGTCAAGTAACTCTCAGACTTTTAGCAGCTGCAGACAGGGAGGAAACCACACTATTAGGTCTTCAGCCACACCCCAGGCCCACTTTCAGATCTCTGATCCAGATGCCAGAAATTGATTTGAGTAGCTCACAGTAATTAGATGGAACTAAGTGAGCTCAAAGCATCCGGGGTTAAAGTGGCACACACCTCAACATTCATGAGAGTCCAGTGTCCTGAAAGTCACCAGCTGAGGTGGCTCAGCTGGCCACAATGACCTTAGCAAGCAGCACTCAGCTCTGAAATTAACCTGTCAACTAAATTGAAGGGGAGAAAAGGCTAGGCTAGGACACAAACATCCATCCCCACCCCCGGTCCAATCACTGACGTCAAGCTTGGCGTGGGTGGTATTAATCATGCCAGCCTGGTGTGCAGTTGAGGACAGCTCTCCTTCCAGCCCTTCCAACCCGTTCCTGGGACCGTTCCATCAGCCATGCACCTGCCGCTGGCCACAAACCCTCAACTCGCAGACAGGCACGGATGCAGGCTGTTGCTGACGACACTCAAAGCCAGAGTGCACCCTTTAGAACCCAGGCTTGGGTGGGGGAGGGGCGGGAGCAAACCCTTGTGCCCATGCTTTCTTCCCAGGTGTGCAGTTCTCTAATCTCTGCAATGCTTCCTCCAGAGAAGCTCTCACCATGAGATGGTCATTTCCTGAGGATTTAATGGGAATATAGAATTAATGACCCAAAGCACTCTTTGCAGCCGGTCATTAATTCCCCCCAGGAAATACCCATGGTCTTTAATCAAAATTGCCTAAATTATAGACTAGTGATGCATGTCCTCACAGGTTTGGGGGCTGTGGGGGGCGGGGGCTGTCATCCCTACTGGTTCCAATAGATGGCGCCTATCTTCATGTAAATAAACCACTCCTAATTCATTTCTCACTTCTCACCAGCGCAAACCAGAGGGCATTAACAACAACAAAAAACAGCACGCAGTGGAGAGGACTTAGTGAAGGCCCAGACAGGAACGTTCTGTTCAAGGGCTATCCCCAGGCCTGGCACACATCTCAGGCTCAGAAGACGGAGGCACACCAGGATGCAGCCAGAGACCTTAGCAACAGTCCAGCCTCCTGTGTGCAGCCTGAGCTGGGTGCTGGCAGCTAAGTAATGAGAAAGGTGGGGTGAGGCACCAAGCACCGAGAAGAGGCCCTTTCTGTAGGCTTTGGGGGAAGGAATGGGATGTTCAGAGAAGACTTCGTGAAGCTGATACAGGTTTCCCAGACTATCCACAAGTTTGCTTTATGCCCCTTCACTTTTACGAAAGACCTACATTACTGCTTGTTTTGCTCACCAACAGAATTTTCACCTTTTGGTGATGGTAATTGCTTCTTCACTTTACCCCATTTCAGCTTACCAAAAGGTTTCATGGGAACACACCCCTCTTGGATTGCAGGGGTGGGGGGAAACCTGTACTCTGTAACTGTTGTATTTCAAGGCCCCTCCTTTCATTGCCCACAAAACACCAAACTTTTCTTTTTCCACATGGAATTGTAAATAATGGGGAGGAAAGAGTCTTTTGCAAAACAATTTAAGAGCTTCTGGCAGAATGCAGCTCAACGCCCAACTAACCATTGCTGAATCTGCTCCCAGTCTGTCTTGAATCATACACCTATCAAAGAATATGTATCAGAAGACTACTCTTCTAGGGAAAGATGAGGCATATATGTATGCCTGACTTGCATCATATACCTTCAGCTGCAGACAATCCATGCAGATCTCTCAGACTGCAATCCCTGAGACTTGGCACTATGACTCAGATGTGAATGAAGTCAGAAAGATTGCTTTATTTTGGTTGGGAGTTGCCGCCTCCTGATCGATTTGGCAGGCTTGAGTATTTTGATATTTGTCTCAGGGTTCCAAGGTACTAAAGCCAGAGGTTAAAATGGCCATAATTCTAGTGGCGGCCCTTAAATGTGGCATAAGGATCGCTCAATCAGAAAGCTAAGGCAGCTCCGATCCCAGCTGTAGCCTGATAGTTCTGGCTCTACATTCAATCCAGCAGGATAGTGAAATGAGGGGTGCAGGGGAGCTGACTTCTACCTCTCATGATGCTTAGAAAAGCTGGCAGATAGTAAAGGATTTGCTTTTACAAATTGATTAAAGTGAGTGAACTTTCTCCAACCCAGGTATAAAACCAGAACGATGTCCAACAGCTTGAAACAACTAGCTTCACTGCACAGAAACTGGAAAATGGACAAAATAGCCTTAGTCCAACGTGGTGTGGAGAGTGTGAGATGCTGTGTCTCCTACTTATCTGCCCATAGCACACTTCTCTATGGATAAAATGGATTACGACCCACTTGGCTCTCCATTGTACAGGCTTTGGCACTTTAGGCTATCTGTAAAATGGGAATAATACCGCTCGCCCAATTTGTAGATTTGTGAAGACAAGTAAGTAAACAAGGAATGTAAAAGCGCCCAGCACGTATTAGTCTGTTTTCATCTTTGCTTCTCCCGCCAAGGGGGTGCGAGAGTTAATGAAACTCTTGCTGGGAAGCGGATCACTTATTTCAGCCAGAACCTGACCCACTGAAACCTGAAACTCAGAGTGCATAGGAAACGCGAGCAGCCCTCGGGTCCCTTCCTGACGACCCTCTGTGAAAAATCGATTCTCGATCGAGGGCGCGCAGACCCTTCCCTTCACCCCACCCCCGTTCCCACCAGGGGCGCGGCCGCATCCCCGGATTGCTGTTGAAGCTTGAGGGCGGAAAGCAAGACCCGGGGGCGCGGCTGGCGGCCGGCCGCCGGCCTCGGCGTCTGCTCAAACCTCGGGCTTCCCGGGTCCCTAGAGGCAAGGCGGTGTTTGCGTCTTTGAAGGCTGCCCGCCGGGGGGCGCGGCGGGCTGTGGGCGTGGCGAGCGCGCGCCGCCCTTTTTCCTGCTGTGGCGCCCCCACCGCGGCCCGGCTGGGAGTGCGCGCGGGCGCGCGCGGGGAGAGCGGGAGCGCGCGAGGCAGCCGGGCCCGCGCCGCGCCGCCTCGTCCTCGCCCCGCGGCCGCTGGCCGCCCCGGCCCCTCCCCTCCCCCGTGAGCTGCGCACCGCCGGCCGGCTGACCCAGCGGCCCGCGTCCGCGCCCTTGTCAGCCCGACCCCGCGGCGGGCTCCAGGCGGCCGGCAGCATGAGCGGCGGCGGCGACGTGGTGTGCACCGGCTGGCTGAGGAAATCGCCTCCCGAGAAGAAGTTGAGGCGCTATGTGAGTGCGGGCGACGAGCGGGTGCGGCCGCCGAGGGCGCGGGTGGAGGGCGCCCCGCGGCCTGCCCAGGGGCTGGGGGCTCCGGGAGGGGCGTCGCCGACGGAGAGGGCGGGCCCTGGGGGCCCCGGGGGGCGAGGAGCGGCCCGCGCGCCCCGCTACTCGGGGCTGTGTGGGGCACCTGCACACCTGTCACAGGTGCGCGGCCGAGGGGCGGAGCGGGCGGGCAGGTTGAGGCTGCGGCTCCTTCTTCTCCGGGCGGGCGCGGCGGCAGCGCCTCCCCAGACAGCTTCCCTGTAAACTAAATACGGTATCGAAGTTTGTATTGATTGTTTTGGAGACCGAGAGAGTTGATTCCCGGGGCTGGGGGACCATAGTAACCCCGAGCGGCTTCAGCCTGCAGGGCTGCGGGAGTGGGCGGGAAAGGGGGGCGCAAGCTGCGGGGCGGCTCGGTCCGGCCCCCACAAAGGGCGAGGCTCCTCACACCCTTTCCCCCTTCCCTTTCTCTGCCCGCCCCTCCCGGTGACCGCCTGCTTCCTTCCAGTCCACAGCCTCTGCATCACGGGCAGCGTCAGCGGCATGTGCAGCTCTTGTATTAAGTGACTCATTTGTCCCCCTTCATTCCGTATGTCTCTCACAGACATCCCCCCACCCCACCCCACGATGGTGACATTGCAGTTTGGTCTGGTATAACTGGCCGGGATTTTGTGTCGTCCTTGGTGTCTGGGGTCGGGAGAAATCAAGGTTCTCAGTTGCCAGGTGGTGCTGACCGACGGTGTTTACCGAAATCGCTGGGACAGCTTCTCCCTTCCAAGTGAGAAACTGGCAACATCGAGCGAGGGGAAGGTGGGATACAGTCTGGTGCCGACTGGTGAAGAGGTCTGGCTAACCGCCCCTCTCGTCCCCCCCCCCCCCCATCCAGTGCCTTGCCTGGTGGGGTCAAAGTACACGATGGTAGTAATTACAATCAACTCTGGGCCGTTTGCAGGCGTTTGGAAACGGAAGTAAGGTCGGTATAAGGTGTCAAGGTCTCTCTTCTGTTCCGTTTTCACTTCCTTTGAAATGCCCTTGTTAAACTGACTCCTGGTGCTGGCCTCTCTGGGATCATTCCCACAGCATGAAAGTGAGCTGTTGCCTTCCAGCTGCAGTGCATCAAGGGAACTCCGAACAGACCCTGCCCTCTGTCAGCTGCACCAGTGGCTGTCCATGGGGGGAGAGGCAGAAGCTTAGCAGAGTTTCCTGTCTTGGCTCCCCAGATCAGAACTGAGGGACTTCTGGCCTCTGGATTGAGGAAGTGACATTCTGTTTTTCAAAGGAAATGTTGTTGGGGAGTGCAAGTGTGTGTGTATGTAAATGAAAGCAGGCTCTTATTTAAATCACTTGCTGGGAAGACTCTAACAGTGACTTTTCAAAGTGGACCTAGATTTAAAATACAGTAAAGATGAGGCAATGGAGGGTTCATCTCCGTTCTTACGTTCGTTTTTCAGGGATGTCCAAGGAGCCAAAGCATTATAACTGCTAAGAAAGAAACGTTCCCCCTTTTCAGAGTTGTATCAGCTCATTAGGAAAGGTGAATTTTTATATTAGGTTAAGGATGAGTAATTTGCTATGGATGTTTTTATAATTATAAAAAACAAAACAAAAAGTTTTTGGCCCCAAAGAGCTTAAGAAAGCTATCAGTCGAAGTGTAATAACATACCAGCTAGTGGAATAGAGTGTCCAGTGACAAATGTGACTCTTAATTTTCAAAATTAGAGCACTACCCTAAAGATCCTTGAAACTTTGCTTTTGATACAGTTTGCAAACAGTTTGATACCATATCTGTATTTGATGACTACTTCAACTCTATCACCCAGACTCTCTTTACGACCCATTTCTTTGGTATTTTTGTTCCCAAGCAACTTTAGCTCAAAAACAAGTTTGGAGGCTTTGGGGTCAAGCAACTTTTTCACCCATTTGAAGTACTTGACATCCTACAGTCCTATGATGACCTCACCCGCTTTCCCACTTCCTTGCAGCTCCAGCCCATGGACATCTGATCAAACTACTAACAACTTCTCTTGGGCTTGGGTGTAATGTGTTCCATTGATATGACTGGAACTGAGTGCGAGCTCAGTTCTCTTAGTTGAAACTGGGCTGAGTTGTCTAACCCCAAGCTCTTGGGGTTAGAGTCTGCCTTTACATCTTTTCTTTTTGGGCGTTGAGAATTTCTGCACCTTGCTTTAAGTTAAAACTTTGCCAGTTCCCTGTGTTCATTAAAGACCCAAATTCATTAGAATCAAACTAGGAAACAAGTTATTTCCCAGCCTCGTTACTAAACACACACCCCAAAATAGCTGCTTATTCTGGTATATACAATAGCCATGTGGTATCATGGATTGTTAAGTCTCCATTTTAAGAATATATCACATATCTGAGATCAAGGGAAAAGAAGTTCATGAAATAGATTGCAACTATTTACAATGAATTTTAAAAAACCTCTCTCTAATTTGAAGAGGTGGTAGGTTGAGGGAGGAAGAAACAACTTGAAGCCATAGCAAATGTTAGCAGAGATTAGGTTTAGGGATGTTTTTGTCAGCCTTTTCTAATTTATTAATCATAAGAAGATGTAAAGATCTATTCAGTATTTCTGTGCACCTTGGGGGAATTACAAAAAGTGACCTCTGGAAAATGGTGAGTATTGCCTCTGGACCATCATCATATGGTTGCAGTGGGAGGCTAGCGGGAGGAACAGCCCTCCCATCATGCTGTAGTGTGCATGTGTATGAGTGTGTGTGCATATACATGCACACACATATATAATGCGGAAGCCAGATTTTCTTGAGGAAAAACATTTTATGACCTACACTGCTCTGTAATTTTCTATTGATTTCACTGGGGTAAAAGAGAGAAACTATGGACAGCCGCACTGCCCTCTAGTGGCTAATTTGGAGAAAATTGTGTAGTGATTCTAACGAACAACTGCTTTGAGGAAACTAATTGTTTATTTTATTAAGTCAACTTGCTTATTAAATATCTGTATCTCTGGATTTGATGCTCGGAATAAAAATTAAGCCATCCTGTCAGTCTTAGCAGATGACCCTGCCTTCTCCACCAAGAACATTGAAGCTATCAGAGGGTAGCTGTCTGCACATACTGCAACCAGATTTCCAAATTTACCTGCATCTGCATGATTCCTTTCCTTTTCCCTACTTCTTAGAGTAGATGAGGTGCCCCTTCTAAATGAGCAATCCTGCTACCTGTGCTTTGGATCATATCCCATCCTATCTGTTCAAGTCGTTATTACCCTTTCCGTTATGGATATTCTGTGTCTTCCCCTCTCTACCTATTTCTATCCATTAACATGTAAACACACTTCCTTTTAACAAAATCCTCCCTCAGTATCACATCCTTTCCTTCTCACTGTGCTTTCTGCTTTCCTCTAGAGCTAAGCTTCTTCGTGGTTGTTTATACTGTTTCTATTTCTCCTCCCTTCTTGTCAGTTGGTTCCAGTCTGAAACCTACTTTGTCATTTCACAAAAGCTGTTCTCTGAAAGGTGCCAGTGATACCCAGGTCACAGAATTCAGAGGTCTGTTTTTTCACTTCTCATTTTAATTTCTTCACTGCTTAGTCACAGTAGACCACTCACTCTTTCTTGAAGCACCTTATTCTTAAGTGATATGATAAATGCCTGACTTTTCTCCCTTGTGTGTGTTTTTTTGTTTTGTTTTGTTTTTTGGCTACTATATGTCTCTTTTGCTAAATTGACCCTTGTTACCCAATCCTTAAAGTTTGAAGCTCATTTATGGTCACAGTGGCTATGGTCTAGGCTCTTTTCTCCTACTCAGATATCTTGTCCATCCTCCTGGCTTCAGTTATCATTGCATGCTGGTTCTTATCAAGTTAAATTTCCATCCCAGTTGTGTTCTCAACTCCAGACCTGCATATACGGTTGTTAACTGGACATCTCTACTCGAATGTCTCCCAGTCATCACAAACTCACCACACCAAAACTACACTCTCATTCTTCATCCCTTATCTGCTCAATAAATGGTGCCACTGACCACCCACTTGCTCAAATGTGAAACCGGAATCAGCCTTGACTCCCTGTCACCCACTATTCCACATCTAATCGTTCACCAAATCCACCATTGCTATCATCTTAGTATAGTTTTCTCTACATTTCTCCCTCCCCACTGCCATGACTCTTAATATTGTCATTTTAATAGCTGTCTGTTGATGGCTTACTTTGTGGCAAGCACTGTGCTTAGACCATTGATCTTTTAATTTAATCATTTTAGCCCTATGAGAAAGGAATGTGACTTGTCCAACATCACCTGGCTTTGTCCCAAAGCCTAAGCTTTTGTTGTTGTTGTTGTTGTTGTTAATTAAACTTTTACTCTGAGGTAATCATAGGTACACATCTATTTGTAAAGATAGTAAAAAGAGATATGTGTACTCTTTACTCACTTTCTCCTAGTGGTAACATTTAGCAAAACTATAGTGCAATATCACCATCAGGATACTGATAATGATAGACGCAAGATACAGGACATTTCCGTCACCACATGATCCCTCATGTTGCCCTTTTATAGTCCCATCCGCTACCAAGGCATTCCCACCACATCCTTAGCCTGTGACAACCACTAATCTGTTCTCCATTTTTATATTTTATTATTTCAAGAGTCTTATATAAATGAATTTGTAAGTTTGTAACTTTGAGGGATTGGCTTTTTTCACTCAGCATAATTCTCTGGAGATTCATCCAAGTGGCTGTATGTATCACTAGTTCATTCTTTTTAACGCCCGATAGTATTCCATGGTATACATGTACCATAATTCTTTTCTCAAACTGTTCACTTACTGGTTTTAATTTACACTTTGTTATGGTAGATGGTATTGAACATCTTTTCAGATGATTATTATCTGTATGTCTCTTTGGTCAAATGTCTTCCTTTAAGTCTTTTGTCCGTTTTCTGTAAGAATTGTTTGGTTTTTGGTTTTTGGTTTGTTTGCTTTTTTAAGTTTTTATTTAAGTAATCTCTATTCCCCATGTGGGGCTTGAACTCAGGACCCAGAGGTCAAGAGTTGCATGCTCCTCCGATTGAACCAGCCAGGTGCCCCTGGAGTGTTATTTTTCTTATGGTTGAGTTTTGAGAGTACTTTATATGCTCAAGATACTAGTCCTTGTCAAATAATGTGGCTTGCAAATATTTCCTCCCAGTCTATAACTCGTCTTTTCACCCACTTCACCAGGCTTTAGGAGAGCTAAAGTTTTTAGTTTGGATGAGATCCAGTTTATCAATTTTTCCTTCTATGAGTTGTACTTTTTTTTTTTGGTCAAGTCTAAGAACTCTTTGCTGAGCTAAAGCTGCAGAGCTTTTCTTTTCCCTAAACATTTTTTAGGTTTAAGTCCATGATCTGTTTTTTAGTTAGTTTTGTATGAGATTTGAAACTTTGAGATTTTTTTGGTGTTGTGTGTTTTTGGCAATGGACGCCCAGTTGCCCCTGCACCTTTTGTTGACAAGGTCATGCTTCCTTTATTGAACTGCTTTTGCATCTTGGTCGTAAATCACTTGGGCATATTTGTGTGGGTCTATTTTCTATTCTGCTCCATAGTTCTACTGCCAATACTACATAGTCTTGATAACTATAGCTATATGAGAAGTCTTAAAATCTGGTAGACTGATTTCTCCATTTTATTCCTGATCAGGTTAATCTTAATTTTTTTTTTAAGGTAAATTTGAAAAGTCAGCCTATCATTAGAAAATTTGAATAATACTAAAATACAAATAAAAATTACCTGTAATCCCATTAGTCTTACAATTTTCTTTAAATTTGTCTTTTCAACACGGAATGTGAGTGTGACAAATATATTAGTGTAATAATTTATCAAGCAGCCATTATATGCCAAGCATTCAAGTTCTGGGACTATGCAGAAGAAGAAGAAAAGGCTTCCTGGAGAGGTGGCCATGACTAGAAGTAAGCCAAAAGAAGAAAGTCTTTCAGACACTGAGACCACAGATAGTGGCGGCCAGTGGCAAAGAACTGCAGAGTGTGTGCAGGGACACTAAAGAGAGTTTGGTGTTGCTGGACCATCTACAGGGTGATGCAGATAGTGGCCTATGAGGCTGAAGAGGTAGACAAGAAAGACCTGTGGGTTGGAGAACAAGGGAGAGGTATAAATAACCAACAGGTACATGAAAAGGTGCTCAGCATTGTTAATCATCGGGGAAATGCAAATGAAAACCACAATGAGATATCACCTCACGCCTGTCAGAATGACTATAATTAAAAAGAAAACAGTATGGAACCTCCTCAAAAAATTAAAAATAGAAGTATCATATGATCCAACAATGCCATTTCTGGGTATATATCCAAAGGAAATGAAAACAGGATGTTAAAGAGACATCTGCACTCCATGTTCATTATAGCATTATTCACAATAGCAAAGATATGGAAACAACCTAAGCATCCTTCAGTGGATAAATAAAGAAGATGTGTGTGTCGTGTGTGCGTGTATGTACACACACACAAGAATATTATGCATCCATGAGAAAGAAGGAAATCCTGCCATTTGCAACAACATGGATGGACCTTGAGGGCATTATGCTAAGTCAGAGAAATACTGTATGATCTCACTTATATGTGGAATCTAAAACAGCTGAGCTCATAGAAATAGTAGAATGGTGGTTACTGGAGATTAAGAGCATGGGGGAAGTGAAGAGATATTAGTCAAAGGGTACAAACTTCCAATTAAAAGTGAATTAAGTTATGGGGCGCCTGGGTGGCTCAGTCGGTTAAGTGTCCGACTTCAGCTCAGGTCATGACCTCACAGTCTGTGAGTTCGAGCCCCACGTCGGGCTCCGCGCTGACAGCTCGGAGCCTGGAGCCTGCTTCTGATTCTGTGTCTCCCTCTCTCTCCGCCCCTCCCCTGCTCACACTCTGTCTCTGTCTCTCTCTCTCAAAAATAAAGAAACATAAAAAAAAATTAAAAAAAACAATTAAGTTCTGAATATCTAATGCACAGCCTTGTGATTGTACTTAAAATACCATGTCGTATACTCAAAAGTTGCTAAGAGAGTGGATGTTAAATGTTCCCATCAGAAAAAAGAAATGGTAATTGTGTGATGTGATAGAGGTGTTCACTCATGCTGTGGTGGTATGTCCTAGTGCGATATACAAGTGTGTTGAGCCAATGTTATACTCCTTAAACTTACACATGTCAATTAGGCCTCAGTCAAGCAAAGATAAAAAGAAGAAGGAGAATTAGAACAACAACAACAAGGGAACAGGAGGTCTTCAGAAATAAGCAAATCTAAGATTTGTCTATCCTAAGAAGCCAGAGCTTTATTACAGCAGACTCTTTGAGTGTTTAAATAAAATTTCTGTCTGGTCCGCATTCCTGGGACAGATAACCAGGTGGACATTCCTTTAGCGGCTTTCTGTTCTGTGGTCCTAATCACTGGATTGATTCTGTGATAGTGTTTAACATCAAAGAGACTGCTCTAACCCAGGCCAGTCTCTGAGCTTCTTGTTACTAGCATTGGATCACAGTTCCTCATTTGGAATCAGCCACATGCCTATCAACAGATGAAGGAATAAATAAAATGTATTTTATATAAATATATACCATGGAATATGATTCAGCTCAAAAGGAAGGAAGTTCTGACACATGAACATTCTACAACATGGATAAATCTTAGTGACGTTATGTTAAGCAAAATAAACCAATCTTGAAAGGACACAAGCTATATGATTCCGCTTATATGAAGCACCAAGGAGTCAGATTCATAGACAGGGAAGGTGGAATGGTGGTTTCAGGGAGAGGAGAATGGGGAGCTATTGTTTGATGAGTACAGAGTTTCAGTTTTGTAAGATGAAAGCAGTTCTGGGGGATGTGTGCTGATGATGATAGCACAACAGTGTGACTACTTCATGCCAGTGAACCGTGTACACTTAAAAATAGTTAAGGGGCGCCTGGGTGGCGCAGTCGGTTAAGTGTCCGACTTCAGCCAGGTCACGATCTCGCGGTCCGTGAGTTCGAGCCCCGCGTCAGGCTCTGGGCTGATGGCTCGGAGCCTGGAGCCTGTTTCCGATTCTGTGTCTCCCTCTCTCTCTGCCCCTGCCCCGTTCATGCTTTGTCTCTCTCTGTCCCAAAAATAAATAAAAAACGTTGAAAAAAAAAATTAAAAAAAAAAATAAAAATAGTTAAGATAAATGTTATGATACGTGCATTTTAGCACAATTTCAAAAGAACACAACTCATTAGTGAAGGGTTAGTACGTGGCCCAGCTAATACTTCTCATCCAAGGGAAAAGACAGGATAGAATCCCTATAGCCCTGAATGCGTATGGAATGTCCTTTCAGGGATATCTGAGGACCAGAGGCAGTAAAATTGTACAAAGCAGGAATGCACGAATGCACGCCTGCTGCTTTGCTTAATGAAACAACTTTGTGTTGCTTTCTATTTCTCATTGGCCTTTCTCAAGCAGGAAGGGAATAATGGAATACGGTAACCTCAAGCTTATAGGAAATGCTGAGAAATAACGGTTCCCGAGCAGGCTATTGCCTTCATCCAGTTAATGTTGACAAGCATTTATAGAGTATGTTTTGTGTCCTCTGTCTTCCCAAAGGAATAAATCAATTCTCAACACTGGCTTTAAGGAACCAGCAGTCTAGGGAGACCAGAAGTGTACATGTGAAACAGAGCAATGCCCTTGTATAGAGATATATGGTCCAGGTAGCAAGGATGTTCATGAAGGCAAGAGCTCTGGGCATGGAAAAAGATGGCAGGGCTTCCTGGAGTAGGAGTTGTGGATGTGAGTCAGACTCGAAACATCGGGGCCTAGGGATGAGCACTGGGTGTTGTATGGAAACCAATTTGACAATACACTTCATATATTGAAAAGAAAGAAAGAAAGAGAGAGAGAGAGAGAGAGAGAGAGAGAGAGAGAGAGAGAGAGAGAGAAAGAAAGAAAGAAAGAAAGAAAGGAAGGAAGGAAGGAAGGAAGGAAGGAAGGAAGGAAGGAAGGAAGGAAGGAAGGAAGAAAGAAAGAAAGAAAGAAAGAGAAACATCAGGGCCTAAGAAGGAACATAGCGGTTAAAATGGGAAAGAGGCTGGGGCGCCTGGGTGGCGCAGTCGGTTAAGCGTCCAACTTCGGCTCAGGTCATGATCTCGCGGTCCGTGAGTTCGAGCCCCGCGTCAGGCTCTGGGCGTCAGGCTCTGGGCGTCAGGCTCTGGGCGTCAGGCTCTGGGCTGACGGCTCGGAGCCTGGAGCCTGTTTCCGATTCTGTGTCTCCCTCTCTCTCTCTCTGCCCCTCCCCCGTTCATGCTCTGTCTCTCTCTGTCCCAAAAATAAATAAAAAACGTTGAAAAAAAAATTTTTTTAAATAAAATGGGAAAGGGGCAGTGCACATGGGGTGGGGGGGAGGCAGTGAAATTCCATCCACAGTGGAGTCTTTAGTGGAAATCAGTGGTTTGAATAGTAAATAGCTGTGGGGATAGTCCGTGAAAGACCCTGGGTGAAAAAATGACATTTATTAATAAAGCACATCACTCTAACTCAGTGAGTCTCTGCCTCTCAGATAGCCACTCCTTCAATGGGAAATGTCAGTCGTGTGTTGACATTGTTTGTATTCAGAAGATCTCTTTGTATTTCAAGGGCCTTTGGGTCCCTAAGCAAATGACTTGATTCTCTGAGCCTATATCCTTGTCTATGAATCTGGTGTACTGTTTCTTCACAGGGTCTGAGAATTTATTAGGATAACAAGTGAAAACAATCTTAGTACAGTGTCTAGCCCAGAGTAGGTATTGAATAATGGAGGATGTGGCAGGAGGGGCTGGTGTCGATTTGCAATTGTTAACCCTCTCATAGGAACTCCGAACGTGAACATGAGGGTCTTCACGTCCTTTTCAAATTTGGGCCAGACCTGAATTTTATATAATATCAGAATGTAAGTGGAACCCCCAAGCTAGATATTCTGTCAACTCTAGGGAGTTAATCCTTTCCTGAAAGGAACATCTCACGGCTCTCCTGATCTCAGAGAAGGGAAGCAGAAGAACCACACGGTTATTTTATTTGCCTGAAGCTGTCACTTGGACCAGTCCCCAGGGAACGAGTGTGTGCTAGGGGATGTAAGATCAATGTGTGAGATTCTGGAGCCCGAGTTCAAAAATGTTGGAAAAACTTCCCAGTAAGTGGTAAACCCTTTAAGCTCAGGTGTCTCCTTACCCTCCAGGAACCCCTGAAGTGAGCCGCCTTCTTGGCTTGTTTTTATGGTGTTGTTTCATAACCCCGCATTCTTGCATCAGGCTTGTATCAGTCTCCTTTTGCTAGATTACAAGCACACTACCTGATGATACAAGCTTCCCACTTAGAGCTAGATGAAGCCTTGTCCAGTACTAGCTACAAGGAAGGCAAAGTTGCCGTCATTTATTCTTAACAGCTACCTCCCCTGCCCCCCAGCTTTAAACTTGTTTCTTTTTGTTCATTGGCCAGTTGTGAAAAATAAGAGAGTGAGTTCCATAGTACCCTTCAAAGCAGTTAATTAGGGTATTTTTAGTATCATTATGAGCTCACGTATTTAGATACATTTGATGTGTTTGAATCTTTTCTAGTTGTTTTACATTTTAAAAGATTTTACTTTTAAGTAACCTTTGTACCCAACTTGGGGCTGGAAGTCACAACCCTGAATCAAGAGTTTTGTACTCCACCAACTGAGCCAGGCACCCCTCTTGGTTATTCTTATTGATGTGCATGTTGTACAATCTTTAGCCAGTGACTGAAGATATTTAGGTTGGCTTCTCAGTCCCTTTGACATGATCTTACTAGTATTCGATGGTTTGTTATCTGGTGTGACAAGATGTTTCAGGTTTGTTTTGTACATTGCCTGATCCAGACCTGAGATTAGCCAGTTCCTCAAAGAATCCTTTTCTTTCAGTAAAAATGTTATCCAGAAACTCACATGGGCGTTAAGCGGCTCTTACTGCTTGCTGAGTTGGTCATACATATAATTTTACATGGTTGTAAGCAACATGAACTGTCACTTGTATTCTGCTTCCCCTGCCCCCACAAGCTACCACTGTGAATATTTTCACTTCTACATAGTATTTTTCCCATTTTTAGTGATGAAAAATTTCAGTCATACACAAAAATAAAGAAAATGGTCTCATGACCACCAATTCATAGTTTGAAATACTATCAAGATTTTATCATATTTGTTTTATCTATCCCTTTTACTCTTTCTTTACTGGAATATTTTAAAGCAAATCCTGGGCACGTCCATAATAAGTCTTAAAAAAATACGCAAGTGAATGTACCGTATCTTATATACACATGTCCTCTGGTTAGACATCTGTGTTACTTCCAGTTAATTCACTGTTATATGCTGTACAGACCTGTTATAGAGGTGGAATTTCTGAGAATTTCATCGCAGCTGATGAGCCACCGCATTTGGGTACATACACTATCACTGCAACTCACTTGGAAGATTTTCTTGGACTGGCTATCAGTGTGTCTTTCCTTAGCCTGCTTTGGAAGAATGTTCTGGTTGGAGCTCTGCTGGCTTGCAAAAGCAAGGAAAAGTGTTAAGTTTTATATATAGTAGACAGGCTGATATCCTTGGGAGGATTATAGGAATGAGTCTGTTGCTTTGATCTTTTGATACAGTTTTCTAGAGGAAAAAAAAATGGATAGGTGTGTATACTGTATACTTTGGATACCAGCAGAGGCTACAATGTGTTGAGTTTAATGCCCTTTAGAAATCTTGCAGGGATGCCTGGCTGGCTCAGTCAGTTAAGCATCTGACTTGGGCTCAGGTAATGATCTTGCAATTTGTGAGTTTGAGCCCTGTGTCGTGCTCTGTGCTTGCTGACAGCTCAGAGCCTGGAGCCTGCTTCAGATTCTGTGTCTTCCTCTCTGAGCCTCCTCTGCTCATGCTCGTGCTCTCTCTCTCTCTCTCTCTCTGTCTCTCTCTCTCTCTCAAAAAATAAATAAACATTAAAAAAATTTTTTACTCTCTCTCTCAAAAAATGAATAAACATTAAAAAAATTTTTTTAAGTCTTGCAGAAATTACTGTCAATAACATGGTAAGAGTGTACAAAGTACATAGTATTCTCCTCCTAGTTTATAGTCTTGCTGGGGAACATGCCTGAATTAGTATGTCAGGCAGTACAAATGGCAAAGACAAGTGCTGCAGGAGCCGAGGAGAGATGGCTCTCGTGTGGTCAGTGAGTTCAGTTTCACAGGACCTATGTTTGTATTTTACTTGCTGGGTAATCTGCCATTTCACATTTCTATGCTTATTTCCTGATACATTCTTAGGACTCATTTCACGTGTCACCTTGTGGCCGCCTTTGATCCTGCCCTCCCCATCAGAAGCCAGCCTCTTCCTGGCTCTTTTGTTGTTATTTATGCCCTAGTACCAGTGACTGTAGGCTTAGCTTCTGGAGAGCACCCCATTCTTAGTTCACCCTTGTAACCCTGGTACCTAAAGCACAATAAGTTACTGTTTGTGGTAGATAGAGCATGCGACCCCTGATCTTAGGGTTGTGAGTTCAAGCCCCATGTTGGGTGTGGAGCCTACTTAAAAAAATAATGAGTTATTGGTTGACTAGTACTTTCTGTGCTTTTAGGTTTTGAATAAATATTACTTTAGGATTGGTTATGTTTCTTTGGAGACAAAAGAGCTTGAGCTGAAGTGGATTGAAGGTGCAATTTTTTTAGCACAAGTTTTGGGAACTTTCATAATATAGGCTATTAAAAATTTATTTTTTTGTAATACTTAAATTTCACTCATAGTCAACTTACTGCAAACACAGGATTACAAAAAACAAATAGCAATATGAATAAGGAGCACCTGTAATACCCCTACGATGGTGTAAACATTTTTTTTAGTGTTTCCCAGTCTGTTTTTTTCTATATTTGTATGTGCTTTGTACATTTACAAAGAGTAAGACCGTATCACCTCTTGTGTGCTGCAAGTTAATACACTGAAAATATTTCCCTGTGTTACAAAATAGTCTTCTAAGGCATGGCTTTTAATGGCTGCTTCAGCAAAGTAACATAACCCAACACTTCTCAAGTGTGTGGCGTATAAAGACACTTTAAACATCTTTACAGAGTTTTGGTGTTGAATTAAATGATCTTTATTATTATGTCACGAAAGTGTCTATAAACAAAAACTGAGATACGAATGTACACTTACTAGCTCTTCTACAATTACAAAACCAAAGTAGATTAACAAAGCTTCAGAACCAATATGCTTCACATTAACAATAGTGGGTATTTTGCTGAAATTAAATTGCTCCTTGAGATGTGAATATGGTCCTTCCTTCTCTGGAGCCCGTCTGTTCTGTGCCCCATTCTTCTCTCTCATCTCATTTCTGTGTTTGAACAACTACAGTGAAACTTTGGTCTGTTTAGGAAACCGTTTGGCTTTTAATTGGTATGACCACATTTATATACCATCACCTCTGTCTTTTCTCATTAGTCATTAGTGTATGAAAATTAAAAAGCGTAATACTTGATATTAATAGGATTATGAATGCAAATGCTGCTAATCAAATAGCAGCATTCTCTGGTAAGATGATCATTCAAATGATCTAGATTATGTTTATATATTTTAAGATCACCCTTAAGGTGAAATCTTGAAAACTGTTTGAAATGGATTTGCACATCCCTGGTAATATGCCGCTGGGCCCTATATTGAAAAATCCTGGTGTGCTATAAAAGGCGTGTCCTCTGGGATTAGTCCTGGGTTAGAAGCCAAACTGAGCGTCCCACATGCTTTGCAGTCTTGAGCAAATTTCTTTGTTTCGGAGCTCTGATTCCCTAATTTGTGAAGTGGAGATAATGGTAACTGTAACCAGTTAATTGAATAATTTTAACTCAGAGGGGTGTAAACATGAATGCTTATCTTTGTCCAGTCAGAACTCCCAATCGTGCTTTATCAAGATCTTCTCTACGGGACGGATCACTTGATACCTTTGGCAGAGGCCACAGCCTTCTGGTTACTCTGGGCTATTGAAAGTCTACCATTTTAAAATTTCAGTATAGCCAACCAAAAGCTTTTCCTACTCCTATTACTGCCCAGACTTGTGGTTCTGAAGATATGAAGTGGAAGAAGGTAGATACTGTTTATTTTTATACTCCTCTTCTCCGTTCCTCCCTTTGGAGAGTATAGGGATGGGGGAGGGATGGTCTGGGATACTTCTGCTCTGCCTGTTCTGGGCTCTGCCTCTTCTAGGCTCCAGTTCTGGTGTGTAGGGATGGGCAAGAGGGAAAGGGACAGGGGTAAGTGTCTCTCTCTCTCTTTTTTAAGTTTATTTAGAGAGAGAGAGAGCGAGCAGGGGAGGGGCAGAGACAGAATCCCAAGCAGGTTATGTGTGTCAGCCCCAACTCAGGGCTCAAACCCATGTACCATGAGATCATGACCTGAGCCAAAATCAGGAGTTGGGTGCTTAACCACCTCAGCCACCCAGGCACCCCTTAAATGGCTGTTGTTGGGTCCTCCTTGATGGCATTTACTGTTACCTGACCAGCACTGCCTGTGTGTGTGCTCTCTACACTTATGAGTTCTTGAGAGGGTAGGTTCTCTAGACCTGGAGAAGAAACTGGTGTTAAGTTCTTTCAGCCTCTGTCAGGCCAGTCCCTCCCTTTATTGTACCCCACAGCTGGGCCCCACTTGCTCATTTGACAGCCCTCTTGGGTGGGGATTTGATAAGAGAACTCAAGGCCAACAATTTCCATGGGACTGCTTGACCCAGGGGACTCACATCCATGCCAAACAGTGGGGGAATAGCATTGGTGCCCCTTCTCACTCCATTTCCTCTTTCCTTGTCCAGAATGGCACAGGGCAGATCTGTAAGTTAACTGCCTGAGCAGATAATCACTAGGCATTATAATTTTTAAAAATTCTTGCCCCGCCTGGGTGGCGCAGTCGGTTAAGCGTCCGACTCCAGCCAGGTCACGATCTCGCGGCCCGTGAGTTCAAGCCCCGCGTCAGGCTCTGGGCTGATGGCTCGGAGACTGGAGTCTGTTTCCGATTCTGTGTCTCCCTCTCTCTCTGCCCCTCCCCCGTTCATGCTCTGTCTCTCTCTGTCCCAAAAATAAAAAAAATAAAAAAAATAAATGTTGAAAAAAAAAAAAAAAATTCTTGCCCCAAGCCTTTTTTTTTTTTTCGGCACCTCTAATCTGTGTAATGGATTCTCTTAGAAGAACCCTCCGTAGAGAGAGTACCACCCCAAAACACAGCACTACCTGCTAGGGCATGGTTTCCCCTCCTCCTCTCTACTCTTTCTTTGTGTAGTGTGGAGGGGAGAGAGGGCAGTGCAGAGGCACAGGTGATGGTTTTATTAGCAGGTGTCATACTATAGCTTCTTACCAAATTCTTGAAATAGTCCAGCCCCAGTTATAGACTGCTGTCTTTACCTTGTGGGAAATTTACCTCCTCTCTAATCTTAGCTGTGCATTCTCTTTGCTACTTTTGGGAGCAGTGGGAAAAGCCTCAGTCAACATTCACTTATATGACTGCCTTATAGATTGCTGTAGTATTAAGTATGATAATACCAGGCACATGGTGAGCACTCTGTAAATGGTAACTGTTACACTTAATGCAGCACCAAATTTATTTGATGCTAACGTTTGACATTTAGGTAGTTTATTATTTTTTGCTATTCTAAATAATGCTGTGATGATCTTTGTAGCAAAGATTTGTATTCTTAAGATAATTCCTATAAACAGAATTTCTAATTCAAAGAGTGCAGTTATTTACAAGTTTTTGATACATTGTATCAGACTGCCTCTCAGAAAGGAGAAAGTTTTAGTTTCCCTGATTCTCCTCTGATACACATGGTAAATTTTTGAAAATACTTCACAATTTGACAGGTAAAAAAGTAGTTCCTTCTTCTAACTTTGATTTCTTTGCTACCAATTTGAATGCATTTTCACATATTATGGACTCATATTTTATAAAGAGTTGCATCTTCAAATGATAGGTACCTTCTGACATAAATGGTTGCTATAATTGGGAAGGACGACTGTGAGTGGCTTTGGGTGTGGTAAAAAGGGAACTTGGAATGACCTGAACAGGGAATTTCCCACAGTAGGGAGGGAAAAGATTGACCAGACCTGACCAGACTTCTCTTACTTAGCCATTCCCTTCCTAGACCTGTTTAGCTCTGATTCCATAGATTCCGCCCCCAGGCAGCCTTCTGATCTTAATTTGGAAAGGCCTACCTAAGATGTCACCTACCTCGTGCCACTTCCTGATTTACTTCTGATATTGTCTTCCCACATCATCTCATTATGCCTCCTTACAGCTCTTGTGACATTGCTATGTGACTGTGTTTTTAGATCTCTCCCCTTAATTATGTGCGCTCCTCAAAGGCAGTCATTTTTCTTTTTTAACCTAGAGTTTGGCACATAGGCACTCAAGCAGGAGATAAGGTGATGAATAGGAATCTTCCTTGCTCTCTGGTAACTCACAGTTTATCAAGGAAAATAGACATCTGAAGTTACTAAATATCATGGAGAATATTCTGCTACACTAGAAGTTGAGCAGCGTGTTGCAGTGAAAGGGGGGGTACGACGATTGATTCCACTTGGAGTGGAGCAGTATGAGGGAGGGCTCAGGGAATGTGACAGTTGAGGAAGGCTTTGAAGAACGAGTAGGAGTTCATCAAACAGATGGGCAAAGAACCTTTCAAGTAATGAGAACAACCTAACTAAGGATGCAAGCACGTGAATGTTGAAGGAAAGTGTTTGGATGGGGAAAGGATTAAGAATGAGGTCCAAGTGGCCCACTCTGTTCTCCCTAGGGACCCCAGTGTTGTTACCTTTACTCACCATGATCTCTTTGCTTTGCCTGGAATTTCTTCTCTCTCCCCTGAATCCTTGGACCCTATCAATCATTCTGCAAAGCTACTGAGTACCTCTTGTTTATCATATGCCAAGGGAAAGAGGCAAAATTGATTTCATGGACAGCTCTGAATGGCATCATGGGAATGTCAGCCCCGTACTGAGAATATAGACAAGAGAATGATGTCTTACCAAATTCATTTTGGACGACCCAGATTATAGCTTTTTTTTTTTTTTTTTAATGTTTATTTATTTTTGACAGAGAGACAGAGTCCGAGGTGGAGAGGGGCAGAGAGAGAGGGAGACAGAATCTGGAGCAGGCTCTAGGCTCCAAGCTATCGGCACAGAGCCCCACGCGGGGCTCGAACTCACAAACCATGAGATCATGACCTGAGCCGAAGTCAGATGCTTAGCTGACTGAGACACCCAGGCACCCCCTTCATGGCCTCTTTTAATGGCCCAGGCTTAGAAGTTACACAGTGTTTGAAGGAGTCACAAGCCCACTCAGATTCACAGAGAGGTAATAACATAGGCTCACAGCCTCTTGGTAGATAGAACATCAAAGAATTTGTGGCCGGATGCCTGGGTGGCTCAGTTGGTTGAGCATCTGACTTGGATTCAGGTCATGATCTTGCAATTTATGAGTTCAAGCCCTGAGTTGGGCTCTGTGCTGGCAGCTCACAACCTAGAGCCTGCTTCAGATTCTGTGTCTCCCTCTCTCTCTCTGCCCCTCCCTTACTTGCTGTCTGTCTTTGTGTCTCTCAAAAATAAACAAACATTAAATTTTTATTAAAAATTTTTATTTTTTTAATTTTTAAATTTTTAATAAAAATTTTTAATAAAAATTTGTTTAATGCTTATTTATTTTTGAGAGAGAGAGAGAGAGAGAGAGACAGAGCATGAGTGGGCGAGGGGCAGAGAGAGAGGAAGACACAGAATGTAAAGCAGGCTCCAGGCTCTGAGCTGTCAGTACAGAGCCCGATGTGGGGCTTGAACTCACGGACGGTGAGATCATGACCTGAGCCAAAGTTGGACGCTCAACCGACTGAGCCACCCAGGCACCCCAACATTAAACAAATTTTTAAAAAAAGAATTTGTGGCCATTTTTAAATCTGTCATAATAATATCTTAATTTTTCACGATAAAGTCTCCCGTGAATCTTTCCAAAATTCAACTTCCTAAAAAGAGCTCTTTGAGCACTGGGTGTTGTATGGAAACCAATTTGACAGTAAATTTCATATATTAAAAAGTAAAAAAATAAAAAAATAAAAAAAAAAGAAGAGCTCTTTGAGTAAATACCTCATCTTTCAGAGTTTTGCCCACTTACCTTTCGCCACCCTAAAATCTTGTTTGGTCAGGTCAGGGGCTTTGTCTGCATCATTTGTCTCCAAAACCTTCTCAGCCTGGAACAGAGTCTGAGAAACAGTTGATGCGGAATACCTAGTAGTGACTGCTTAATAAGAATGCCTCCCATGTCTTTGTGTGAGTATCTACGTGGTGTCCTCTGCTTCATTGTCCAGTTTGGGATGTATCCCAGAGTTGTTTGTTGAGTTGAAACTAATTCTGTTTGATCTTTGGGCATGATGTGCACAAACCCCCTATGGAGGTTGTGATGTGTTAGCACAGAGTTCCTGTCCACTGAGGACTCTGCTTTCACAGCACACTTCTGCTGGTCTGGCCATCTCATAATAACTTCTGAATGCCCTGCCTGCCAAACTCGAGCTTTCGGGGGTGAACAGTGCTGCCCCATGCCCATCTTTTGGCCTCTTCCTGCTGCTGCTGCCTCCAAGCCTTATAACAGCACAGGGCTCCACAGTGAACTTTAGTAGCCTGAAACCCACCCCATGTTATGTCTGGGATAATGAGTCTTGAAAATTTCTGAAGCTCCACTGCTCCCTGAGTTGAACCTGCTTTGATGGGAAGGAGGAGCGTGTATGTGGGGAGAGGGTATGTGAATGAGAATCGTGCCTTTGTTTACCTCTTGTGCCCCTTTCCTTCCCCATGGGGCCAGAGGAGCAGGCTTCTCTGCTGCTTCCCCTTCCTAGGCTAGGGCTTCTCCCCTGTCACATCCCCCTTTCCAGCTCCAGCTGGGCTGGTAATAACCAGGAGGCACTTGATGGAAGGAGTACATGAAGAGAAACTGCTCCGCCAACAGCAGGATACAAATTAGGAAACATTTCAAAAATACTGAAGCTCAGGTAAAATTATATTCTTTTGAAGCCCAAGTACAATTACCTAAAAACTAGTGACAGACTTGCTTCCTTCCCCCAAACCACATTTTCACAACGCCAGTACCATAAGGGTTCGGACACTTTGTATCAGGAAGATGTTGCGGGGCACCCTCAGGACTCTGAAAGAGTGCTGCCCAGTCCTTGTTGCCGACTTCAAGGAGTGAATTCTTGAGCCTCGGTTTTCTCTTCAGCAAAATTGGCGTATGCTGCCAGTCCTCTGACAAGTTTAACATGACTGTTAAATGAATATTTGGATGATTTGCATGGAAACCAGTTTCCCATCCTCGTGTGCCTAAAAGTTCCTAACACTGAGTGTTTCCAAATGATGTGAATTCAAATGCCAGCCTTCTGTGGCCTAAGTAAATCAGAACCTCTGAGGGATGGGGTCCATGGATGTGTGTTAAAAAGTTAATTCGTGTGACTTTGTGTGCCCACAATGAAAAACCTCTGCAAAAAAAAAAAAAAAAAAAAAGACTAGAAATACAATACTGTAATAATCTGAGTCTTTTTTTTTAATCTCACATTTGTTTTATTTTTTTTTAATATATGAAATTTATTGTCAGATTGGTTTCCATACAACACCCAGTGCTCATCCCAAAAGGTGCCCTCCTCAATACCCATCACCCACCCTCCCCTCCCTCCCACCCCCCATCAACCCTCAGTTTGTTCTCAGTTTGTAAGAGTCTCTTATGCTTTGGCTCTCTCCCACTCTAACCTCTTTTTTTTTTTTCCTTCCCCTCCCCCATGGGTTTCAGTCTGAGAGTCTTTTTATGAGATTGTCTGAGTCTTCTGTTGAAGTTGGGTTTGACCAAGTTAGATATCATTTATTTATAGCTTGCTCTTGTGGCCCCCAAAGTAGTAATAGCCTTGCGAAGCCTGGTTTCATAGATTCTAAGCCCTTTGTAAACTGAGAGGGCAGGTACAAAGTGCCTCCTTATTTACATGGGCATTCGCAGCAGAGTTTTCTGTTAACTGGATTTATGATTGCTAAGCTCTTAGCCCATAAGTGTGCTCTTTTCGTTACTGAGCTTGGTGTGTGTGGTGTTAGTATAAACCAGCCACTAAAGTTGCCTGATCCTGAACTAATGCATTCGTGTGGTGGTGGATACAAAAGGATCTATATTATCCTGAAGAGAACTAAACAGTATTATCTTGTCCTTGTACAAAGTTATTGTGTAACAAATGCCTGAAATGCTTCTGCCAGGCATTGTGAGGAACTAGAGTGTTCCAACAAGGAGTCCTACTAAGCTGATAGTCCATGACCTGTGGGGGGATTTTGGTAGGAGGGATAATCAGAGGGGCTGCAACTTTAGAGAGTTTCAGCTTTTTTCTTCAATAACAGCTTTGTTGAGATATATTTCAGATACTATAAAATTCACCATTTTAAAGTGTATAATTCAGTGTTTTCAGTATATCCGAAAAGTTGTAAGACCATCACCACTGTTTAACTCCAGAACATTCTTATCCCCAAAGAAAACTTCATACCTAATAAGCAGTCACTCTCCATACCTTCCCTCCCAAATCCCATGGCGACCACTCTTCTATTTTCAGTCTCTACAGATTTGCCTACTCTGAATATTTCATGCAAGTGGAATTATATAATATGTGGTCTTTTGTGACTTTTTTTTTTTTTACTTAGCATAATGGTTTCCAGGTTCATCCATGATGTAGTGTTTATATACATCATTCCTTTTTGCGTCCGAATGATATTCCATTGTGTGAATATATCACATTTTATTTAGCAAGTTTAATATGATTGTTAAATGAATGCTTGGATGATTTGCATGGAAACCAGTTTCCCATCCCATTCTTCCTAAAGGACCCAGTGGAATTGCTAGGTCATGTGGTAAGTCTGTGTTTAACTTTCCAAGGAGCTGCCAAGCTACTTGTCTCAGTTTTTTTTTTTTTTTTTAATAATAAGAATATATTCGCACGCTATTTTTGTACTTACAAATCAATTTTAAATTACTTTAAAAATAGAACAGTAAGTATGACAGGGGATGCTAAGAGTATATGCCCAGTTCTGATTGTGTTCTCTGGAACTTGCCAAGTTCTGGTGCCTTTATAAAAAATTAAAGTCCAAGAATCAAAACAGCAAAAGAGCAACTTCCTTCTTTTAGAGTCTCTGAAAGAAAAGATGGAGAAGAACATGGGCTCGTTCTTGATGTCAGTCTCAGATGTTTCCCCCACAGTAAAATGTTAATCTTCCCTCTTCTGATTTCAGAGCATGTTGACTGATACTCTGTTCTGGCACGTTGCACATTCTGCCCAGGAGCTAGGAGCTCTAATCCTGCTAGATTCTGAGAACGCTGAGAGCAGAGACTGAGCCATGTGCTCATATTTGTGGTGTCTGTATAAAGCATGTGCTTCATGTGTGACCATTAAAATTAATCGGAACTATATTAATATCCTTAGGCTTTTCAAGGTGATATTAAAAGGAAATTCTTTTCTGATGAAGATATCCATCGTTCACTTCTCTGTTAAGTGGAATTTCTCATTCCTCTCTTTCCACCCAAAGAGCTATGGTTTTAAGACACAGTTAACTATTTTTTCTTTTGGTTTTTTTTTTTTTTTAAGAAAACAAATGTAGGGAAGACTTGTGGTAGGTGTAAGATGGTTACATTGCTTACTGTAAAGCTACACTCTCTAAAGATATCCATAGCTCTGAGGGCAAAAGGTTGGTAAAGAGCACTTGGATGAAGAGAAGAGAAATTACTCCTTAAGACTATATTGTGAGCCAGGGCTGCTGGGCGGCTCAGTCGGCTGAGCATCCAATTCTTGATTTCGGCTCAGGTGATGATTTCATGGTTCATGAGAAGGAGCCCCACATCATCGGACTTGGTGCTGTCAGCATGGAGCCTGCTTGGAATTCTCCCTTACCCTCTCTTTACCCACCCACCCCCCCGATAAATACATAAACATTGAAAAAATATGTATAGTTCGAGCATGTGGACTTGCTTACTCATGTACAGATTTGTATGTTCATGCACACAGCACACAGATGTACACAAACTCTGCATTATCGCATTTAACCTCCACAGCAGCTCTAAGAGGTGGGCACTTTTGTTTTTTCTGTTTCATGGATGAGGAACTGAAGAGCAGGGAATTGAAGCAATTTAGTAAGATTTCTCCGTTAGAAAAGAAAGAAGTCAGATTTTGATCCCAAGCTGTCTGCCCCCAGTGCCTGGCTGGTCTCTCTCTGCTGAATAAGCGCATGTTCTTGATTGGGTAGATCTGAGTCTGAATCTGAGCTCTACTGTTGAGTAAGAAGACAACCGCGGACAAATGATCTGGTATTTCCCCCACCTCCTTTCCCCATGGGGTCCTCGATGAGCTGTGAGTCAAGTTCCTCATTCCATTTTAATTCCTTCTGCCACTTTGTGGCATGTCTTTGCTAACGTTACCCAACCTGACAGTGACAGGATGGCACATTTCAACGGACATGTTTGGAGTTTGGTTGTGTGACAAGTAAGCCGTTCAACACGTCCTTTTCTGGCTACGTTGACACCTTTGCTTTCTCACCCCACTGAGAGGCCACTGTTATTATGGACTGAATTCTGACCCAGTGGGAAATACCCTGGTAATATGAACTTGATGAGAGCTTGGGAACATGATGGTCAATTTGGTTTACTATCAGTGAAGGTAGAAAATTGTACCCCATGGGAATGCAAGCTGGTGCAGCCACTCTGGAAAACAGTATGGAGGTTCCTCAAAAAACTAAAAATAGAACTACCCTATGACCCAGCAATTGCACTACTAGGCATTTATCCAGGGGGTACAGGTGTTCTGTTTCGAAGGGACACATGCACCCCCATGTTTATAGCAGCCCTATCAACAATAGCCAAAGTATGGAAAGAGCCCAAATGTCCATCGATGGATGAATGGATAAAGAAGATGTGGTGTGTGTGTGTATACATATATATATGTATACGTGTGTGTGTGTGTATACATATATATATATATATATATGTATACACACACACACACGTATACATACATACATACAATGGACTATTACTCAGCAATCAAAAAGAATGAAATCTTGCCATTTGCAATTACATGGATGGAACTGGAGGGTATTATGCTAAGTGAAATTAGAGAAAGACAAAAATCATATGACTTCACTCATATGAGGACTTTAAGATGATCATAAGGGAAGGGAAACAAAAATAATACAAAAACAGGGAAGGGTACAAAACAGAAGAGACTCATAAATACAGAGAACAAACAGGGTTACTAGAGGGGTTGTGGGAGGGGCGATGGGCTACATGGGTAAGGGGCACTAAGGAATCTACTCCTGAAATCACTGTTGCACTCTATGCTAACTAATTTGGATGTAAATTTTAAAAAATAAAAAATTAAATTAAAAAAAAGATTGTACCCCCGACTTTGGGAATGTGTATTTCAGAAAGTGTGTATTTAAGATATAGTGTATCTGGAGAAGATGGCCAAAGGCTTGTGGGAACCAGGTCCTAAAAGGAGTAGTTGTAGCCTCAGAGCCCTTTTGGTGTGAGGGAAAGGGAAAAAATATATTTATTTTTATTTTCCTCTAGCTATGATATTTCTTGTGCTTCAGTGTTTGAATTCATGAATTCTGTATCTTAATCTTACCTCCCATAGAAATAGTAGTATGACTTTCTGCTTTTGCTTGAAGTCTGTTTATAAAGTCAGACCAAAGTTATATTAAATGTGTTTTTAAGAAATATTAGAGGGGCGCCTGGGTGGCGCAGTCGGTTAAGCGTCCGACTTCAGCCAGGTCACGATCTCGCGGTCCGTGAGTTCGAGCCCCGCGTCAGGCTCTGGGCTGACAGCTCAGAGCCTGGAGCCTGTTTCAGATTCTGTGTCTCCCTCTCTCTCTGCCCCTCCCCCGTTCATGCTCTGTCTCTCTCTCTGTCCCAAAAATAAATAAAAAAAAAAAACATTAAAATAAAAAAAAAAAAAATTTAAAAGAAATATTAGAGAATCTGAGAGAAAACTTCACCATGAGTAGAAGAACCATAGGCCATAACCACTAGTTTTGATCTCATACCATTGATCCTATTGAAATCCCTTGTTATTAGTAGACACACAAATAAAATTAATGTTTTCTGCTCCCGAATCTACAGGGACTTTATTAAAATTGGATGAACAGTATTTTCCAGTGCTTTAAGCTGTTAGAAGAATAGGCTTTATACATCCAGATGGCCAACCGACACATGAAAAAATGCTCAACATCACTCATCATCAGGGAAATACAAATCAAAACCACAATGAGATACCACCTTACACCTGTCAGAATGGCTAACATTAACAAGTCAGGCAACAACAGATGTTGGCGAGGAT
The DNA here is from genome assembly GCF_028018385.1 of Neofelis nebulosa. Lineage (NCBI taxonomy): Eukaryota > Metazoa > Chordata > Mammalia > Carnivora > Felidae > Neofelis > Neofelis nebulosa. The sequence goes on from NC_080791.1 coordinate 53,911,132, forward strand.
GCAGAGAAAGAGGATGTCTTTTGCATTGTTGGTGGGAATGCAAGCTGGTGCAGCCACTCTGGAAAACAGTACGGAACTTCCTCAAAAAACTAAAAATAGAACTACCCTGCGACCCAGTAATTGCACTACTAGGCATTTATCTACGGGATACAGGTGTGCTGTTTCAAAGGGACACTTGCACCCCCATGTGTATGGCAGCACTGTCAACAATAGCCAAAGTATGGAAAGAGCCCAAATGTCCATCGATGGATGAATGGATAAAGAAGATGTGGTATATATATACAATGGAGTGTTACTCTTTTCAAAAAGAATGAAATCTTGCCATTTGCAACTATGTGGATGGAACTGGAGGGTATTATGCTAGGCAAAATTAGTCAGAGAAAGACAAATATATGACTTCACTCATATGAGGACTTTAAGAGACAAAACAGATGAACCTAAGGGAAGGGAAGCAAAAATAATATAAAAACAGGGAAAGGGACAAAACATGAGAGACTCTTAAGTATGGAGAACAAACAGAGGATTACTGGAGGGGGTTTGGGAGGGGGAATGGGCTAAGTGGGTAAGGAGCATTAAGGAACCTACTCCTGAAATCATTGTTGCACTGTATTTGGATGTAAATTTTAAAAAATTAAAAATAAATATTAAAAAAAAGGAAGAGTAGGCTTTATTATAGCTAAATCTAAAGGGGGCTCTTGATTATAATTGGCTGTGAAAAGATAGAAATGAGTTGATCTCCATGCATGTCGACTCGACTTTGTGTAGGAAACTATGCAGTACACAGTTATTTAAATGCTATTCTTAGAAGGTCCATTAGGCATAAAAACATAACTATCCCTCTTGTTAATTGTACTAGGGGGGAAAAAAGGCATAATTCAAGTCTTCCCTTTTGTGGATCCAGGAAAGCTTTGTTTTGGAATCTGGAGGCCTCAGAAGGAGAGGGCTAAGGAAATGTAGGCTTTTACTGAGTACCTACAGGATGCTCCTCACTGGGGATGTAAATGGTACAGTATTTGGCTTTCAGGAGCCTGCATTAGAAGGAAATCCATCAGTCGATCAATAGCTAACCGAGACCCACTAAGAAGAGTACTGCAGTGCAGGTGTAAACAGAGCCCTGCGAGAGCACATGGAGGGGCACAGCTAAGTGACGGGGCAAGACCAGAGAAGGCTTCAGTGAGGTCTTGTGTGAAGGACTTCTGGAAGCCCCAGGGGGAGACTTCATTGGAAGGGGAGAAGAAAGGTATTCTAGCCAGAGAGAAGACCTTGTGAGCCTGGTCCCTTGCCACGCTGAGAAAGCAGCTGATGGGGGTGGGAGGGAGTATTGACAAGGTGAATGGCACCAAGTTAGAAAGACTCTTGTATGTTATGTTAAGGAGCCAGAGTTTTTATTCTTTAAGAATAGGGAACTGTGAGGGGCGCCTGGGAGGCTCAGTCGGTTAAGCATCCGACTTTGGCTCAGGTCACGATCTCACGGTCTGTGAGTTCGAGCCCCGTGTCAGGCTCTGGGCTGATGGCTCAGAGCCTGGAGCCTGCTTCCGATTCTGTGTCTCCCTCTCTCTCTGCCCCTCCCCCGTTCATGCTCTCTCTCTGTCCCAAAAATAAATAAACGCTAAAAAAAAAATTTTAATAAAAATAAAAATAGGGAACTGTGAAGATAGGGCATAGATTTTAATGGCCCTACCTCAGCCCTCAGACATGTGGTACAGCAGCCTTTGGTTTTATTGTCAAATAAGCTGGGAAACATTCCGTACTATATTTCTCTTTTTTGGAGATAATATGTACGTAATCATATTGAAGACTCCAAAATGATAAACCCATGAAACTTGTTTAAAACTCAGTCAGATGTGTTCAAACATGTGTTTGTTTGTTTCTTTCTTTCTTTTTACCTTTTAGTATCATGTTTAGGACTTCTGAAATAGGGAAAGGAGAAGGAGAAACATCAGGTTTCTAGAAAAAGAAGAAGCTTGCTCACGAATCTAACAATATTTGGGGACAGGATGGCAGTTAGGGAAGGGGAGCCATTTTCTAAACCAGAGCCCTGGTGTGAGGTAGTCTGGGTTCTTATTCTGGCTTTGCTGTGAAATATGCTGTATGTCCTTGGCCAGTTCACGGTCTAGAGACTCTTTCTCAAGACACAAATAATGCTGCCTGACCACAAGTTAATTGGAAAGCATAGTAAGCACTTTACGCACATTAGGTCATTAAATCCTCAAAGCAAACCTAAACTTAGATTCCCATTTCTGAGATGAGAAAACTGAGGGATTGAGGGATTGAAAAAAACGTTCAAAGTCACTGTCTAGTAAATGAAGTTTCTCAGGTAGGTGGGGGATGGGGAATTTTCAGTGGAAGAAACCGTGAAAAGGCACAGAAGTGAAAAGGGGCAGGCAGTCTTCAAGGAACCACATGTATTTTAATCTAGTGTGTAGCCCACTTGAAAGAATGGTAGGAAACAAGAAGGAAAAAGGTTTGTTTAGGTCAGGTCATAGGGGGCCTTGGAATTTTATTTACATCTTATTGTGTAGCCATTATGGCATCTTTCTCATTTCATTTTCCAAGTGAGGGCTCATAAAGGTCTTACTTATTCAGTGTTCATTGATTCTCAGATGGTATATATTTAAACATATAGGGTTATTTTATGTAGTGCTAAGAAGGGAAAAAATGCCTTAATGAAAGAGTGCTCTTAGACTTACTTGGACATGGAATTATAGTGGTCTCTGTCTTACATAAACAAAAAGGGAAGTATAAATGAAGTATGTTGGTAAAGGATTCCTAAAACTTCTTGATATTTGATTCCAGCCTTGAATCACTTTCTGACTCATTATCCACATTTTTCCACTTTTGTCCTCTATGCCATCAAGAACATTGAAGGTACAACACTTCTTTAAAAAGTTCCATTATTATTCATACTTCCAAGTCACTGACACATATTCTGTCGGTTTCAGCGCTGGCGTTTTCTTGATCTTACCAGAAGATCTTAACAAAAAGTCTTCTCCTAGCAACTGAGATTTCTATTTCTCCCTGAAACGGACCTTGAATTGTTTATTCTGGCTTGTACTTGAGCAGTCACAGCACCAGAAATGACAACCAAGTACACCTTTGTTGACAGCTATGTCCCAACTGGAACGTAAGAAACATTCTGGTTCTGATATTAAAATATTCAAGAAAAAAGGAAATTTTACAATTAATGACATATAGTAGCTTACTGAAGGTCACACAGTGATAGAAGTAAGCAGGACCGATATTCAGAAGTAAGGAATATGGATCCTGGAGCCAGACTGCTCAAAACCCCCACTTGCAACCTTTGTGACATTGGGCAAGTTTCTCCACCTCTCGGAGTCAATTTCCTCATCTGTAAAATTAGGATAGGATAGTAACACCTGCCTTAAAGAGTTGTTGAGAAGAAAAAAACTGCAAAACACTTGGAATAGTGCCTGGTACCTATTAAGTGCTTGTGCACACGCTCTCTCTTTCTCTCTCTCTATACATGTATAATATATATAATCTTCTGTTATTATATATGTATATATATATATGTATATATATATATATATATATACATATATATATATATATATATAAAATCTGTCAATAACATTTTTGAGAGAATCAATATCTGTGGAACGTTTATATCTTTGGGCCTATTTAATAGATGGAGAAACTTGAGACTCAGATCAGCTCCTTCACACCCTCACAGCTAGTGAGTGACAGACCTGGAACTTGGGACTTCTGGTTTGATCCATTGCTTTTCCCATTGTTGTACTTTGTCTCCCTTCCTACTGGTTGTACCGGAAATATGGATACAGGATTGTATCCTTTGCACTGCTTTGCAGGGCTAGCCAATGGTCAGAGTGAATAGTGGTCTCAGAAAAGACATTCACTAGTGCCCCTTACTTGCAGTCCTGGAGGAGTTACCATCTTTGGCTGCCAGATTGATGTGTTGACAGTTTAGGTATATCTAGACATCACAGGGCATCCAAATAATGCTCTCCCTAGTACTGTCTATAAGATTGGAGCTGCTTTGTGTTCTTGAGCATCACTGGATTTCTGGAATGAAATCCACCTAGTGTGAATGTTTCCTAATGTTAAAAATATAGCAGATAAACTGGATCTGGCATGCCAGATGACCACTTGGACCCTGTGATCTGAAGGATGGGGCATGTCAGGGCCTGTCTCCTCCCTGAAGAGGCCACTGTAACTTGCTTCTTGTCAAGAATGTGTAAGGGCTCCTGTGTCACCTGTCTGCAATCATGCCTGGTAGACTGTTTATCCATATTTCTGCTGTTCTTTGTCTAAGCAGAGAGAATGGGGGAAAGAAGGGAAAAGTGAAGACAAAGTCTCTGGAAAAGCAGGATCCATAGAAGAGGCTCTTCTCTCCTTCCTTCTTCCCCCCAGGCTCAGCTTGTCCAAGAATAAGCTGATGCTGTTACCATCTTTCCTTTCTTCCACATTCTTGGGGACGTGGGGTATAATTAATTATCTGGGGGCCACATCTTTCTTCATTTGTTACATTTTGCTCTTCAGTGTCCCCTTTTCACCGGGACCCTAGGTCATCATTTGCCTGATGTTGTCTGACCAGGAGATTGAAGACACAGGTCAGCATAGGATACCAGGGCTCAGCTGAGGCCCTGACAGGAACCTCCCTCAGCAACAAGTGATGGCGAACATATTGGTGTAAGAGTCTGAAATACAGATTCTATTTCAGAACCGAAGGGCTGGACAAAGACAGGAACTAAACAAGAAACCTTGGCTTCTGGTCAGTGCCACATTCAGAGACAAGGTATTCCTCATCTAAGGTCCCACAGCATTTCTCTCCAACTTCTGTTCCTCAGCAGAACCTCAGAAACCTATAGGTGCATCTTCTGTTTATAGCCAGATGCTTTTCCAGGAAGGTAGAGGCTTATTTTCAACAAAGGAATTATATTTAGCTTAACTTGATGTCATGTGTGGTTGTGGCTGAAAGACTGAGCTTCAGAGTCAGACCCAAATGGTTTTAATCTGGGCTCTTCTGCCTAATAGCTGTGTGTCTGAGGAAATGTCCTTCATCTGTTAAGCCTTGCTTTCTACAGCTACAAAATGGGGAGGAAAATAATACATATCACAGGGCCATTGTATTAAGAAATGATGTAGGGGTGCCTGGGTGGTTCAGTCGGTTAAGCATCCAACTCTTGATTTCGGCTCAGGTCATGATCCAGTTCCACATCAGTCTCGAGCCGTGTGTCAGTCTCTGTGCTGAGTGTGGAACCTACTTAAGATTCTCTCTTTCCCCCTCTGCCTCTCTTCCCAGCTTGTGTTTGTTCTCTCTCTCTCTCTCTCTCTCTCTCTCTCTCTCTCTCTCTCTCTCTCTCTCTCTCCTCTCTCTCTCTCTCAAAAAAAAAAAAAAAAAAAAGCAAATACTTAAGTCTCCACTGTGTTTATACCCTCAGTTGGATGTACAGGGATGCAGCAGAGGATAAGAAGGTCTCTGCTGGGGGACCTGGGTGGCTCAGTTGGTTGGACATCTGACTCTTGGTTTCAGCTCAGGTCATCATCTCACAGTTTCATGGGTTTGAGCTCCACGCTGACAGTGCAGACCCTGCTTGGGATTCTCTCTTTCCCTCTCTCTTTGCCCCTACCCCACTTGCACTGTCTCTGTCTCTCTCAAAATAAACTTAAAAAAAAATGTCTCTGCCTTTGAAGAAGTCTGTACTTTATACATGAATAATAAAAACTAGTACTTACCCATGGGAAACTATCTAGTAACACTCTATATGGGGCCATCTCCCAGACCTTGGGCATGAAACTGAGCAAGAGACAAGGTGCCTGACAGTGGTACTTACATTCGGGTTGGGGGGGTGTGCATTGAAGGCAAAATTATAGCACAGAGGGAATTCGGAAGTATGTATGTACAGGGTACAGTTTCAAGTAAAATAGGGAAGGTTTCTGAGAACTGACATTTGAGCAAAAACTGAAACGAGATGAGGAAGGAACCATGCTGTTGTCTGGAACAGGAATTTCAGAAAGAAGGAACTGCAGGGGCAAAGCCTCTGGGTCCAGGGAGCATTTAGACAGCCCCAATAAAGGGAAAGATGGTAGGAAATGAAGCCAAAGAGGTAATGGGGAAATAGAAAACTTGGGCCATTGTGAGGAATTTCATATTAGCCAAGTGAGGCAAGAGTGAAATAAGCATTGTGAAGGAATTAAGTGATGAGCTAATTGGATAAAATATTCAATATGTAAATAAAATACTCAAAAATCAAGTCCCTCAAACACATTTTCTTCATACTGTTTTTATGTATGTCTGGATTGAAAATTATTTATTGTCCATGATTTTGGAGTTTTATCCTTAAATTTTGTGGTGGGAGAAGTTCCAGTTCTAGTGATGGTAAAGTAGATTTTATCAGATTCAATCTCCAGGGGGAAAAATTATAAGCTCTCAACAAAATATATTTTAAAAAATGATTGTTTGAAGTCATTGAAGAGCAAACAGAGCAGGCAAAAACCAGAGAGGATTTGACTCGTAAAATAAGGGATAGACATTGGGTGACAGCCACGGTTGTGCGGCTTTTCTTTTGAGGGTATTCCCTAAGGCCGATGGCTGGAACTCATATTGAAAGCTGAAGACTTTGGGATTGACAAAACACTAGGAGAGGGTGAGGGAGAATCCTGGAAGAGGGGAGCAACAGAGTCTATGTATAAACACCCCTCAACTATTTGGTTGACCTCTGAATTGTACACGGGTGAGTGAGACCTTCAAGGCCTAAGGAGGAAACAACAGCTGGAGGGCCTAGCCTGCTGATCTGATATTTCAGCTGTTGCCCAACAGGGAGATAGATTTTATAGTCAGAGACCTGCCAGGTTGGAAGGGCATGGGTAAGTACTTCAAGTTTTCAATGAGACCTTGGAAGGGCCACAACTTGAAATTACAGAGGCTGTCCCCAGACAACAGAGGGAGTCACCTTAGGACTAAGGGCACACCTTTCCCAACAAAGTACAACATAAAGCCTCCACAAGTTCGAGGTTATCCTTTAGTAATTCAGCTGCCTGCTAGACATAACTCACTCTTCAGAGAATGATAATGGAATTCATAATCTCTTCAATGTATCATCCAAAGTAAAAGATGATTCAACATGTGAGGAAGCTGGAAAATATGTCCATGCTCAAGAGAAAAATAAGTTTTTAGAGACCTACAAACAACCCAGATGTTGGAATTCAGAGACAAGACCTTTAAAGAAACTATAATAGGGGTGTCTGGCTGGCCCGGTCAGTAGAGCATGCAACTCCTGATCATGGGGTGGTAAGTTCAAGCCCCACATTGAGAGGAGAGTTTGCTTAAAAAAATAAATAAATAAAATCTTTGGGAAGAAAAAAAAAGAAACTGTGATAAATATGTTCATGTGTACAGCAAAAAAAAAAAAAAAAAAAAAAAGGTTACAGTAGGGGAATGGATAGGGACTTTCAGTAAAGATTGGGAGATTTGGGGGGTGGGATCCAAATGGAAATTCTGGAACTAGAAAAGATAATATGAAATAAAAAATTAATTAGTGGGATTAACAGAACCTGAAGAAAAAAAGACAGGAACAGGAAAAATGACATAAGTTTAAGAGAGATTATTCAAACCAAAGTACAGAAAAAAGATTTAATAGAAAATAAATAGAAGCTCAGTGACTTCTGGGATAGTGTCAAGAAATCTAACATGTATAACTGGAGTTCCAGAAAGGGTGGAGGTGGAGGAGACTAGGGCAGAAGAAAAATATTTGAAGGAATATTAGCTGAAATTTTGCCAAATTTGGTCACAAACAGCAACCCACAAATCCTGGAGGCTCAGTTAATTCCAAGCAGGATAAATGCAAAGAAGGACATGCCTAGGCCTATCATGGCCAAACTGCTTTAAAAAGAAAAAATTGTATAAATTTTTTTTTAATGGCCCAAGAGGGAAAGCACACACACACATACATGTTACCAGAATGATAGTCACTTTTGTCAGAAATAGTGGAAGCCAGAAGATAATGTAATAACATCGTTACAGTCCTAGAAGAACACTATCATTTTAGACCCTATACCCAGAGAAACCTTATGTTTTATACGTAAGGGCAAAATAAAACATTGTCAGATTAAAACAAAAACAAAAATAAACTGAAAAAAATTGCCAGATGACTGACCCACAATATAAAAAAAGTCTAGAAGAAATAATCTAGGCTGAAGGAAATTAGTACCAGATGGAAAATTAATTCTATAAGAAGGGAGGAAGGGTTGCCAGAAGAAATGATAAATATGACTAAATTTAAAAAATTATTTTTTTCTTGTCAATTTATAAAAGTCAATTGACTTTTTAAACCAAAAATAATAACAGCAGTGTATTTGGGGGGGGGGGGGGGTTGTAATATACATAGAAGTAAAATGTATGACAGATATAGATAAATAGGTAGATAGATATAGATGGCACAAGAATGGAATAGGGTGTAAGTGGAATTTCAAGTTTCTTTTTTTTTTTTTTTAACGTTTATTTATTATTGAAAGTCAGCATGAGCAGGGGAGGGGCAGAGGGAGAGGGAGACACAGAATTTGAAGCAGGCCCTAGGCTCTGAGCTGTCAGCACAGAGCCCAAAATAGGGCTCGAACTCACAAAGTGCGAGATCATGACCTGAGCCGAAGTCAGACACTTAACCGACTGAGCCACCCAGGTGCCCCTGGAATTTGAAGTTCCTTGCATAGTGTGATGAATTCAGGATGTGTATTATAATCTTAAGAACTAGCACCAAAGAAAGAGAGAAAGATGGAGGGAGAATAAGGGGAGAAAAGCTTAAAAGCTTGATTGAAAGAAGAGAGGAGAAACAAGCAGAAATAAACTCTACTTAAACCTGACTATATCAATAAATATATTGATATATTGAATATAAATAAATATGCAATTTATAAATATTATATATTGAATATAAATGAGCTAAACTAATTAAATGACCAAGATCATCATGTTGGATAAAAATTTAAGACTCAACTATAGTTGTATATCTCAATTTGGAGAGGAAAAAAAAGGCTTATGTAAGAATGTTTATAGCAGTTTTATTCATAATTGTCAAAAACTGGAAACTCCCAAATGGGCACTGTATTCCACAACTATAGAATTAATTTTCTTTTCAAATATTCAAGTAATACATGTTCATGTAATACATGTGAATCACAGCTAAGCTTTTTTGATTATCAGTCAAATGAAGTAGACTATGGCACCCTCCTTTTGTAAGTCAGGAAACAAGTCTCAGAGGAAGATTGGTCTTGTCCAAGATGGTAGTCTTGATGAGAGGGAGGACATTCTCACCAGGAAGATGAACAGTGAACATCTGTTCAACGTTAAAACTGTTCTTTCTACTTAACAGCTTAGAGTGAGTTAGAGTATTAGATCTAGAAGCCAAGTCTCTTGAATCCTAGTCTAGAGCTATAAATCTGTATCATTTTCTTAATATACTCTAACAGAAATTTCTATAAAAAACCCATTTGCTCACCATTGTCAGTCTAACCAGTGGGAATCTGTTTTATTGGTCAGCTGAGTGATAAAACCTTGTCCCGATGGAAAGTTTTACCTTTTTTAATTTTCCCACTATTTTGAGTTTATGCTTACTAAGGAGGAAGCCAAGGCAAGGAGATACCCAAGAACATTTTAATTGAGTCAAGTGGGACATGCTTTAATCAAGTCTTTGGTGTTACAACTTGTGGAAAATGCCTTGCTATTTCTTATTAATCTCGCCAAATCAGCATTTCAGTTTGGTTCTCATGAGTGTTTAGAGAGTCATTGATGAACTAACTAGATTTCCTTTGGAGAATAGCTGAAGCTTCTGGAGGACAACAGTCTTAAATTAGACTGAAGAAGTATGAGATCACAATAGAAAATAATAGGAACAAAGGGAGTTATTGACTGATGATTCATAAATCTAGATAATCTCAAACACTTGTTTATTCCAGCTTTCCTTGTGGGTATATAGTGAACACTGTTGATTGCTTCCCTTGTGTCCATTGCCCCCTTTCTCCTTCCTGGCAGCACCTTAATTTCTGTTAAGACATCTCTGTTGTTCTGGGGAAGGTGGCTCCATCTACCCTTAAGATTTGGCCAGTCGCCATTCCATTCCCCTGGCCACCATGATTATTTTGGATTGGGCCTGTGGCTGAAGCAAGTACAATCTGAGCAAACTCTCATGGTGTGGTAATGTGGGTGTAATTTTGTTTGATCAGGAAGTGACTATCAATCATGACCCTAGGCTTATAAAAGAGTTCACCCTAAGTGGATGTGCAATTGGAATGAAGGAGGTAAGAGAACCAGGGCCTTCCCATCAGGGCTGCTGTGAGGGTTGAATGAGATCTCATCCATAAAGCACCTTGAAGAAAATCTGGCATAAAATATAAATTCATGTTTTAAGGACTTTTAGTAATGACAGAAACTACTTCAGACAAACTTTAAAAAAAAAAAAAGGAGAAAGAAAGAAAGAAAAATAAGAAATGTATTGGTATAATATTAAGCTGAGAAAATTGAAGAAAATGTGCTAGCTATCTAGGCAACTCTAGGGACTTTGGACCTAAAATCATATTTCAGTGCCCCCAGCACTCTCCTTGTGTCCTATTACTGCCTGTCTGTGGTTGCATTTCTTTTCTCTAGGTGATAAGAAATGAGGTCACCAGCAGCCCCCAGTCTCCCCATCTTTGTGACCCAAAAGGCAAGGTCCTTACTCCTGGAACTCCAAAGTGAAAAATATTAAGGAAGGTTTCTGACCTCTTGAGTCAAACTCACATCCCTGGACCAATGGCTATGGCCAGAGTAGGGCCATATGTGCTCCACCTAACACTCCCTAGGTAGGTATGGGGTGCTATGAGTGGTAGCCGCACCCAGAATCATGTTTTCACTGCTTAAAAAACAATTTCCCCCAAATGGTGCTAAATAGTAAAACAGTGTCCACAGTTATTGAGTATTGCTTTTCTTTCTAAACAGATTTATTCTCATCTCTCTACTGGGGGCCAGGCAGGGAAAATAGGAAGTGAGGTTGGTTAAGTGTGAATTTTATTGTTCACTCTACAGTAAGAAACGTTTGCATGTATTAGCCTAATTCATCTCATTTCATCTTTTTATTTTAATATTTATTTATCTTAGACTGTACACACAAACGGGGGTAGTGGGGGAGCAGAGAGAGAGAATCCCAATCAGGCTCCATGCCGCACCGCAGAGCCCGATGCAGCTCCATCTCATAAACCCATGAGATCATGACCTGAGCTGAAATCAAGAGTTGGACACTTAACCGACTGCCACTCGGGTGCCCCTCATCTCATTTAATCTTTGCTGCAATACTGTGTGGTAGATACTACTGCCTTTTCAGCCAGAAGACAAGATCAGGCTAAGAAACCAGCCCAGGAACACAAAATATATATGTGATAGAGCCAGCAGCTGAAGCGGGGTCCACTTGTCTCCCCAGTGTACCACGGTCCTCTGAATGAAGGAAGAAGCTATTCTTCCCTGGTCAACCTTCGTCACTCTTGTCCTCCCTCCGCATCATGAGCCTGCATTAGAACTTGAAACCTAGGTTTCTCCAGACCTATAAGGACATTCTTGTCTTATCTCACAGCAGACAAAGGATGTGCTCCCCATCTTACACACTAAAGTGCTTGCGTGTTGACCTGGAGAAGCTGGAGAACACATTTCTGAAAATGGCTTTTTACTTAAAGTGGTGAAACGGTTGTAGCAAGAGCTGCGTGGCCTGTATTTGAATCCCACCACTTAGTACCTGGGCAGCATATTCTGTGCCTCATGCATGAAGTGAGGCTATTGATAGAACCTAGCTCACAGTGTTTGTTGTAAGGATTAAATGAGTTGATATATAAAGCACTTAGAACAGAGTGTGGTACACAGCATGTCATTTATCAGTGTTAGCTCTCTATTAGAAGTGTTGTGGTTTGTCATCATTAGTGAGCTCTTCTGATTAATGCCAAAGCAGGAGGCCTTTTTGCTTAAGGAATCTTCATTTGGCTAGTTGGGATCACATCTGGGATGTATGCGCTTGGCTCTCAAAGGGGTTAAACCTGTCCTAGTAATCTAAGGCAGAAATAAATTACTTATGATTTGGAAATACAGTTGTAAGGGGGAAGCAGTCTCCCTGTCTCATCCTGTTCACACACCTATTATTAACATTTCCCCCATTAATGTCCCCTAATCATATCTACATGCTGATCTCCCATGGACAGTCAGTGGAGTACAGTGTCCACAGTGAAGAGCTAGGACAGCATGGCAGAACTCCAGGGTTGCAGGGCCCCCAGAGAGAATTTGAAGAGCACTGTATGTGACACATCAATCACTAAGTCACAGGGAAATGGAGGACTCCTCACTCTCACTGACTGGGTAAGCTTCATAGGTTGTGGGGTGTCCCAGTGCTGGGGCTCTTTCTCTGTCTCTGTGAAGCTCAAATCAGATTAGTACCTGATTCAGGGATTGGATCTGAGTCATTTGTAGTTGATAAATCCCAAGAGTTTGCCCCTACATCAGCAGCCTCCATATGTTGTTAAGCTGTTTAGTGATTGCTCTGGTCTGTTTATGAATCTCTCTTTGTAATTTTTCCATCTATTTGCTCTACAGTTAAATGATTTTTCCATGTAAAACATTTATAGCAAAAACTTCCCCCATGTCTCTGCAACTGAAAAGACATTTTATTCAGAAGCAGAACCTTGGATTTTTCAAACTGTATCTGGATCAAAAGACAAAAGTCAGCCTACTTCAGAATCAGAGTGAACACTTGTAGACTTTGATTTCAAAAAGCTCATAGGATGGATGAGCATATTTTGTAATAGTAGTTTACTCCAAATACCTGAATGTTGCCAAGTGTGCAGTGTGTGGCCTACCCTTTATTACAAATATTCCTGTGTGTAAAATAGAATTCTCCTTACAGCAATGAGAACAACTTCTGACTACATTTGGTGCTGTTCTTGATAGGAGATCAAGCTTAACAACTGCATTCTGGCATTTGTTCCCCTTCTCACCCACTGCTCGTTGTATGCATAGAATGAATAAACCCCTAGCATGTTCTTTCTTGGTTCTTCCCAGATGTGTCTACCCACTCACTCGGAGAGAATAACGGGTCTCACCTTCATACTTCAGTAGAACAATGTGTATCCTCCCATTACAGTACTTACCACATTACATAACAGTTGTGTGTGATCCCTCTCCAGCTCTGGTGGAGTATCAGAATCTTGAAGATAGGTATATTCTCATTCATCTTTGTATTTTTGACATTCAGCATGATGCCCAGCACATAATAGACATTCAGCAAATATTTGAATGAATCATCATTTTATACATAAAGAAATGGATGATTAGTGAGGTTTAATGACTTTTTCAAGTCAGTGTAGAAATAGGCCTAGAACCCAGTTCTTAAGTACCCCCTCCCCCAGCCTCATCTTGGGTCTTTCTGTCATAGTAGGTGTTTGTGGACACGGATAGTAAAGTCCTACAAAGACATAATTTTATAATGAGTTCAGAAATGGCACAACAAAAGCCAAACCTGTGACATACAAGATTGTATTGTATTGTAAAGCCTTTAAATTTTTGTTTTTCTTTGGGAGTTGAGATGAGGTCATGAGATCAGACAGACACAGTAGTCGAGCATATGGAAAATCTTTATTGAGGAAGTGGTATTTTTAAGTTACAAAACTAAATTGGGATCAACTTGACTTTTTAAGTCACTTACTGGAACGTGTGATTGCACTTGGTCTGTTTATCATATGTTACATTTCGGTATTAGTTCTAGTCAGACCTGATTTGTCAGATCCTTGCCAAATGGTCTCATAGAAGGTAACCTGGGACCGGAATGTTTCACTTAACAAAAGCCAGTCCTTCCACAGGCATGTGTTGATACCAACTGTGTGTCAGGCACTGTGCTAGGCTGGAGCAACAGAGAAGCCCCTTGCCTCACAGGAGCTATTAAGTCAGCTTTCCTCCCTAAATTGAACTAGTGCACAAAGTTGTAAATTTTGTGAAAGAGGTATATGTAGGTAACCTAACAACAAAAGAGTGGGGGTGGAAAGGTCCTGGTCAATAACAGTAACAATCATAACTACATTAATTGACTATCATGCCAGGTACTATTCTAAGCAATTTTGCATGTGTTACTTAAGTATTTGCTTTTGTTTTTCGAAGTTTTCCTTGTCTTGGGCCCCTTCAGTATATTAAAGGATTTTTATCTCTGCATTCAAACCTTTGACCTTTTTTGTTTTATGACTTGGGCTGTATTATTTGATCAGAGAGAGTCATTACAACCACCTGGCAGCTTTAGAACTGGATGTTTATATAGTGTATATAACAGGGAAAAGTTATTCATATCACTGTTTACTATTTCCCCCTTACTTTCTCCCTGGTTTCCAAGGGGCATGGACTTTTGCTTTCTGGGTCTTCTCCCAGAACTCTACTTTGTTCTAGTAGGCTGAATGGGGCGAAAATGTCAAAATTAGGAAGACACATAATCTCTGTAATAAAAAATTAGAAGAGGAAAGAGAATGCAGATTTACAACTGGGTTTGAAGGTTGGGGGCAGGGTAGGTTGGTGAGTGGGAGACCCTTGAACAACTGTAGTAATTAGTGAGAAGATAAAAAGTGTGGATTATAACTTTGATTGCTTTTATACCCATTGAGAAATGCAAATAAAGACTGGAATTACTTTTTTTTTTTTTGCCTTTGATTGCTGGATTGATGGCTCTAAATACCATTCTGCCCAGGATTAAGGTAATTCCATCCTTGGGATTTATTCAGGTTACACTTACCCTGTCTTTCCACTTTAGCTGGCTTTTTGTCCTTTCAGTGCTTAATAGTTTTTCTGTTTAGGCAAGTAACTGATGAAAGAGGAATTCTTACATTGTTTTTAACAGCTTTTCCTGAAAGGAAAATTTTAGAGTGAGTCTAGGGAATAATGCAAGCCTTATGTATCCACTGTTGTATCTTAATGGGATGGTCGAATTTATCTGAAACAGTTATTTTTTGCCACAGGATCAACTAAGACTTGGATATCTTTCTTACTTACTGCAGTCCACTCTATACACAAGCGTATATGTTGTTTGGGACTCAATACATCTACCCAGATTCCCTTCGTTCTGCCTGACCCCCCAGACCCTAGTTGGCTTGCAAAATGGCTAGTCTTAGCTGCTGCTGCTTTTGCCATATTTCCTAACACTGCTGGCTGTCTCGGCCTTCCTCTGAGTGAGGGCTGGGCTCTGGTATAGTCTCTGTTGTGCCCACTCTGGAAAGAGCCACAGCAGCTCAGAGACCGAGGCTCCATCTGACCAGACCTAAACGGGTTCTGGCTGCTCCTACCACTTCCAGATTCAGAGGTAGAGTGTGTTCTTCCCCAGTGAATATCCAGAGGGGCTGGGTAGCACTGACAAAGGCTGGGTAGCCTGACAAAAAAGTTGGAAGCTGGGGAGGGAAGGAGCCAACCAGTAAATTGCACACTGTCTGCTTTTTTCCTCCTCCCCTCCCCATTTCCTCACACACACTATTCTCAGATACAGTAGTTCTGTATAGTTTATCCTGAACATTCTTGATCTTGCAGTTGGTTGTGTTTTCATGTTAACCTATAGCCAGTTTGTTAATACATAGCCTTGTGTTTGCTTTCCTTCCTACTCTGTCTTGCTAACCTTTATTCCTTCTGTGCTCTGGGATTTCAACACCTGAGTAAAAGCCAGGTAAGTTTTGCCGTAGGCTCTGTTTTCTAGGGAACCTGGACAGGGTAGTATTCAATGAAAAATAAATATCTTTTCCATCTCAGACCCTTTCCCAGTTTACCCTTGTTATTTTCTAATGTATTTAACAATATAATAGTAGGTAATATTTGAATGCTTATGTGCCAGACTTTAAGTCCTTATGATTAATGTACACCACAACCCTATGAAATAAAATAAACCATGGAGATAGTTCCATTTGAACATTCAGAGATCAATTGCATTTATTTTTTAAAGGAATGACTATCACTTTTGTTAAAATAACACATATTCATTATAAATCGAGAATAGTGAAAAATCCAGACAAAGCAAAAACTCACCCAGATCTCACCCCAAATAACCATTAAGCAAATAACATTCCATGCAGTTCTCATGAACCTCTAGTTTTCACAACAACTGTGTAGTGTTGCATAAATGTAAGTGCCTTTGTTATTTCCATCATTTGCTGGCATATGAAACATGTTTCTTTCCCTCCAGTCCCAAAATTGCATCCCTTGTGTCAAATGCACATGTATTGCCAATGGAAATCTCTGGGCCAAAGCAAAAGATACTCAACAGCAAGGTGAACTGTGATTTCTCTGAGGAGAATGAGAACACAAAATACCATAGAGATACAAGTTTCACATCCTAGAGTTTTATTTATTTTTTAAATGCTAATTCATTTTTTGAGAGAGAGACAGAGAGTGAGTGGGGGAGGGGCAGAGAGAGAAAGAGAGAGAGAGAAGACAGAATCCAAAGCAGGCTCCAGGCTCTGAGCTGTCAGCAGAGCCTGACTCAGGGCTCGAACTCATGAATCGCTAGATCATGACCTGAGCTGAAGTCGGACACTTAACTGACTGAGCCACCCAGGCACTGCAAACATCCTAGAGTTTTAGAACCAAAGAAACCATAGGGGATCAGAGGTACATTTAGGGTGATTCCATTACATTTTTTTTTTAATTTTTTTATTTTTAGAGAGAGAGAGAGTGTGTGTGTGTTTGTGGGCAAGGGAGAGGAGCAGAGGGAAGGAGAGAGAAAGAATCTCAAGCAGGCTCCACCATCACTGTGAATCTGGACGTGGGGCTTGATCCCATGACCCTGGGATCATGATGTGATCCGAAATCAAGAGTCAGACGTTCAACCAATTGAGCCACCCAGGCACCCCCATTCCATTACATTTTAGATTTAAATTTTGCTACACTAAGGCATGGCTCAAAAGTAGTAGAGGCACTGATTTATCATTAAGATCATGTACACTATAAAACCGCCCCAGATGAAGGGCAACAGACCCCTATTTTGAAAGCAGGGGTGACTCAGTTTCTAGTGTAGTGAGTGCCACTGATTAAGAGAATCAACTGGAGACCAGCGGGGATGGAGTTTTCCTGGCACTGGGGATGAACTACTTAACTTTGAAGATGATTTTCTAGGACCTGAGGTGAAGATTAAAACTTTTACAATGAAATTTTTTTCTTGTTTTCTTTCTTTGTTTGTTATGCTGTATAGTTCATTTCTATAGGTGTAGAGTCATTTTCATTAAATATCAGCTTCTGGGGCGCCTGGGTGTCTCAGCTGGTAAGGCATCCAACTTCGGCTCAGGTCTTGATCTTGCAGTTTGTGGGTTCTAGCCTCGCTTAGGGCTCTGGGCTGCCAGCTCAGAGTCTGGAGCCTGCTTCGGATTCTGTGTCTCTGTCTGTTTCTACACCTCCCCCACTAGCACTCTGTCTCTGTCTCTCTGTCTCTCTGTCTGTCTCAAAAATAAACATTAAAAAAATTTACACAATAAATACCAGATTCTATTAGATTCCACTGTTTCTTCTCTGACTTGCTATGTACAAATACTGAAAGTCATGCTTTATATAGTGTGCTTTGTTCCAATTTTTATTAAAGCATTTGCTTATATTGTGGCTACCTGTATAGTAATTGGTGGACATTTATTTTAGATTTTAGCATGTTTTTTCATCACCAGTACCATGTTTCACTGATTTCTGGGCAAACGTGACTTAGCTGTAAAATCAATGTCTAGTAGAATTTTTGAGTCAAAGCATTTAACAAAAGTTAAAGTGAATTTAAATTTTAATAGATGTTGTCAACTCACCTTTGAAAGAAATGCTGAGAAATAAAGAATGACTGAATGGGTTCATTTTTTTTTCATATATTTTCAAGGTTTCGGGTTTATTTGGTTTGGTTTTGTTTTGTATGCCTAGAATAATAGGCATAAAGTCCCTGTTTTGAGAATTTGAGGTGACAGAACTTTTCTGAATATCTTTCCAGATAGCAAGCCTATTTCAGAGCATATGGGAACTAGTCATATTAATGAGCAGTGTTAATCTGTTGATTGATCAAACAAACCAGCAAGGCAGTGGCTTAGATAACATCGCTGTTTGTGGACTTTCTGGTTGAAGAAAGAAATCTTGCCATTCGTAGCAAAGAAGTACCTGACAAGTGTCCACAGGACAATGTAGCCGTAAGTGCTGTGAGAAATCAAGAAACAATGAGAGAATTAAGAATACAAATATTCTGGGGTATTTTCTGAAGGAGGCTTTCACCTCCTTGATGCTTGCCCAGACCTCCTTAGCTAGAACTCTTTCCTTCTCAAGTCCTGTTAGCACTTAGTTTAAGACATTTGTATATAGTGACTATGTCTCTAAACCAAAAATCATGGTACGTTGTTGTAATACAAAGGTCATAAGCTGGTATCTTTGGCCTGAATTCCATCCACAGACTGTCTTTCTTTGCCTGTAGAGTTTTAAACAATTTTAATCAGTTATAGGTTATTAAAAGGTGAGAAATTTTACATAAAATTGTCAACGTCCAGATCTGGGAACACTGGGCCTAAATTTTTGCTTTGCAGCAATTAATTAGAAGTGTGAGGCAGCTGCCCACGTTAGCCAGAGCCTATAGGCTTTTAGATTCACTGTATTCTCTCCCCTCCCCCACCTTGGATCACCTGTGTATATACCTGCTTGGCTTTTTACCTCTCTCAAACGTATGCCCTCTGAAGGCAGGATTTTTGTCTGTTTTGTTCCACTGCTTTTTCCTCATGACCAGAATGTTGTCTGGCACATAGTAGGTTAAAGAATATTGTTTTCTTTTTCTTTATTTTTTAATGTTTATTTATTTTTGAGACACACACACACACACACACACACACACACACACAGTGAGTGGGGGAGAGGCAGAAGGAGAGGCAGTGGGAGACACAGAATCTGAAGCAGGCTCCAGGCTCCAAGCTGTCAGCACAGAGCCCAATGCAGAGTGGGAACTCACCACAAGATCATGGCCTGAGCCAAAGTCCGACGCTTAACCGACTGAGCCACCCAGGTGCCCCAAGAATATTGTTTGATGGAAAGAATGAATTTTGACTCTTGGTCCAACTTTATGGGGGGAAATGAGACAAAGGTTTTGATTTTCAACTCTTCTAGAGAGGGATAATGTTCCCCTTAACCCTTTAGGCATTATATATGGCTTAGCATTATAAGAGACCTGCCTTGTAGTATTTTGTATACTTAATAATACCATACACATAGTGGGTGTTTAAGTATTCTTTGAATGATTGGCAGAATTTTTAAGTTTCTCATGAAAAAGAACTTTGTGAATAAAGGCAGGGATATTAATGAATTTGTTCTAATGGGGGATCATGAAATGGCACATTTGAATTTCCAGCTATATTTTCTCCAGACCCTCAGCCCCAATTATATTCTGTTCACTATCAGAGTTTTGGACAGTCCTGACCCCCATTCTTTAGTAGCAGGATAAATTACTCTCCCTTCCTTACTCTGTGCCTACTCTTAGTACTTATACTCTCCTGGAGAACTTGTCTCCTACCGTCAGTCTGTGATTTCCACATAGTGTGTTTGGTTTATTTTTGTATACCCAACAGCTAATATTTATAACATCTGTGCACCAACTCTGTATAAACACTCTGCTAGGAATTTACTAAATGTTTGAATTTAGTTGCATTGGTATTAGGAGTTGAATTAAAGCTTTTACACAACTTTACAGTTTATAAAACATTTCTGTATTGTCTCATTTGATCTTGAAATCAACTCTGAGAGCTGCAGATGAGAAAATCAAAGCCAGAGAACCGGTGACTCGTGTAGAGTCACAGGGCAGGAGTGACTGAACATCTAGGCTGCACTTTGCCAGTTAGTGGCTGAACATTCACTAAATTATGGTACGTAGATAGGAAGGGATAGAATTGTGGAAGACTTGTCATTCTTGGCTGAGCAGTTTGGACCTGTGTCTTGAAATAAGGGAAAGGGAAATGTTTCTTGATAACTTATTTTTGGATGAGGGCTCTTGGCCATACAAGGCTTTATCCCCTCAATCTGGACGACAATAGCATTCCTTAGGGGGGTGAGAACGATGATGAGTATTCATTAGTTGCTTGCCTCACCCAGATTCCATTCCTGCCTCCCAGAATTTTCCCTGTTTCCACCCAGCTCTTATGTACAATCAATTCCAATCAGTGGCTGTACTCTACTTTTTGGATCAAGGAATACCCCTCCCTTCTCTGTCTTCCTCCTTAGGGCTTTGGATAGGAGTCCTTTAATTGCTGTTGACTAAAGAGCTGGAGGCCAGCCCCTGCATACCGGGAATGCCAGTGGCTTTGTTAGCTGAGGAGGGCGCTGCATTAGTACCGCCTGCCGCCTGCCTGCTAAATCCCAGAGCAGGTGGAGGAAATCTAATTAGCACTTAGTAAGCTAAGGCCTCTTGGAGAATTTCTGATAAAGAAAAGGTCAACGTAAAGGAGAAGGAACACAGAGAGACTTCGTTTTCCTAGTGCGAACTTTCTGAAACGGACTGGGTATGGAATAAGCTAGAATCTAATCCTTGCTTTACCAGTGGCTTTTTGGCCCCTGGCAAGTCCCTCTATTTATCTGAGGTTTCATTTTTCTGGTCTATGT
Source organism: Neofelis nebulosa (assembly GCF_028018385.1). Taxonomy (NCBI): domain Eukaryota; kingdom Metazoa; phylum Chordata; class Mammalia; order Carnivora; family Felidae; genus Neofelis; species Neofelis nebulosa. The sequence goes on from NC_080791.1 coordinate 53,931,731, forward strand.
CTACTCCTTTGCTAAACCGTCTTTCCTAAACAAATATTTGTTTTGTAAGAGTAGAAGGAACCTCAGATCATCAATTCACTACCACCTGGGAAGTTTTTCCCAGAATTCACATTCACATCTCACTCTGTATCGGTAGATACATAGTAAATATGTACAGTTTGGCGATTTTCCCAGGAAAATTTTATAATATCCTTGGTTTATGCTTTTTGGAGAACTTAGCCACAAACAGCAAGCTTGAGGCTAGCAGAGTGTTTCCTCTGCACATAGTAGTTGCTCAGTGATATGTTTGGAGGGGACTTTTCCTGGGATGTCAAGTGGGGAGCTAGAATTGGCATTCCAATTAGAAGCAATAGAGAGAAGCACATTATAGACCATCCCAAGCATTAAGTATTTTACAAAATGGGGTTGAGAGTTGTTGAGTGTGAAGTCAGTGGTAGTTGTGACTAGCGTTAAAAAAAAAAAAAAATTGAATAGAGAATAGCATGCATCGTATCCAGTAAGGACATCTAATGAAACTTAAATTTATGAGTACTGTGCTGCAGTTTTAAAAGAATTTCTTGTTGGATTGTGGTCAAGGCCATCCATCTAGATAGATATCTGTATTGAGGTAAAGACACTCCAGGGGCGCCTGGGTGGCGCAGTCGGTTAAGCGTCCGACTTCAGCCAGGTCACGATCTCGCGGTCCGTGAGTTCGAGCCCCGCGTCAGGCTCTGGGCTGATGGCTCGGAGCCTGGAGCCTGTTTCCAATTCTGTGTCTCCCTCTCTCTCTGCCCCTCCCCCGTTCATGCTCTGTCTCTCTCTGTCCCAAAAATAAATAAAAAACGTTGAAAAAAAAATTTAAAAAAAAAAAAAAAAAAAAAAAAAAAGACACTCCAGAGGGGGAAGGACTGTCGAGAAACCATGTGGAAAAGACACCAGTCTTTACCCAAGCTGTTTGAGCAAATCACATTTTCTTCTGAATTTCATATTCTTATTTCTCATTGCCCTGAATATCCTCTGCCTGACTCCCCCTGTCCCTGCCCTATACACACATCTACTTGGCGAGACTTAAGTCAAATGTCCCTTCTCTAGCACATGCCTGATTCTAGAATATAGTGGGTACTTAGAAGTACATGTTAAATGAGAACTTTCCCTCAAATTTCCAGGTGCTTTGTTGGGAGAGGGGTCTCCACTCAAACCTCTATTTATAGCTTTTTAAAAGATATATTTCTGTTTCTCTTCTCCTGGAGAACAGACACTGCTTTATTAGTCTGTGTATTCCCAGTACTTAATATAGTGCTTGGTATATAATAGGTGCTTCATAAATGTTGGAATATTTTTGAAGGGAATGTGTAAAGATGATTCAATAAAACACTGAGCACTTACTAGGCATGTGGTAGGTGCCGGGATAGATAAAAATATGTATAAAAGAACAACATCTTCCCCTAAAGATCTTAGAGATTAAGAAATTGAAGCATAAGCACATAGAGTTGCTGACAAAGTCATTAGTATTAGTGTCTGGCTATAATGGTCACTGTGCAGATAAGGTGTAACTTACCATTTTTACATTTGTATATGGTCACCAAAACCAGACAAGAAGCATGTTTCTCTATCCTGATTTATTTTCTCAGGAAGTGAGTGAGAAACCTCGTTTCCGGTGTGATCTAGCAGTTCCAAAGTGCATTAATTTGAGGAGCCAAAAGGAGAGCCTCACCCTTTTTATATCAATTACTGAAAGGTTGTTTAAAATCTCCCATGATGATAATGGATTTGTCAGGGATAGCAATTCTTGCAGTGTTAGCAATTCTTGCTTTATATATTTTGAGGCCAATATTTTAGAATTAGATATCTTCTCTACCTTTGAACCTCCTGTTTTTGCAAAGTGACCCTTTTGCTTTAATGTCTTTTTACTTAATATAAGTCATATAACCATAGTGTCATTTTTTTTTTTTTGTGAATAGTATATATGCCTCATGTAATTTTTTCCAAACTTTGACTTTCAACCTACTTGTGTTCTTATATTTTAGGTCCATCTTTTAAGAACAGTATATAACTCAATTGTGTTTTTGTTTAGCCTGACAGTCTTTGTCTTTTCACTGAGAAGTTTAGGTAATTGATGTTTATTATGGTTAATACAACAGTGAGACAGTCTTTGTCTTTTAATTGAATTTAATTGATTAACATTTATTGTAATTAAGGAAATATTTAGTTTTATTTCTCATATTGTTTTGCCTTCTGTGTGTTCTTGCCTTTTGGATTAAGTATTTTACTTTTTCTAATTTTGTTTTTACTCCTCTACTAATTTGGAAATTATACTCTGTTTGCTTTGTTAACATATTCTATTATGCAAACTTACAAAGATTTTTAAATGTGTAATAGATAATACTTTAACATGGTTTTAATGTCAAATATTTTGAAAGGTATACTATGAAGAGTATAACTTCTTTCTCTCCCCATCTGCTTAATTCCAATCCATGTGTGTGTGTTTATAAAATATATATATATGTGTGTGTATATATATATATATATATACATATATATATATGTATATATATATATATGTTGCCCTATATATTCAACATAGATTATAAATATAAATACAAATATGTAGATACTCTCTTTAACTATTTCATACAAATGGCAGCATAAGGCACAATTTTATGTTTAGCCTTTTTTACTTAATAGTTCATCTTGATACTCTTTTCCATGTTAGTACATAAGGAGTTTCCTTCTCTAGTCCTTTCTTTTGTTTTGTTTTTTTTAACAGTCAACTGGTATTTCATTAATTAATGGAACCATAACAAAATGTCCTTGATGGACATTTACATTGTTTTTCAGCTTATTCCTTTAAACAGATCTGCAAAATGTACGTATGTCATCGTGCACATGTATTAGTTTGTCTCACAGTAAATTTCTAGAAAGGAATTTCTTGGTTAAAGGATAAATAGTATTAGAATTTTAATATACTATATGTAACTTTGCCACAGTACCCTCCAGAGAGTGTGTAGTTATTTCTACTCCCACCAAAAGTGTATGAAAGTGTCTGTTTTCCCACAGTTTTGTCCACATAGTTACTGAACTTCTGGATTTTTGCCAGTCCAATGAAATAGTATTTCAGTGTAGTTTTAATTCATATTTCTTTTTCTGTAAATAATTTGTTCATATGCTTTGCTTATTTTTCCACAGAGCTGTTAGTCTTACTAATTTATAGGACCTCTTTAAGAGATCAGCCTTTTATAATAGAAATTGCAATTTTTAGAACAGTATTTATGATTCTAACCCAGTTTATCATTTTCTTGCTTTGCCTATAGGGTGTGTGTGTGTGTGTGTGTGTGTGCACATGTGTGTACACACTTGTGTGCTTGTTTATGTTGCCATGCAGGATTTGTAGATTTTTGTGTAGTCACTCTAACGATTTTTCTTTTTTATGGCTTCTAGACAGCATGTAATAGAATGAGTTTCCCACTCAGAAGTTATAAAAGAAATTGTACTGTGCTTTATTTTATTACTTTTATAGTTGCATTTTATATTATGTTTAAATCTCTGCTTTGTTTGAAATATATACTGATCTGTGCTTAGAGGGACAGATTCACCTTTGTCATTTAAATCTCAAATGCCAAGAGACTCTTAAAAACTGAGAACAAACTGAGGGTTGATGGGGGGTGGGTGATGGGTATTGAGGAGGGCACCTTTTGGGATGAGTACTGGGTGTTGTATGGAAACCAATTTGACAATAAATTTCATATATTGAAAGAAAAAATAAATCTCAAATGCCATCTTAAATCTTTTTCCCACAATTTGAAATGCCACATCTATCACAACTTAAATATTTTATGCATTAGTACCCATTTGTGGATTTGCAATATATTAAATTACAATGGTTGGTCTGTCTGTATATATGGCAACACACTTTGTTTTAACTAATGAGGTTTTATAGTATGGTTTTATCATATAGTTGCCTAAGTTTCCCGTTACTGATATTCTTGTTTATTTTTCTGTATGAACCTTAATAACTACCTTTTGTATTAAAAAAAAAAAGTTGGTATTTTTACTGAGTTCATGTTAAATTTATAAATCCACTTAGGGAGAATTGAGCTGTTATTAGCTCATACATTCTAATTTGGCCTAAAGTAATATTCTTTCTGTATTAGTTTCTTGCAGTTACTATATAAAATTACTACAAATCTGTTGGCTTAAGACAATAGAAATTTAATCTCTCACAGTTCTAGAGGCCAGAAGTCCAAAACAAGGTGTCAAAGGGCTGCGCTCCCTCTGAAGACTCTAGAGAGAATCTTTTCTGTGCCTCTCCCAGTTTCTAGTGGCTCCAGATGATGGTGGCTCTGTCATTCTGTTCTCTCTCTCCATAGTCACACTGTCTCCTCCTTTTCTGTGTCTTCTCCTTTGTGTGTCTGTTCTAACTCTACCTCTCCTTCAGAAGAGTACATGTGATTGCATTTAGAGCCCACCTGGATTATCCAGGGAAAGTGCCTCCTCTCAAAATCTTTCACTTAGTCACATATTTTGCCATAGAAGATAATAGTCACAGGTTCCAGGGATTAGAGTGCAGATGTAGGTTTTGGAGGAACCACGATTCAATACACTACACTATCTTTCTGAATTACATAAGAATCATAGAATAGTTAAACTCCTACCACTTCTCTTGTGTTCTTGTTCTCTAATATTTTAATTCTATCTTGCTTATTTATAACCACACCAGTTAAGTAGTATTCTTGTTTCACACTGGCAGTGTGCACATTTCCCACATATTTATCAATATCTTTGCTCATGTGTGTTTCCTTTTAGTTTAGATATTCCACATGGGATCATTTTCCTTCTTCCTCAAGTACACCCTTTAGAATTGCCTGTAGTGATGGTCTATATGTGGCAGTCTCTCTGTTTTCTCTGAATGATGGTTTTATCTTTCTCTCGTTGTTGAAAGAGCATTATTAGCTGTAGACTTCTGCACTGACAGTTAATATTTTTAAGATTTTATTCTTAGAACAGTTTTGGGTACAGAGCAAAATTGAAGAGAAGGTACAGAAATCTCCCATATAACGCCTACCCTTACACATGCATACACTCCCCTGTTATCATCATCCCCCATCAGAATGGTGCATTTGTTAAAATTGCTGCACCTGCATTAATATAATCACACAAAATTACATAGTATATATTATGCACACACTCTTGGAGTTGTACATTCTGTGGGTTTGAACAGATGCATCATGACATGCATCCGTCATTATGATATCCTACAGAATATTTTCACTACCCTGAGAATTCTCTGTGCTTCTCCTATTCATCTCTTCCCCTGTCCCCTAACCTCTGGCAACCATTGATCTCTTTACTATCTCCATAGTTTTGTTTTCTCCAGAATGTCATTTGTTGAAATCATATAGTTTGTAGCCTTTTCAGATTGGCTTCTTTCACTTTGTAATATCCATTTAAGATCCCTCTATGTCTTTTCATGGCTTTTGATAGTTTATTTTTTTTTATTGAGTTATATTTGACATAACATTGTATAAGTTGAAGGTGTTCAACATAGTGATTTGATACATTTATTTGCAGTAAATGTACATATAATTGCCATAGCAATGGCTAACACCTCTATCTTGTCACATAATTATCATTTCTCCTGTGTTTGGAATAGTTTGTGTCTTTTTAGTGCTGAATAATATTTCACTGTCTGAATGTACCATAGTTTATCCATCCACCTTTTGACATTGTGGTTGCTTCCAGGTTTGGACAGTCATGAATAAAGCTGCTATGAATATGAGTGTGAAAGTTTTTATATAGACATAAGTTTTCATCTCCTTTGGGTAAATTCCAAGGAGCATGATAACTGGATCATATACTAAGAGTATGTTTATTTCATAAGAAACCACCAAATTGTTTTCCAAAACAGCTGTACCATTTTGCATTCCCCATCATCAGTGAATGAGAATTCCTGTTGGCACCACCCCACCAGCATTTGGTGTTGTCAGTGTTCTGGATTTTGTCTATTATAGTAGGTGTGTAATGGTATCTTATTGTTTTAATTTGCATTTCCCTGATGGCATATAACATGCAGCATCTTTTCATATGCTTATGTGCCATTTGTTTATCTTCTTTAGTGAGGTATGTGTTAAGGTCTTTGGCCCATTTTTTAAATCAGGGTATTTATTTCCTTATTGTTGAGGGGGTTTCTGATTTTATTTTTATTTTTTTAAGTTTTTTATTTTAATTTCAGTTTAGTTAACATACAGTGCTGTATTAGTTTCAGGTGTACAATACAGTGATTCAACAATTCTGTACATTATTCAGTGCTCATCATGATAAATGTACTCTTTAATCCCCATCACCTATTTCACCCCATTCCCCACCTGCCACCTTTCTGGTAACCTTCAGTTTGTTCTCTATAGTTAAGTGTGTGCTTCTTGGTTCACCTCTCTCTGTCTCTTTTTTCCCCCCTCTTTGCTTGTTTGTTTTGTTTCTTAAATTCTACATATAAGTGAAATCACATGGTATTTGTCTTTTCTCTGACGGACTTACTTGTGTTAGCATTATACTCTCTAGCTCCATCCATGTTGGTGCAAGTGGCAAGATTTCATTCTTTTTATTTTATATATATATATATATATATATATATATATATATATATATATATATATAATTTTTTTATGATATATATATGTAATTATATGTGAGAAATATATATCACATCTCTTTTATCCATTCATTTATCAATGGACCCTTGGCTGTTTCCATAATTTGGCTCTTGTAAATAATGCTGCAATACATATAAGGGTGCATGTATCCTTTTGAATCAGTACCTTTGTACTCTTTGAGTAAATAGCCAGTAGTGAGATTACTGGATCATAGGGTAGTTCTATTTTTATTTCTTAAAGAACCTCCATACTGTTTTCCACAGTGGCTGCACCAGTTTGTATTTCCACCAGTAGTGCAAGAGGGTTCCTTTTTCTCCACATCTTCACTAACACTTGTTTGTCATGTTTTTGATTTTAGCCATCTGACAGGTGTGCAGTGATATCTCGTAGTTTTGATTTGTATTTCCCTAATGATGAGTGATGTTGAGCATCTTTTCCTGTGTCTGTTGGCCATCTATCTCTCTTCTTTAGAGAAATGTCTGTTCATGTCTTCTGCCCATTTTTTAATTGGATTGTTTGGTTTTGGGTGTTGAGTTGTATGAGTTCTTTATATATTTTGGATACTAACCCTTTTTTGGATATGTCATTTGTTTTTTTAAAAAAATTTTTTTTTCAACGTTTTTTATTTATTTTTGGGACAGAGAGAGACAGAGCATGAACGGGGGAGGGGCAGAGAGAGAGGGAGACACAGAATCCGAAACAGGCTCCAGGCTCTGAGCCATCAGCCCAGAGCCCGACGCGGGGCTCGAACTCACGGACCGCGAGATCGTGACCTGGCTGAAGTCGGACGCTTAACCGACTGCGCCACCCAGGCGCCCCTGGATATGTCATTTGTAAATGTCTTCTCCCATTCAGCAGTTTATCTTTTAGTTTTGTTAGTTATTGCCAGATATTGAATTCTTGTATGACATTTTTTTTTCTTTCAGTGCTTTAAATATATCATTTCACTGCCTTCTGGCCTCCATGATTTCTGATGAGAAATCAGCTATTAATCATTTTGAAGATCCTTTGTATACAATGAGTCTCTCTTACTTTGTCTTTTGACACTTTGATTTTAACGTGTCTCAGTGTGGATCTTTTTTCCCCCTTTTTGGTGCAGAAACCTTTTATTTGGATGTAGTCCCAATAGTTTACTTTTGTTTTTATTTCCCTTGCCTTCAGGAGAAATATCTAGAAAGATATTGCTACGACCACTGTCAGAGAAATTATGTCTGTGCTCTCTTCTAGGATTTTTATGCTTTCAGGTCTCATATTTAGGTCCTTAATCCATTTTGAGTTTATTTATGTGTATGGTGTAATAAAGTGGTCCAGTTTCATTCTTTTGCATGTAGCTGTCCAGTTTTCCCAACAACATTTGTTGAAGAGACTGTGTTTTTCCCATTGCATATTCTTTCCTCCTTAGTTAAAAGATTAACTGACAATATGATTGTGGGTTATTGTTGAGTTTTAAGAGTTCCTTTGTGTATTTATCAGATGCATGTGTTAAAAATATTTTCTCCCTGTCTGTGGTTTGTCTTTTCATTCTCTTGACATTTCTTTTTTTTTTCACACATTGAAAATATTATTCTGTGGTCTTCTGGATCTTGCTGTTGAAAAGTCAGCTGATAGTCTAATGCTGTTCTTTTGTAGGTGATCTCTGCTTCTCTTTTAATATCTTAATTTTTGTCTTTGGTGTTCTTAAGTTTCATTACAATATGTTGCTTATTTCTATTTATCTTGCTTGACATTTGTTCAACTTCCTGGATATGAAGATTGGTGTTCTATCAGTGATTCTGGGAAAATTCTCAGCTGTTAGCTATTTGAATAATGCCTTCCTCCATCCTCTTTAACTCATTCTTGAACTTCAGTTAAAAGATTAGACCCTTTTACTATATCATCCATGTCTCTCAAACTCTCATATTTTTCATGTCTTTATTTCTTAGTCACATTCTATGGAATTTTTTTGGATCGCTCTTCCAGTTCATTGTTTTGTTGTTTTGTTTTGTTTTGTTTTGTTTTAGCTGTGTCTAATCTGCTGTTTAACCTAGCCATTGACTTTTTCATCTTAATTATAATTTCATTTCAGGAAGTTCTGTTTGGTTTGTTTTCAAATGTACTTGTGTTTTGTTTTTTTTTTATACTCTCTTGTTCCTTGCTAATTTTTGGCAAGCCTCTCTTTTAAATATTAGAATATAATATTCATAAACCTGTTATGTTGTGTATCTAATTCCAATATCTGAAGTCTTTGAGGATCTGATTTTACTGTCTGTTTTTCCTGATTCTCATTCATGTGGCTTACTTCTGGGTGTGTGTTTTGTGTTTTGTTTTTAAGGTCTAATGTTTCTTAAGACTTTACCTGTAGAAAGTATGTGAGACCTGAGTTAAGCTTTTATTCCACCAGAAAGGATGAGGAGTTGCTTCTACCAATAGTCTGAAGACATAACTAACTGGACTGCTTTTAGATCTTCACTTAAGATTGCATGGATTTGGGGGCACATCGGTTAAGCGTCTGACTCTTGGTTTCTGCCCAGGTCATGATCTCATGATTGGATTCATGAGTTCAAGCCCCACATCAGGCTCTGCGCTGATGGTGTGGAGGCTGCTTGGGATTCTCTGTCTCCCTCCCTCTTTGCCCCTCCCTCACTCACACTCTCTCTCTCTCTCAAAAATAAATAAACATTAAAAAAAAAAAAAGATTGCATGGATTTGGTCACGAACCTTCACTAGAGCCAGCTTTTAGTTAGAGATTCTAAGAGACATTTTTCTTTCTCTACTGGTTAAAAGAAGACAGTTTCTTTATGGTCTCTTTCAGCGCTACAGGTTTATTTGTGATTCATCTATGCATCAAAGGTATAGTCCCTTGGTATCCCAAGTGTATAAGGGGCTTCATATATGATTGTGAGCCCTGAGCTTTACCTTCTATTACCCACACCCAAGCAATCATTGCACACCCCTATCCCAACCACTGGAAAACCCTATTCTGCTTTTGGTCTGTATGATTTTGACTACTCAAGGTACTCCATGTAAGTGGAATCATAGGGAATTTGCCCTTTAATGTCTGGCTTGTGTCACTTAGTATAATGTTTTCCAAGTTCATCCATGTTGTAGTGTGTACCAGAACTTCCTTTTTATGTGGCTGAATAATCCAATATATGAATAAACCATATTTTCTTTGTCCTTTCATTGCTGATGGACATTTGGGTTGTTTCTGTCTGCTTTCATTTCATTTGATTTTTGTTCTGTGTACATTCCTTCACAGTTCAGCATGATGCATTTTAAAAATTGTTTTTTAGGAATATTTTATTTAGCTTTTTACTTTTCATTTTTATTTATTTTAGAGAGAGAGCATGCAAACAGGGGAAAGAGTTGGGGAGGGAGAGAGAGAGAGAGAGAGCGAGCAAAAAAGAATCTTAAGCAGGCTCCACATTCAATGTGGAGCCCGACATGGGGCTTGATCCCACAACTCTGGGATCATGAGAATCAGACGCTCAACTGACTGAGCCACCCAGGCACCCTTATGTAGCTTTTTAAATTGTTTTCTTTGGGAGGGTTAATTAAGAGGATCTAACCACCTTACTCCTGGAAACCAAAGTCTTATACCTTCTATATGAAGACCAGAAGACAACTGCAGAGAACACATTTTTTACATTCTTTTAGGCCACTATATAAAGAAAATTCTGAGATATGTGGCAAATTAATATATAGTTTTATATGTTTTAGTTCTTCCCTGGAAGTCTGGTAGGTAATTTTTTCCTTATCTATGAGAAAACCTTTAGAATATCATAAGAAAACTCATCTCTTGCTTGTAGGATTTGGCATTCTTAGTGTGCTTTTTGTGCCAAACTCCACCCACCCCTGCATGCCCCAATATCCAGTGGTGGCATTTGAGACTTTTACAAAGATATCAAAATCACAGACTGAGCGAAAAGCTTTCATTCTACCCTCTCTCCTCTGCCACTGTGTCTTGAAGATGAGTTGGCCAAGGTTGGGTGACTGACTCGGGTTCATAGAAGGAGTCTGTGACAGTTAGAACTTTGGTTCTGTCCAAGTATAGCGTGTACTGCTATGTCCTTTCTCTATTTGGGGAGACTCTCTGTGATCTGTTAATGAGTTCAGAGTTTGGTCTTATGAGAAGTTGCTATGGATTTTGATGAAGATGATCTGACACTGATATATGGGTCAGAGTAGAGGCAAAAATCCTCATCAGATTAACTGCTTGAAGACCAGAGTTGACCTTTCGAATTTTACTCCACTCCTGTCTCCCCTATTCATAGAGTCTTTTTAGATAATAGAATGTTAGAGCTGAAGGAACCCTTGTGATCTTTTGGTCCAGTCCCAGATTGCCTACAAGGACCTTTTGGGATCTTCTGCCTGGGAGCTTTGCTATTCTTTATAGATGAGAAACTGAAACCTAAAAGATGCAAATGATTTCCCCAAAGTCACATAAGGTGTTCATAGCAAAGCAAGACCTATACCCAGGTGTCCTAATTCCTATTCTAGCAGAGGATTTCCGTCACACTAATGAATTTAACTTTATTCCTGATCTTCAACGATGCTCTGCTTTCACGATCTGTGTTTTAAGATTGTGAAATGTCCTAGGGGTGGTTTGACTTTGAGAATAAGCCAGAACCTGAAGGGTTAATAGAAATTGAACAATGAAGGGAGCTTCTTTCCCCTCTCCCTGACTGGGGAGCTGCTGGGATGTTTCACTTGCACCGCATGTGTTCCATTATGGTATAATGATGTAATTACCAGTAATGCTGCTAGAGTAGTGGTGGAGAGGCAGCATTAAGGAAAAGACTAGCCCCGTTCTCTCCTAAGAGCCATTTCAGCCTACTTCAGTCTATTAGATTGAAGATGCTGGAAGGCGAATGGCTTCAGCAGAAGAAAAGGTCAGATTTAAAAGCTTTTCTGGGCACGGTATTTATTGTTGCTTTTTTGACCTTCAGAAAAATCCCCTGTGTGTTTGTCCTTGATTCTTGCCTTTCCCATTAATGCTTGAAAGCTGCATTGCTGGATGGGCCAGGTCTTTGGCATAGATGGTTTTGTATGCAGTGTTATTTGAGAAGGTATAGCCCCCATCCAGATTTCTAGGCCTGTTGCCTTTCATACCATTATAGTGTCAGAAGTCTTTTTCATTCTTGAATGTTTTAGTTTTCAGTATCTCTGTATATATATGTATAAAATATTATGTATAAGTTACATATATATTGCATATGTAATATATGTAAAATATATATGCATATATATATATACAAACTCTTCTGTAAATCTACTTAGATGTAAACAACTTATGAGATAATACTTTAAAATACAGAAGAATAAGAAATAAGACCTATTGCCTTGGGCAGATCAATTAACCTTTCTGTGCACTTCTTCTGAAACATATAGCCTGCCACCTGATGATTATGAGGAAGTAATCATGGTCTTGGAAACATGACAGACACTTCCAAAAATCTTCCTGTTTGGAGATGTGGGGTGTGCCCATTATACTCTCAGCGATGTCATATACCTGCTGGAACCAAGATACTGAGCTCATATGGACTATGAGACATACAGAATGGGAAGGTGTCAGTTCCTACTCTCAGGGAACTTTACCTTTATATATTAATTTGATTAACACAAAGGAAAACATTGGTTAGAATTGTAGAAAAGTAGGGACACCTAGGGGGCTCAGTTGGTTAAGCATCCAGTTTTGGCTGAAGTCATGATCTCGTGGTTCATGAGTTCAAGCCCACGTTGGGCTCTGTGCTGACAGCTCAGAGCCTGGTGCCTGCTTTGGATTCTGTGTCTCCCTCTGTTTCTGCCCCTCCTCCACTTGTGCTCTGTCTTTCTGTCTCTCAACAATGAGTAAACTTTTAAAAACAAACAAAAAAAAAAGAATTGTGGAAAAGTAGTTTTTATGTAGGTTATAAGAAGGCAAAAAAAAAAAAAAAGTTTTGCTTACTTCAGTGCTTCTCAGAGTGGGTTCCCTGGGTCAGTAGCATCAGCATCATATAGGTGCCTATTAGAAGTGCAAATTCTTGGAGCACCTGGGTGACTCATTTGGTTGAGAGTTTGACTCTTGATGTTGGCTTGGGTTGTGATTTTGTGGTCCTGGGATAGAGCCCCTTATCAGGCTCTGCACTGGACATGGAGCCTGCTTGGGATTCTTTCTCTCACTCTCTCTCTACCCCTCCCTGGCTTTGGCATATGCTGTCTCCCTCTTTCTCAAAAATAAACATTAAAAAAGAAGTGCAAATTCTCAAACCCCAAGCTAGGCCTACTGAACCATAAATTGTAGGGGTGGAGCCTATAATCGGTGTTTTATAACCCCTTTAGTGATGGAGATGCATACTGAAGTTTGAGAACCACTGCCTATTTTATGACTTAGTATTGAGCTATTTGATAGTGTAAAATCCTTTACGGTTGTCTAGAGCTGCAGTAACCACTAGCCACAGGGATGTTTAAATTTAAATAAACTAAAACAAAGTAAAATTCTAAAGCTAGTCTATTGGTTGCACTGCCACATTATAAGTGCTCAATAGACATACGTGGCTAGTGTCTACCATACTGGATAGTGCAGATGTAAACATTTTTGTCATCATAGAAATTAATGGTGAGCTCAGGGCAGTTGTCCTCAAACTTTGGCATGAATCAGATCACTTGGAAGACTTAGTAAAACATAAATTGCTAGACTCCACTACAAGGATTTCTGATTCAGTAGGTCTGGGGTTTGGCTAGAGAAATTATTTTTCTGATTTTTCTAAATTTCCAGGTCATGCTGATGCTGTTGGTCCAGGGAGCACACTTTGAGAACTGCTGGTATAGAGTAAGGACTCTTGACCTGAAACCTGTAAATCTCTTATAGTTGAAGACAAAATATTGCATATATCCACATGATAAAAGTTACAGGAGGGGTGTCTGGGTGGCTCAATCAGTTAAGCTTCTGACTCTTGATTTCAGCTCAGGTCATGATCTCAAGGTTGTGAGATTGAGCCCCACATCGGGCTTTGTGCTGACTGCATGGATCATGCTTGGGATTCTTTCTCTCTCTTTCTCTGCTTCTCTCTCTCTCTCAAAATAAATAAGTAAATATTAAAAAAAAGGTTGTTGGATATAAGGCCTATACTTTCAGCCTCATAGTTTTTGGCTCATAGTTTTTGAAAGAAAAGCTTTTTTTTTTTTTTTTTTAAGTTCATTTATTTTGAGAGAGAAAGAGAGAGTGAGTGCACACAAGTTGGGGAGGGGCAGAGAGAGAGGGAGAGAGAGAGAGAATCCCAAGCAGGCTCCGCACTGTCAGCAGAGCCCCATGTGGGGCTTGAACTCACAAAGTCAGATGCTTAACTGACTAAACCACCCAGGTGTCCCAAAAGAAATTACAACTATTTTATTTAAAAAATAAAAATAAAAAAATTAGACTCTGAGAACAGAGGGTTAGTCCACGTAGGCCTTCAGTGTCCTGGTGGTAATTTTGTCCTTCTCAATGATGTGGACAGTGACTCCCATTCCTGACACTGCATCCCTATCCAAGCATTCATCATGGCTTGTGAGATGGTTTCAGGCAGGTGTTCTGGATCCATGGTGGGCTCCCAGAGGGACTCATGCATCCCATATGTTTGTTCAGAGCAGGTGCCACTGACCACAAAGTCCGTCAGTCAGCATGGGGCCAGTGAGGTCTAGAGAACAAATGAAGTGCTTAAAGGTCTTTGGGTCCAATCCAGAGATGATGGCTCTGTGTAGAAGGGGCCAAACCGTTTCTCATATGATAGGTTGTCCACTGTGCTCATGAGGATGTAAGGCTTGATCTTCCAGCCTTCCTTCAGCTCATACAGATTTAGCTGGAACTTGAGATGCTGGGCAGCAGTCTGGACCTCAGTGGCGAGTCTGGCCAGGCCTATGTATAGCCGACCTTCCAGGGAAAGATCTTCTGGAAGTCTGTGGTCACCATCTGGGCCTGGATCCCCTAAGTGCCTGTTGGCAGCAATGACCACACAGTTCTCCCCCTGCATGGCTGTGATGGTCCCTCCATTATAGGACATAATATACAGGACTTCGATGTACTGGGACCTCTAGTCACCACAGTTGCAGTCAACCAGCTAAGGCCAGTTAAGGCTAAGCAACCACTCTTGCTGCCTACTCTTTCAGGTGGGTCAGCAGATCAGTCAGGAAAACTTTTAGTCACACTTAACAGAAAATCTGAGTAAATTACAAGGACATTGATGTTCATGTAGCCCAGTAAGAGGGAGGAAGCTTCAGGGTTCTGTCATTGACTCAAGCATGTTACCAAGAAAAACAGGCACTTTCTTTCCCCTTTAGAAAACTTACGTTTTTTTGGTCAGAACTAGGTTATATGCCCACCTCTCTAGTCCAATCCTGGCAAAAGGGAAATTGATTTGCATAATTGCTTTAGACCAGTTGAGATTCAACCCCTGGGGCTGGGGCAGGGGGTTTACCTTTCCCATGACCATGAAGTCTCTACCAGTTCTCTGAACAAAATAGTTCTGTAACAAGGTACAAAGAGAGAAATGGCTATTGAGTTGATAGGGATCTGTGTCTATCTCTGCGAGTGACCTGGAAAACATTAGGAACATCTGTTCTGCATCTTTTCTGCTCATGATATGCTTTCAACTTGCTAGACACAAGTAGGGCCTGGATATGCTCAGCTGTGAAGATTTACTTGGCTCTCTCCTCTCATACCTTAGGATAGGTCTGTGAAACAGTTCTGCTTGTAATGGGGATGAGGTGGGGTAGGATTTAAGAACTTAATCCAGGCCTCTGGGAATTAACATGAAGTCAGCCTGGAAGCTAGCCCCCCTCTGACTTTGGCCCCCGATTCTAAGAAGAGCTCTTGTCTGGTTCCTTTTGGCCAAGTCCTTCCCTTGCACTTTGATTCTTTAGGGATTCCCATTATTCTTTTTCTCTCCCTAGTCCTCTGACAGCTAGAGTGTTGGTCCTGAATTTTGGGAACAAACACTTGGATTCTGCTGCCAAACTGTCTGCATGCCTGGATCCCTGCTTTTCTCTTCCCATCCATATGTTTCAGATGCTCTGCTAAGTAAAGAGATCATGTCTTAAAGTGTATAATTTGAGTCTTCCATATAGAAACGATCAACAAAACATTGGGAATTAATGAGATCATTGAAGAAGACATAAGGGGAAAGAAAAATGCTGAGAACAACCACCCTAGCCTACTGAATCAAATTAAGGGCATGATCATCTATGTTTTTATCTGTGAACTCCACAAATCAGTAGGCCTACCAATCACACATGAATCAACCCACATCAATAGACCTAATAGTGTTCCTTGTGGCCCTAGGAGTCCAGAGAGTTGCCTGACGAAAGGGATGATGGCAGCTGAGCTGGCAGAGCTCTCCCACCCCGGGTCCTCTATCCCCCAGAGCTCAAATTTATTTTTTTATGTTATGGTTCTGCACAATATTTTGTATGTAAAAATAAAGGTTTACAACTTCTCTAAAGAAGACATCCGGATGGCCAACAGGCACATGAAAAGATGTTCAACGTCACTCCTCATCAGGGAAATACAAATCAAAACCACACTCAGATACCACCTCACGCCAGTCAGAGTGGCCAAAATGAAGAAATCAGGAGACTATAGATGCTGGAGAGGATGTGGAGAGACGGGAACCCTCTTGCACTGTTGGTGGGAATGCAAATTGGTGCAGCCGCTCTGGAAAGCAGTGTGGAGGTTCCTCAAAAAATTAAAAATAGACCTACCCTATGACCCAGCAATAGCACTGCTAGGAATTTATCCAAGGGATACAGGAGTACTGATGCATAGGGGCACTTGTACCCCAATGTTTATAGCAGCACTCTCAACAATCGCCAAATTATGGAAAGAGCCTAAATGTCCATCAACTGATGAATGGATAAAGAAATTGTGGTTTATATACACAATGGAATACTACGTGGCAATGAGAAAGAATGAAATATGGCCTTTTGTAGCAACGTGGATGGAACTGGAGAGTGTGATGCTAAGTGAAATAAGCCATACAGAGAAAGACAGATACCATATGGTTTCACTCTTATGTGGATCCTGAGAAACGTAACAGAAACCCATGGGGGAGGGGAAGGGAAAAAAAAAAAAAAAAAAGAGGTTAGAGTGGGAGAGAGCCAAAGCATAAGAGACTGTTAAAAACTGAGAACAAACTGAGGGTTGATGGGGGGTGGGAGGGAGGGCAGGGTGGGTGATGGGTATTGAGGAGGGCACCTTTTGGGATGAGCACTGGGTGTTGTATGGAAACCAATTTGACAGTAAATTTCATATATTAAAAAATAAAAAAAAAATAGAAAAAAAAAATAATAAAATAAATAAAAAAAAAATAAATAAATAAAGGTTTACACCTCTTAGAGCTCCAGACCTGGAAGCTAGAAACAGGTGCTAAGCTGTAAACATGTGAAGCAGAAGCATAGTACTTTGCTGTTTTAGGAGCAAGGAATCAGACCCCTTCGTTCTCCTCTGGTTTTGAGCTGACTGTTGCCTTATTTAACAGCTGGATACAGTACACAATTGTTTGCAGCAGAAGTCCTGCAAGTTTGCTTCCTTTAAAAGCTTCTTCCGCAACTTCCCTGCCCCCATCCTCCCAGGACAGAAGTGGACACTGGGGGAGAATGTTTCAGTTCCCCTGCTGGGTTGTGGGTCTTTCTTTCACACCCTGTCCAGATCGTCTAGGGAATTTTTACTTTGCAAAGTTGCTTACCAGAAACAACTTGGCAGAGTGTAGTTTGGGGGAGGATGCTCTAGTTAAAGGAGCACAAAAGCACATGTCCCTGTGACTTCTTACCATGTGTGAAGAAGGGAGCAAAGGAGCTTTAGTAAAATTGCAGTTCAAACTAAATCGGGAGAGGAAATGGAGAACAACCAAAATAAAAATACTGCAGTTTGCAATAGGGCATCTTAATCTCTGGTTCTCAATGCCACACACTAAGGATTATGACAGAATTTCAGTATATGTTTGTATATACTGTTTGAAAGTTTTTGTCTGGGATTATAATATACCAGTACACTGAAGTTGCCTGTTTTTATAGTATAAATTTCAGAAAGTGAAGCTTGGCTGTGGGGGAATAAAAAGGCAACAGAGCAATTCTCAAAGAGGAAGTGCATGAGAATCTGAGGGTTTAGGGGGAAGATTATTTTTGGTTATAAACGGAGGGCCTTTGTTAAAAGTTGAAAAACATGTTTAGTCCAATCTTCTGAGACTCTGAGAGGGAAAGTGACGTGACAGAGTTTCTAACTTAATTATACAAAGTTAATCCCAGAACCCAGGTCTCTTTACGCTCTGTCCACAATGTTGGTCCCAGTGCCGAGCCGCCCCTCCAGGTCCTAGTTTCCCATGGCCCATTTTCTGCAGCTCAAGGCACCTTCTTGTTGGCCTGGCTTCAGGGGAGATGGGCTACAGCTGGTCTGAAATAGGAAGACTGTAAATTTATTTAAACTTCCAGCATGATCCATTTGCCTTACTTTTTCCACTGTGATGAATGAAAATGTAGACAAGAAAATGTTTCAGAAAATGGATAACTCAAAGAGAATAAGGAAAATGCAGAACAAGGAAGTGTGCAGTTTGTTTTTGCTTTTAAAAAGAAGCATATTTACAGAATGTCTTTTTTTTTCTTTTTTTTTCTTTTTTTTTTTTACCTCTGTCATCTGTGACCCATTCGCCTGTTCAGCCAAGATATTTTGGCTTTTTTTCCCTGGGAAACCAGTGGGTGGGTGAATATGGAGGAGCCAAGAGTTAACAAAATACCAGCAGATGCTGGAACCGAGAGAGAGGATTGTCTTTGGCCTCACAAGCAGAGCTGCACCCCATTTCCCATCCTCCCAGTCTCCTTTGAAATAGACTGCTATCACTCCCTGCTTGAGAGGATTTCCCAGTTCTGATAAAGGAAATCTTCACTAACACTTCCTGTCTCTGGGCCATCACGGCTCTGCCTTTCTGAGGATGCCCTAAGCACTGTAGGAAGGAATAGCATTGTCTTTGAAGTCAAGCTTACTGTTTTGAATCCAGATCCATCCTTGAATCTAACTCTACCATTTACATCTGGGTGGCTTTTGATGAATTTCTTAAATTTTCTGAACCTGTTTCCTCATCTGTAAAAGAGCTAATAGTGCCTACCTCGTCAAATTTGTTAGAATTAAATAAGATAATATATATGAAGGGCCTTATGTTACCAAACACCTGATTGATATTCAATAAATGAAATACTTATTGATACTAAATTACAGGGCTTTTGCAATACCACCCTTTTATGTACAGCTTTTTGTTTCCCCTGTGACCAAGAAGTGGGCAGTAGTAGCTTTTTAACTTGATTCTAGTGGCAGGAGAGGCAAAGTGAATTATTTTTTTTTCCTTATCACCTTTAAGGAATGATGTACACAAAATAAATCTGTTTAAATTCAGTGAGTTTGACAGTTGCTCTGCCCATGGAATGACTACTACAGTCAAGATACAGAACATTTCCCTTAGTCCCCCCAAAATTTCTCTTGTCCCTTTGCAATCTGTCCCTTTCTTTTTCCTCAGCCTCAGGCAAGCATTCATCTGTTGTCAGATGAGTTTGCATTTTATGTGAATAGAATTATGTAATATACACACTTTGGTTTGACTTCTTTCAGCCTAATGTTTTTTAGATGTGTCCATGTTGGTCCATAGGTCCTTTTTATCACTGAGTAGGATTCCAGTGTATGGATATACTACCTATTGATGGACATTGGGGTTTTTTCAGTTTCTGGCTATTTTAAATAAAGCTGATAGGAGCATTTATTTGCACATCTTTGTGCGGATATATGTTTTCATTTCTCTTGTGTAAATACCCAGGAGTCAAATGGGCTGGGTCATAGAATAATTGTTTCTTAAACTTTTTAAGAAATTGTTTTCCAGAATGGCTGTACTATTGCACATTCCCAGCAACAGTATGTGATTTTCAGTTGCTCTGCATTCTCATCAGCACTTGGTATGGTCATTCTTTTTAATTTTAGTTTTTCTGATGGGTTTACAGGTAATAGTGTATAACTGTGGTTTCAATTTACTTTTTCCTGATGTCTATTAATCGCTAGCATCTTTTCATGTGCTAACTGGCTTTTTGTATAGCTTCTTTTGTGTAGTCTCTGATTAAGGCTTTTGATCATTTTTTATATGGTTTCATTTATCTTCTTGTTAACTAAGTTCTAAGAGTTTTTTTAAATGGTCTGGATACCAGCTTTTTGTAAGGTAGAAATAGCTGTAATTTTTCTGTTGGTGTGTGAAAACATGTATTTTCTTTCAGTATGGCTTGCCTTTTCATTTTCTTCAATGGTGCCATTTGAAGAGCAAAAGCTTTGAATTTTGGTGGTCTACTTATTCTATTTTTCTTTTATGATTATGTTTTTTTGTTTGTTTTTCTGCCTCAAAGTTACAAAGATTTTTCTCTTAACTTTTCTTCGAGGAGCTGTGAGTTTTAGCTTTTACACTTAGATCTATGATCCATTTCAAGTTAAATTTTGTATATGGTGTGAGGTAAGGATTAATATGGAAATTCTCTTTACAGTGTTTTATGTATCAGGAACTCTAATTCTCAATAAATAAGTGTTCTAAGGTAATTATCCCTCATTTTAATGATGAGGAAAATAAGTCTCAGAAAGATTAAGTATCTTGTTCAAATCTTACAACCAAGGTTCAAGTCGATGATGGCCCAATGCCAAATCCCATATTCTTTCTACTCTATTACACTGGCATTTTGTTTTCAATATTGAATTGGAATCTGTATTTTAAAAGCCCAGCTGTAACCTGTGAGAAGGGTATAAAAATATGGGATGACGCTGCCATTATCAGGACATTCATATCCCCAAGCACAACCTTATGACATTAACTATAGCAGGTATATTGGAATTAGGGCCCGGGGCTCCATGTCAGGCCATTTGCTTAGGTCTGTATTTCAGAAGCTATAAATACAACTCTCTTGGTGCTCTCTTGACAAGAAACCTTATTATGAGTTCTTCCATTTTACAGCGGTCCATCTGAAATATGAAGTTAAGTGCCTGGCCACACACCCAGTTAATCCTTAAGAGCACCCAGCTGGATAGCTGAGTCTCACTGTGTTTTGCTTCAGTTTTTATATTTGGAAAACAAATAATGAGTCAGTCTTCTCTCCCTCTCTCTTCTCCACCACCACTTCTAAATTCTCTTACATTCTGTGGTCACACTAGGTAAGTATCTTTTCCCTAAAATATCCTTTGAGCTGTGACAGACTCATGTGAGAGGAGAAGTCCCTTACTTTCTGATATTTAATTCCCCCCTTCCCCTTTGAAAGAAAGGTCTACTTAAGGCTCTTTGTTTTTGTCATTTTAGAAGAGTCTGAGTCTTACTTAAGACAATTTTGTTTCTTTAAAAAATATATATGGGAGGGTTTGTGAAGGTAACAGCTGTACCTCTCTGTTCTTGCTTTTCAACAATGTATCTTTGGTAAATTCACTCCTTCTTTCTTTCTTTCTTTCTTTCTGAGGCTGTATGGTATAGGGGGAAGAGCACTGAGTTTTGAAGTAAGAAGTTTGTAGATTTGAATTCCAGCTCTAGTATTTACATAGGCAGCAAATCACTCAATCTCTGTGAAGTTGAACTTCCTTTTCCTTGCCTGTAAAATGGGCATAACAAGTGCTCTATGGATTTGTCATAGAATGTCTATACGATGTCTGGCACATGTGTGTGCTTATATTATCTCTTCCTGTTCTCCTCTTCTATTATATCTCTTTCCAAAGAATAAACACTCTTTTTATGGGATACTTATAAATAGTCTGAGGAAGGGGTGTTTGAGACTTGTAAAGGATGTTTTTTAGTACGGAGCCCTAATTTAAGATGCCTTAACAAATATACTGCTTTGTTTAAGCTGGGTAGTCTTATATCGAAGTCCAGCCATGGAAGGTGAAGCATTAAATTCATTCTGCCTGTTTTTTCCCTTGAGGCTGCCAAGTAGATTATCCTGGGTCTCTAGAAGCAAACTCTACATCTGAGTGTTTGCTAGTGAGAAGCTTATCTTCTGGGCAGAAGCCTAAGCTGGGAGAAGAATGGAAGAGAAAAGATAGTCTATTTGGCTAATACAGACAGGATCAAGTATAGGTTAATGGGAAGAAGGGAACTCAGTTTACACATTTGGGAGTACCTCCATCTTCTGAAATATAGCCTCCAAAACATGAATCTCTGTGTCAGTGGTGGGATTGGGACAAACCAGTGTCTCTCAGTAACTTCTGGTTACCACACCTTAAAAGTAGCCTCATTTTCCTGTCTTCCATGGGAGGCTTCTTTGCATTTCAGTCTGAGGAGTTGGCCCTTCACCCATTAAGGAGTCTGGGGTCTCCCCAGTCACCATTTCAAACCTGTCCATCCTTTGAGATACAATTCAGGGTTTACCTCTTCCAGGAAGCCTCCTTTGGCTACACTGCCAAGCTGGATGGTTCCTTGGCCATCCTAAAGCATTCAAGTAGCCTTGAGAATATTAATCTGTGAATATTTAATAATTATAGACTGTGTGTGTTGGGGAAGGGAGATTGTTTACAGAGATAGATCAGATGTAGTACCAGTGCCTGGCACTTACACTTGACTATTCCTTGTACACCTGTGTTTCCTCAACTGGATTCTCAAGCCTCTCAGAAGTCTTGTGATTACTTAATTCTAACCTAAATCTCTCCTAATACGTATAAATGTAGCTCTAATTTCATTTCATTTGCCCAGGCTTCATACTGTCTATAATTTTGGACATAGTTTATCTCACTTCACATTATAAGTTTTAAAATGCTTGTTATAAATTTTGAAGATAATTTAATGACTGCAGTGCGATTCAGCCATTAAAATACTTTGTAGCACCAGAGTATTGGATCCTTAGCGTTTCTGGATAAAGAACAGGGGCATCATTGTATTATTAAGGCCCCTTAGTCAGACTTATCCTATGCAGCTTACCACTTACACCAAAAATTCTATTTTTCTCTCTTTAACTGTATATAGAATATTTTGGCTTTCCAACAAGTAAGATGAGATAATTAGTCCATTCCTATCATGAAGTATGTATTGTGTAACTAAATAACATTTACATTCAGATTTCTAAAATAAAGAAGTCTTAAGTTTCACCTGGGGATTGATTCTAAGAATTAAAAACTAATAAATATCCTTTTCAGTATTACAATTACATAAATATTTACAGCAGAGAAGAATTGCATAAGTTGACCCATAAGAAGAAAATAAAGTTCTTTGGTACTAAACCCATCACACTTAAACGAGACTATTTCAAACATCAAGATCAAATAGATTCTCTTTCTACATTCCATCACTTGCCATATTTTCTTTGCTTCATATTTACACCTTGTCTTTGTTTTTTGTTTTCTTGGGAGTTTTGGATTGCCTTTTTTTCCTGACTGAAGAAAGAAGCATCTGCCTTTACCTTATGACTAACATCAGTTGGCTTCCTAATCATACTGTTTGTTTTAGGGAAATAACTTTCATCTTTTATTATTATTATTTTTTTACATTTTATTTATTTTTGAGAAAGAGAGAGAGCACAAATGGGAGAGGGGCAGAGAGAGAGGGAAACACAGAATCCGAAGCAGGCTCCAGGCTCTGAGCTGTCAGCACAGAACCTGATGCAGGGCTCAAACCCACGAACCGTGACATCATGACCTGAGATGAAGTCAGTTGCTTAACCGACTGAGCCACCCAGATGCCCCAACTTTCATCTTAACACATTCTTCTCTAAGTCCACAGAGTTCCTGTTCTAATCTCAAAGCCTACTATCATTTCATTGAAGTCCTGGGTTAAATCTCCTTTCTTGTACCCTATGTCATCTCTTTCTTAGAATCCTTTTTAACTTTGCCATAAAGCATCCCTGAAAGCATCTTTCAGAAAGAGTGCATAGAAGTTAAACTTTCTATGTTCTTGTGTGTCTAAACTGTTTCTACCCAGCTGGTTCTTTAGAAAGTTCTTCAATTAATCACTGATTTCTGCTCTTTTTCCTGACATTGCTCTCCTTATTCTTTGATTCTGTGATATCAGTTACAATAGCTACTAGCTATAAGTGAGCTTGAAATCTGGCTCATCTGAATTAAGATATGATGTAAGCATAAAATACAAATCAGATTTCAAAGAACAAAAAGACAAGATAAAATATCTCATTTTTACATTGATTATATATTGAAACGATAATACTTTGGATATACTACTATAATTAATTCTACCTGTTTCTTTTTACTTTTTAAGTGTAAAAAGAAATTTCAGAATTACGTATGTGGCTTGTATTACATTTCTTTCGAACAGTACTGCTCTGATCCCCAGCATGATACCTTTCTAGGCCTTATCAAGAAGGAGCATTGGCTACTACATGCATCTTTTCCCCATGTTCCTTTACCTGGCTTCCTTCACTTGGGTGGGCTGTAGATACATCTACATTGTAGCACATCTACCAATGTAATTCCATCTACTTCCCATCTTTTGAAAAGTGTTAAAAATTTCTGGTCTAGGGGTGCCTGGCTGGCTCAGTCAGTAGTACATGTGACTCTTAATCACATGTCAATTCAGAGTCATGAATTTGACCCCTCCCATTGAATGTAAATATTACTTTAAAAAAATAATAAAATGCATTTAAAAAAATGTTCTGGTCTGTTCTTTTTCTTTATTCTTCTCTCCCACCCTAAGCACAGGTATTCATTTATTCAGCCTTGTACTACTTTGTCATGTCTTTGGAATCTGGGAGGGAGGAGAAGTAAACATATTTTCAGTATTTCAGTTGGGTAACAGAAGATTTTACTGATTCTTTCATTATTTTGAACAACAGTATGATGGTTATCTTCATGCATAAGTCTATCTGCATCTCTGGATATTAAGATGGATTTATGAAGTAGACATACAAGTTTAAATTATATGATTTTTTATGGATATTCATATACATATTGACACATTTATTCCCCCCAAAAGTAGCAATTTATGTTCTCAGGTGATAATTCAATAAAAGATAGAAGCTGTTATCCAAGAAGTCCCCAGATTCATTCTGAATCCTCTTATTTGGGCCTTTTATCTCAGCTTTTGTGGAAAGCATGGTCTGTTTTCTGAATCACTTAACTTTTATAAACCTTCATTTTCTTATTTGTAAAGTAGAGATAATCATACCCTGAAGTAATGTATATGAATGTTCATTTAAAGTAATATGTTCATTAATTCATTTCAGTAAGTGTTGAGAGCTTCCTATGTGGACTAAGTACCTATGCTATACTGGGAACTGTGGGGGATGTCCAAATGATATAGACCCTTACTTCAAAACTAATTTCATATGAAGGAAATAAAGTGGGATGTAGAGAATGCTTGAGTGGCTCAGTCGGTTGAGCGCCAGACTTCGGCTCAGGTCATGATCTCACCTCACAGTTAGTGGGTTCGAGCCCCGCATCAGGCTGTGTGCTGACAGCTCGGAGCCTGGAGCCTGCTTCGGATTCTGTGTCTCCCTCTCTCTCTCTCTGCCCCTTCTTGGCTCACTCACTCTCTCTCAAAAATAAATAAATGTTAAAAAATTTTTAAAAAATAAAGTGGGATATAGGACACATTCATAAGAAACTATAACACAGGTCTTTTTGTGATTTGTAAGAAGAGGTACAGACAAGGTGTTAAAGGGGTTTAGTTGAGAAAATTTTGCATTCTACTTAAAAATCAAAGGAAACAGTCTAGAGGAAGTGGCATTGAAGGTAATCCTTGAAGGAAGAGTATCATTTCAATGTATCTGGGGAGTAAGATTGGGGTACATAATGTGTGAGGATGAGCCCAAGCACAAAGGCACAGTGGGGAGTTCTGGGCAGATCAGTTGACAGTGGTCACTCTTGGCAGAAGCAAGGAAAAATTATGGGTAGAAATGTTTGTTTCTCTGAGTATCCTTATTTACATGTGCCACAGAATGAGGTACTCCCTATATTTATTTCTGCTGTGCTTTGATAGGGAAGATAGAGAAATCATTTTAAGCTGTTTTAGCTCTGACCAGAATTGAGTAGGCGAAGTCCATCTTGTCCATAGGGGCAAGAACACAATATATTTACACTGGCCTTTCTCTCCCACAGAAGATGGAAATTATGAGACATTTGAAAACAGTTCTGAGGCTATGACACATTATATTTATCTAATTAAATAATAACTGGCTTCAGAAATTTTAAGGTGGGGTCAGAGGAAGAAAATTCTTGAAGAATAACCAAGACAAATTAGAAGGTGGCAATAGAGAGAGAGTAGTGAAGGAATTAGACCTTTGGTATCATCATGAAAAGGTAAGAAGTTTTGTGAAACAAAGATAAGGATTCTGCTTTCTATCCTTCTTTCTGGCCCTCTCCCTTCTAGGACTTCACTTTTCAACTCTTGTTTGGTATCTTCAGGCTGTTGTCTGACCATCTAGAATTATTTTGAGTATTACCCTCCTCCCTCCCTACCACCGTGCCCACGATTTTTTCATCCTCAGCAACATTCAGTATTCTCTTTCTTGTTGCCTATAAAATGAATTCAAGTTCCAATGCCTGATATTCAGGGCATCCCCAGCCCATCTAGCATCTCCAAGTTGTATTTAGCAACTTACTTTACATTGTACCCCAGTACTCTAACCTTGAGTCTATGATTTAACATCTCTCATCCACTTCTTCTAATAGAAGTGTCTAGTTCATTTATTTACTCAACAAACATTTATTGGATGCCTGTTATGTAGTATTTCTTCAGTAAACTTTAGTTAAGTAACTGCTGTGTTTCAGGCCTTATTTTAGAGCCTGTGAATAGAGAAATAGGAAAGGGGATAATGTTGGTAAATGGAAAAAGACCCCGAGACATAACTGGGGAATCTTGTATAGCATACAAAATGTATGTGTGACAGGAGGTACCCACGTAGTGTTCCTTGAATAATCATTGCCTTCAGCTGTGCTGAGCTAGATCACTGGTACACACTGTGGTCAAGGCTCAGGTAGCATTTAGGTTCAATTCAAATATATTGCCAAAAGGAAATGATGAAAGAAGTAGCTGTCCTGATCCTGAACTAGAGTCATCAATATCAGAACTACAGATGGTTTCTTAAAAGACTTGACTCTTTCTGATTTACCTTGTCAAAATGATCAGCAGTTTCACTGTGTTTACAGCTAATAGCGCTACTAGGGCCCTTTTCTTTAAATGGTGACTCCCAAAGAACAGATGCTCAGAAGCTACCATATGCTTGCCTACCATACAGGCTCAGTTCCCACCCTAAATGAGTCTTGTTCCTTCCTGCCTCCATGCCACTGTTCATCAGTTTGGCGAGGAGAGATGATTTGGAGCTACAGCTGGGCTTGAGACCTGTAACCTTGGGCAATTTTTTTTTTAAGTAGGCTCCAGGCCAAACATGGGGCTTGAACTCACAACCCTGAGATCAAGAGTCACACGCTCTACCAACTGAGCCAGCCAAGCACACACACTCACACACACCACACACACACACCACACACACACACACACACACACACACACACACACACACACTTTTTGTCTTGGGCAAATTTTTTTAACTGATTAAATACTTTGAGATGATGATGATGATAATAATAATACTTGCCTTTCCCCGTGTCATCTGTTATAAGGTATCAATCATTTATGTGAAAGTACTTAGCATAGTATCTGTCACATGGAAAGTACTTTCTTTCCTCCATTTCCAAGGGAGCTTCTACTCCTTTCCCCATCTCTATTAAAATTCTGCCCATCCCTTATTGAGCCCTTGTATCTCCAATAAAACTTTTCCAGTAAAAACTCAGATGCAAGAGATAGAGGCTGTCTGTTGTGTCTTTGCTTTGTAGGATTTTAGCTTTTGAAGAAGGAGTTTTAAGTTGTAGGGGGAAATGGCACAGGAAAGGGTAGATGTCTGAACAAAATAGCATTGTATTTGGAAGCAGGAAAATAAGGGTCAGTGAAAGACAGTATGCAAATGATATTTAAAAAAAGGGTATCTTATCACTGAATGCAAAGTGATTGATTTTTAGCCCATCTTATTCCAGCAGGCCAGAGACAAAGGTTGTCTCCAGTTCCTAGTATTAACCACAGCAAAGGGGCTACTCACTCCTTTTTATTCAGTGAGAGCTAGCTACCAATCTCCTGGATAACTCTGAGCTTTTAGAATTTGATGCAACATCTTGATTAGAACTGGACAGTCTATAGATTTTTCTAGGAAGGCCTAGCTTGATCAGCAGAATAGAAAGCATCCAGAATGACATCAGTTTGGCAAGCTTTGAAGGGAACAATTAAAGATGGCCAACACAACTGCACGTTCTTTTATTTACCATTTCACACCTGGTGCAGTCAGGAAGCTACATTTAAAAAACAATTTTCTTCAAAAACCAAACCAAAACAAAACAAAACAAAAAAACCCCAAAACCCTGTAGTCAAAAAAGTACTCATTCACTGTAAAGCCGGAAGGATTCATTCTTTGGAGCCGATTGTTCACATTTGTAGAATTTACAATTTTGTAGATGGAAGGGGCCTTTGAGTTGAATAGGGTCTTGAGAAGGAAACAAAAGGCTCTTGCTTTCTGCATGAACAGAGTTCATTCACAAGACAGTTTTTCTTGATCTACGAGGAGTGATTTCAGACAATTAGCTAATTGGTTGAGGGAGGTGACCTGTCAGCTTTGCAGAGAGAATGTCTGCTTTTAGGGACCCACATAGAGAAGACATCCTAAGCTTTCTATGACAGCCAAAAGCAACCCCATTAATCCTCCTATGTAATGGCCAGTCATAACCACAGATAAGGAGCGCATTTCACTTGAGAGTAAAGCCATGAAAACCCGACCAGCTGCCAACAGCTGATCACTGTCACCATCAGCTCAGTGTTGTTTTAGGCTTTGAAATATTTCTGAATGATCTTTCCAATTTGCTCTATTGTAAGGGGATAAGTGACCCTCCAGAAACAGTGTACTGTTTATTTTTAAGTGTTATCAGATGCTTAGTTTGTTGAAATGACACTTGCCTATTGTATAGAAAACAAGGGCAGAACTCATTTGTGGCCATCTTGAAAGCCCAAATGGGTGCAGAAAATGAAAGAGGAGATGGAAAGTTTCTGTAGGCAAATGTTAAATTTTTCTGGATTTCAAACATGAAAGAAATTCAGAATGGAAGAAGAAGGTCCTAGAGTGCTAAGAAGGGAATCACAAGAAGATAACTGATTGGGTCAGTAAGTTGAATCCCTTTGCCCCTGGTCTGAGAGCCAATGAAATTGGTGTCATTATTTTTTTGAAGCATATTATTAAGATGTATCCAGGATATAAAATTTTACGGTAAGAATGGCTATGACCATCATAGGAGGAGCAGTCCCTCCAAACAAAACAACCACTGGACTGGTCATTAAGACACCTGAGTTTTCAGAGAACACATGCACCCTTGTTAGTGTCATGTAAGAGTCAGGGTTTTGGATCTGTCATACATGGGCTTCAGTTCTGTTTGTGTCACTTACCTACCTTATAATCTTGGTTAAGCACATAGGAAGTATATCAGGAATATTTTCAATTTATTAAGCTAATGGAGAGTGGTTTAAGTCACCACCACATTACAAGAATTCTATGATAAGCAGTTGCCACCTTAGTTTTAAATACTCAGTGTTGTGCTTAAAGATGCTTATTCTTTGTATCTTCCTATTCAGCCTTCCGTAACATGCTGGCTTCTACTTTGTGGAAACAGGAAAATCAAAATGGGCCCCAGCAGATTTCTGCTTATGTCTCATTGTACAAAATGTGGCACACGGATACCTCCATTTACAAGAAGGGCTAGAAAAGGAAATGTTCTGCTTCTAGACTCTGTAATGAAGGCAAATAAGACAGAGACTGTGAATGGGTGTTATGTTATCCAGCCAACACTGCAGTGTTGGCTCAACATTCAGTTCATGGTAAATGCTGTGATGATGATGATGATGATGATAACAGATAATCCCCCTCATGCTCTTCTCAAGATTCCACTGATAGGATATTAAACATTTTACACTTTATGAAGTAATTTTGCTTACCTGTGTGAAGAGTTTCTTGGTGGTTATTGTTATTGCATGTTTGGAAGTTCCTTGATGATTGATTCAGAGAAGAAATGTCAACCAGGAAGGATAGCATAATCCAGGCCTTCACATTGACCTGGCCCAGCTCCAGACCTCCAGCCTTTCTAGACCACCCAGAACCACAGCAGTTGCTCACCACTCTAAACTCCTAGTATCACTTATGACATGTCTATTTGCTGCTTTCTATTTTTTATTTTTATTTATTTTTTATTTTTTTAATTTTTTTTTAACGTTTATTTATTTTTGAGACAGAGAGAGACAGCGCGTGAACAGGGGAGGGGCAGAGAGAGAGGGAGACACAGGATCTGAAACAGGCTCCAGGCTCTGAGCTGTCAGCACAGAGCCCGACGCGGGGCTCGAACTCACAGACTGTGAGATCATGACCTGAGCCGAAGTCAGACGCCCAACCGACCGAGCCACCCAGGTGCCCCGCTGCTTTCTATTTTTTAAATACACATGGCTTCTTAACTAGATTTGGAGCTCCTTAATTTCAGGGTCTGCATAGAATGTGCCCTCTGGAATGTACAGAGGAACCCAATTGCTATTCATTTATTTACAGAACATTTTCTGTTTCTTGCTGTTACCTGGATGTAAGGTACTGTAGTTTTGGGGCGTGATTAGAATGATGGTTTTCTGTGGGGGAGGAATTTATTTTCTTTTGCTCAAACCCCTACCATTTTTTCCTCCAACATCCCCTTTCTTGCTCTTCTCTCCTAAGAGAATAGTAGGGATTCTCAGGGGATGAAGTACATCATTCCATGTACTTTGATCTCTTCTTAACTAAGTCTTAACTTTGCCTTAACTCTGAGGAATTTTGCCCTACTTACTCTAGTAGGGCAAAAATTCCTGCCCCTCACTGCCATCTGGGAGACTACAGCCCAAAGGAAACCCTTTTGGGTTTCTTCTTTGGTGTCTTTTGTACACTCTGCCACTGCTTCTGTATCTTTTTGGAGAGTTGACTCAAGAGGCAAATAGAATTGGGCAAGGAAATCAAACCCATTAAAATCTACAATAAGATGTAAGTGATTATGTGACCCTTTGCTGAGACCAAATGCTAAGAATGTCTAGGATCTTGGAACTTGAGGATATTAGATGAATGTTTAACAAATAGTTTTTAGTAGCAAAGCCAGTTGGAGAATCCTTTTGCCCAGTCCAAGGTGCTTTTAACATTGTTCTCTGCTAGTGCTATAGTCTTCAGAAGTCCATAATGTAATGTAGATGCCAGAGGAAACATAGCCAGATTTCTGAATACTTGAATCCAGAGGAGTTCTTCTCGTTGCCTTGACTCTGCAGCTTTAGAAGTAGAGATGAGGGTAGTTGCTAACATATTTTAGTTTAATTTATATCACTTCCTAAGTCACTAATCCAACTTATTTGTTTTGTTTCTAACTGCACAAAAGCCAAGAATTTCCAAACATCATTTGTCTCCTATCTTTTGGCCACTAATTTCCCCATACTTTATATTCCTGACTGATGATGGCTGTTGTTTAAATATAGCAAATGAAATGACAGCTGGGGTACCTATATGTCCTAAGTTCTAAAATAAACTTAATGTGCAGATATCCGTAGACAAAACAAGACTCAAAATCCTAATTATTATCTATTAATATTATGAAGCATTTTGCCAGGGCTTGGGAGATTTGAGGTGTCAGTTAATTACCACCCCACTTTCTTCTTATATAGAGAAAAGGAAGAAGGAGCAGAATGAAGGTATTGACTCTACTCATGGCTGCT
Source organism: Neofelis nebulosa (assembly GCF_028018385.1). Classification (NCBI taxonomy): domain Eukaryota; kingdom Metazoa; phylum Chordata; class Mammalia; order Carnivora; family Felidae; genus Neofelis; species Neofelis nebulosa. The sequence continues at coordinate 53,963,094 of NC_080791.1, forward strand.
TAATAGCTCCTAAGGTGTAGTCTGAAGTCAGAAATCTAGGACTGCTCTTTGCAATGAGAGAAATCTATATCCCCAAGGAGTCTGTACAGTGAGAAAAGAGAAAGCCGAGGATCATAGAGCATTCGTCTAATATCCTCATACAAGCATCCCCACAAAGACTGAAAAGGAGCACAGAGGTGCAGGAAGTTGTGATATAAGATAATCCAAAGGATTTGGGAGCAGCCTTCAGGAAAGGAGGAGTACTTGGCTGCCTCACATGCTGCCAAGAAATCAGTGAAGGTACGAGCAGCAACAACAAACGTATCCCTAGGATTTTACAACAAAGGAAGTCTCAGATCATCCTTGATTTAAACAAAACAAAGAAAAAAGTGCTGTTCTCCCAGCCCTGCCTCCCTAGACTCGAATCACAGAGGACCACCTACAGTTTCTTTTCTAATGTACCTGCACATCTGGCTCACACTGTGTATAAAAAATAGGATACTGGACGATCTTTGGCCTCACATTGTTTATTATAAACCTGGAAGAAGGACTTACCGTATGTGTCTATGTTTGAAGGATGATTGGTGATAAGATTTTCCTTTGTAATTAGGGCCCTAAATTTCGGGGTATGAGGACTTATAAACTGCTCAATTAGGAAGCGTGCTGATGGAATGGCAGGGCAATGAGCTCTTCAAAAGTTATGCCAGGTCTCTGATAGCCCAGCACTGCTCCCCTCCCTTCTGTTATTTGTGGAACCCATCTTCCCTATCAGACCGTGAAGTTCTTGATCCATTGTTGTTCGGTGCTGGGAGCGGGGCAGGGATTACACCAATTTGGGGCTCAATAAATGTTTGGCAGAATTAAGCTTCTGGAAGTATAAGAGAAGGGGAAGGAGAAGGCTTTGAAAGCAAACTCCTGTCTTCTTCAGATTTCTGCATTGGCCTTAGGACATGGAAGGAACTCCCCAGGCCTGCTTCTGCCTCTGAGCACCTACTTGCCTCTAAGCATCGTTTTCAGAATCAAACAGCACTCTCTTATAGCTACCTATTGGTCTCCTAATGTTGCATATTAGTTGCCCTAGTGTTCAAGCCAAGCTTTGACCTGACATCACGTATGCCTTCAAGGGCAAATCAGTTTCCTTGCATTCTACCGCCAAACTTGTGCAGGTCTTCCAAGCTTTTAAATCTTACTAACTCCTGGATCTTTGAGGTTTATGACTTAATAGTCTGCCTCACGGTTCATGAGTTCAAGCCCGCATCGAGCTCTCTGCTGTCAGTGCAGGGCCCACTTTCAGATCTTCTGTTCCCTTCTCTCTCTGCTCCTCCCCTGCTTGCACATGCTCGCTCACTCTCTCTCAAAAATCAATAAAAATAAATAAAATTCACTTGAAGATACAATATCATTTATACTACCTGTCTACTCTCATCACCTTTTATGTCAAGCTATGTGTACAAGGTACTGGGGTTCCTACCTTCAGTGCTATGATGACTTGTATGAATAAAGAGCCTTGAACACAGTATGGACTTGACGAATGTTAAATGGAAATTTTAATCACATCAGGTGCCTGATGAGCTTTTCAGGGGAATAAAGCCAATGCTAAGTTGATGTCACTAGGTTTGAGGGTGGGGAGAGCTTCAAGCCTGGCAGCTTCCTCAGACACTTCTTGAAGAACTAAGGGCCCTCCCACGAGCATCCAATAGCCTGTGTATTTTTAGTCCTCACTTTTCATGTAAGTTTCCCGTTAACCGCTTGCAGGAAATCTTTTCTTGGACATAATCTGCCCATTTCCTGAAGTCTTCCTCTCTGCATTGTGTCAGTTTGGGGATGAATCAAGTCAGCAGTTTTAGAGAGTGTGTGTTCTCTTCCCTGCCGCAGCCTCCCTCTTTTGTGGAATACCAGAAAGCTGCCTTTCTTGTCTGTTTCCAGGGGTGAAGAGAGGAGGGGCAAGCCCTTGGTGTGTGTCAGCCTCTTAGGCTGCCTGACACAAATGTCCTTTTGTATGTGGAGGGGGGCATGTGTGTGTTTTTCCCCTTCCCAATGGACACTTTCATTTATTAGGTCCGGATGGTGTCCTCAGAGCTGTAAACAATGGTGTAGGAGATAAAGAGCTGCCTTAGTGAGGAGGCTGTGGAGGCAGCAAATGGCTTTTCTTCTCTGTCCCCCACTCCCTTTGTCCATTGTTGAGTTTCATCTGATTTGAGCCGGACTAGGTACCTCTGTCATCCCCTTCTAGGGCTGGAGCAGTATGGACACTGGGCCTTTTACCTCAGAGACTTCAAACTTGGAGAAAGGTTTTCTATGATAAGGATAGCAATCCCTCATGTCTGTACAGTGTTGTTTTTAAGCATGTTATGTCTTTTGAGGAAATGAAATTCTGACTTTGTTATCCCTTAAGAATGAAGGATCAAAAGATCCGAGTTTGAGTGCTGACCATTAGTAACTGTGAGACCTCAGGCAAGTTATGGAGCTAATAACAGTTCCCACCTCAGAGAGTGTTCCAAAGTTTAGATAAGAAAACGTATGTAAAGTGCCTGCCACATCGGAAGTGCCCAATAAAAAACAGAGCTGGTGGGCGAGGGTGTTCAATGAGATAACGGAGAGGAATACGCTGTACATGAAAATGCTAAACATCTTAGTTACTATCTGATTTGAGGTCTGAGAGTAAGCATTTTCTCTCCCCTCTAAAGCTACCCCTGCACCTGCACTCTCATTCTGACCTTTCCTTACCTTTCTCAGACACGATCACTATGGGCTCTTCTTTCACATATTAGCACAGATCTGCTATCTGAAAGCAAACCACTGTCCCTCCAGGCCAGCCTGTCACCCAGTGTTTGGCACAAGGCAGGGTTCAACAATTACTTGAATAGATACTCAGAGTGAAAAACTTTGAAATCCAGCCCCTTTCCCATTCACAGGGGCCTGCCCTTAGTCACTCAAACTTGTTTTTTATTTTTATTTTTATTCTCATACTCTGGGATCAGTGCAAGAGATGGAAACCATTCCAGATACTTTGAACAGGAAGGAATTTAATAAAAGGAATTAGATGCTTACCAAATGGTATGAAGAACTAAAGCTATGTGTTCTGGTCTACGATTTGTCTCTTCACCCCCAATACCCCTGGAGTGATCAGTCTAACACCCCACCCCCACTCAGTCAGTGGCTGTGAACTAGCAATTGGCAAGTCGGACTGGAGAAGCCACTGCTACAACTGCCCCATGGCACTCTGGAAACTGGAAAGTGCATAAAACCCTTTCATGTCTGGACCCTTGCAGCCAAGGGAACAGAAAAAATGGTCTTCCCTTTGCTTCCATTTTGTATGAGTGCAAATAACTGGCAGATTAACTGCAAATGAATCTGGAGAAGGTGATTTTTTTTAGTTTTCCAGTATTCCCAACTAGAAGGGGAGTGGAGTAGAGGTTGAGTGAGCCAAGTTATCATATACCACACCAGCTTCATCTCAAGAGTATTTCCCGTGGCAATATGACAGAATGAAAGCTAGATGAGGAAATACAAATGAGTCCCAATGAGTCAACTTGTTACCTTCCAAGTGCAGAATCACTTCCACAGAATGTGTTTTGGATCACGTGTCTCTATGGGAACTCTTCTATATCTCTCCTTGGCCCTGAAAAGAGCCTGCCCCAGCCAGCTCTCCTTGTAACCCATGGGATACACTCAACAAATGTTTGAATGAATGCCCTCTGTATTTGTCAGACACTGTTCTAGGCAAAGAGAACACAAAATCAAAAAGAAAAATAAGGCTCTGCCTTCAGGAAGTTCTTGGTAGTCTAGTAGGGTGATACAGAGATGAACATAGTTAACAAAATTATCAATGCTAAAATGAAGGTATTCTCAAGAATACAGTTGAGGGGCGCCTGGGTGGCGCAGTCGGTTAAGCGTCCGACTTCAGCCAGGTCACGATCTCACGGTCCGTGAGTTCGAGCCCCGCGTCAGGCTCTGGGCTGATGGCTCAGAGCCTGGAGCCTGTTTCCGATTCTGTGTCTCCCTCTCTCTCTGCCCCTCCCCCGTTCATGCTCTGTCTCTCTCTGTCCCAAAAATAAATAAAAAACGTTGAAAAACAAAATTAAAAAAAAAAAAAAAGAATACAGTTGAGAGGTGCACAGATCAGATTGGGAGATAAATGAGGATAAATACAAAAAAAGCTATCTGTATTCACACAAAGAGTTAAATGTAAAGGATTTTTATTTTTTATTAAATTTTTAAATCTTTATTTATTTTTGAAAGAGAGAGAGAGAGAGAGAGCAAGAGAGAGAGCAGGGGAGGGGCAGAGAGAGAGGGAGATATAGAATCCGCAGCAGGCTCCAGCCTCTGAGCTGTCAGCACAGAGCCTGTCGCAGGGCTCAAATTCACCCACCGTGAGATCATGACCTGAGCCGAGGTCGGACGCTTAACCAACTGAGCCACCCAGGCATTTATGAAGGATTTTTATTAATATAAAGATCCTACGAGCCTAGCTTTATAAGCTTAAATATAATCTCTTTTTCTCAATCACCAAATCTAAGACACAAGACCCCCAAAATGTTCTTTATTTTTCCCAACATTTTTTAATGAAAATGTTCAACCATACAGCAAAGTTGAAAGAATTTTACAGTGTATTCCTATATATCTACCAATTCAATTCTGCCTTTAATATATCACTATATTTACAATATCACCTCCTATCCATCTATCCATCCTTTTGTCCACCCATTATCAATCTTACTTTTAAAAGCATTTAAAGTAAATTTCATACAGTATATTTCTCCCTAAATATTTCAGTATGCATATCATGAACTCATTAACTAGAGCTTAGTATTTTTTTAATATTTTTCTCTAAGGTAAAATTTACATGGAGAGAAATGCCAAGATCTTAAGTGAGCATTCTCTAAGATTTGACAGATGTGTGGACCTGTGTAGTTCAAACACCTATCAAGCTATAAAACATTACCATCATCCCAGAAAGTTTCCTCATGAGCCTTTCCAGACAGCCACCCTCACTTTCCAGAGGCAACCATTCTCATTTTTTCCCCACCATAGATTATTTTTGCCTATTTTAGAATTTACTGGAAATGGAATCTTACAGAATGTGCTCTTTTGTGCAAGGCTTCTTTCACTTTGGACACTTTGGACATCCATCCATGTTGTAGATTATATTGATAGCCCATTCTTTTTTGTTGCTGAGTAGTAGTCCATTGCATGAATGTACCACATTTGTTTTTTGTTTTTTGGGGTTTTTTTAATCCATTCTCCTATGAATGGATACCTGGATTGTTTCCAGTTTGAGGCTATTATAATAAATCCACTCTGAACCTGTAGTGTGCTTTTTTAAGAAAATACTTTTATTTCTTCAAACTGTTTTAGGTTTACAGAAAAATTGAGAAGATAATACAGAGAGTGCCCATCTACTCCACACCCAGTTTCCTCTGTTATTAACATCTGACACTTGATGGCCTTTTTAAGACCCCCTTTCGCTTAGTGTTTTTGGCTGACTGTTTAACGGATTGCTGTTTGGGAAGGCTGCAAATGCAATGCCACCAGTAAATAACCTGCAACAGGAAATCACTTCTATCATCCCATTATTGACCCAGGATTTCTTTTATCAAGTAAGTTGGAATTATGGATGCCTAATGGTTGGTATGACACGTGGTTGCTTAAGGAATGGTTCAGGGTCAGCTCCTTAGGTTCTTGGGTCTGCAGATGAGGATCATAGGGCTTATGTCTTCATCTGCACTAGCAAAGGATCACCCTACCACCACCCTTCCTGTCTTTTCCACTTCTAGGCTTTCCTCTCACCTCTGAAAAATCCTCAACAAGTTTGTAAGATTTTTTTCCCAAAGCACAGCTTATGATTATAACAATTAATATTTATATTACACTTGCCAGTTTATAAAGATCTTTAACATCCATTTCTTCTTTATTTCAATCTAGAAAGGTATATATTACGCTCATAGAGGAAATACTAAAGCTCAAAGGGATTAAATTACTTCTCCAAAGTCACGCTGCTAGTGATTACAGTTTAGGATATAAGCCCAGCTCTATCTTGCTATTAAATCCTGATTTTTTTTTCTTTATATCGTATTCTTTCTACTCAAACTTTTGGGCCTTGACATTCTTTTTCAAGGCAAACCATTAGTAGATAATTTAAGACCCTCTGTGATTGAGACTCAACCTATTTTTTTCATTCCCATCTTTTCCTGGGCTCTAGAAACAGTCACTTGTTTATTGTTTCCTGAACAGTTCATGATTATTGCCACCTCCATGCATTTTCATGATGTCTTCCCCTTTACATTCAGAATATTTTTTCTTCCATCCTTCATCTCTTGTTATAAGAATTTGTCTTGGGGCATATATTTCATACTGTAAGGCTCATCTTGTATATTATTACCTTCCCATGAAGCATCCCTTGATCACTCACTTCCTGCCACCATTCCTTTCCTACCACTGCCAATTCCCAGCATGAGGTGCAGGTGTCCCTATCTGTTCATCTATTAGACTTTGAGTGCCCAGCAGACCTATTCCGTATTCAGTTACAAAGATGATTAAAACATGATCCCTTGAAGTTGCTTACAATCTATTAGGGGAATTAGACATGTACAGAAGTGATGATAATATAATGTAGGGATTAGAAACTGACCCAGCTATAGATTTATTGAGTTTCCACTGCATAACCAGAACAGATGCTCATTGTGTATTCATAGAATTGTATTGAATAATGGACATAATGTTTTTGGGCTAACTAGGAATGACCTTGAGCATAGGCCAAGATGGTGGCTTACCTGCTGTGGATGAAGAACAGAGAAGGGGGTCTCTGCCCAAGTAAATTGCAGTCCACCTTCTCATTAGTCTCCATCCCATATGGTTAGAACTCTGTCTTCTTTGGATATGTTTGAAGGTAGCAAATTGAGTTCTTAGGTGACTTAAACATTTTCTATAATATCATTTCATCTATTCAAAAGTCAATGAGTTCTTAGTCTATGTTATGTCTTTGAGAATATAGAGATAAACAAACTGTTACCCTCAAGAAGCTGAAGTAGCTCAGAGCAAAATGTAGACATCGTCACAGACAAATAATAAAATAATCTGAATCTTTTTGGGATAAGAACTAATTTATTTTTTAAGTTTTTACTTAAATTCCAATTAACATACAGTGTGATACTGGTTTCATGTGTACAATATAGTGACTCAGCACTTCCACACAATACCTGGTGCTCATCACAACAAGTGCCCTCTTTGGTCTGCATCACCTGTTTAATCCATCCCCCTACCTCCTCCCCTCTGGTAACCATCAGATTGTTCTCTATAGTTAAGAGTCTGTTTCTTGGTTTGCCTCTCTCTCTCCTCTATTTTTCCCCCTTTGCTTGTTTGTTTTGTTGGAATAAGAACTAATTTAAAGTAATAATTTCTTTTCTTATAGGAGAGCCCTTCAAAGTGCTTTCATGACCATAATTTCAGTTATTTGCTCTTCATGTAGCCTTTTTTTGAGAACCCAGAGAAAAACATTAGTACATGTGATTCAATAGATTTCACTACTATTATTGACCTGTGACCACAATATATCATTTCATTTTATAAGGAAAACCAAATAAACACAAAAACAAAATCCCCCTGAAGGTTTATCAATGTGAACTTAAGTATTTTTCATATTTGAATGGAATTCATGTGTGCTAATCCTACTCTGGTATCAAGTTGTGGTGATTTTAAATAAGACATTTATCTGAAAATAACACCTTTTCTACCTCACAAAGTCGGAAGTATCTTCCACAAAAAATAATGAAGTTCTTCAGACACTCATATGGAACAAGCTCTCCAACTTATAATTTTTTACTGTTACATATATGAAATGTATTTGAAATGAAACACAAGAAACTTATAACAATGATTATTTCCACAAAGCAGAGTAGGATGGCTGGGTTAGGGTGAAAGCAGACTTTTTACAGTTTGCCATTTTAGACCTCCTGATTCCTGAGCCACATTACTTCTTCCCAAATACAGTGTTTAAAATGAAATGAGCAAAAATGGTTTGGGGATTCTTTACTATGAAATTTCATAGGAATAAACTACTGTGAATATTGTTTTTAATTCACAATGTTACTCATTTCATTTTTTTCTAGAAAACTCCCCCTCTGAGTGTAATCTCTATATCTTTTGACTTGACTCTTGACCAAGTAGTGGCTGTCAGGGTGTTGCTCAGTCACGTAAGCACGTAAGATTCTTAGAAATCACACACTTCAGGTTGATAGTAGTTTCTGTGGTCAGGAAGAAGGCACATAAGAGCATAGATAGAGTTCTTAGAAACCTAGCCTTATAAACTTTCGGGGCTAGAAGAACCAGAAGTTCATTCCAGTCTACCCCTCGTTGTATGTTTGCCCTCTGCAACATTCCTGCTTAGTGGTCATTGTCACTCATTGTTGCCCAATATTATTAATAGAGATGCTGGCTACATCAAAAAGGGCCTCAACTGCATGATCTCTTAGTGATCCTGGAAGGATCACTGGACTAGAAGTCAGATTATTTGACTTCTAGCTTCAGCTCTGCCCCTAATTCACTATGTGGCCTCAGGCAAATCACTTTCCTTCTCTGGGTCTCTGTTTCTTCATTTCTACAATTAGGGCATTAGACCATGGCAGGGATGGCAGGCAGGTATGAGGCATGGTGACTGCCAGTTTCCCCTCCTTGCCTATGACAGACATCACAGTTTTGGTTTCTTTATGAAGTCTCAGACTCCTCCTCAGATTGCATAGATTTCCAGACAGCCAGAACCAATAAGTGGAACTAGGATGGGACTCAGCAAGTGAGATGAAAGTCATTTCGTTCCAGCTCTGAGGTTCTCAAGCAGAGGCATGCTGGTAAGTGTTTAGCAACAGATTCTCAGGAAAAAACCAAACCAAAACAAAACAAAACAAAAAAAGAAGAAGAAGAAGCTGCCCTGATTTGTAGTACCTGCCAGTTTCCATGTTAGAAATACTCCCACCATGGCTGATTTCCAATTACTAAGGTGACATTAACTGGGTTGCAACATTCCTGAAAATTTAACAGTCCACTTTCATGAGCTCTGGTAGAAGCTGACTCTTGCACTGTAAAATCAATGACTTTGGATTAACTGGTCACAGTCATAAGTGGAAAAAATAAAAAGAAATGACCATTCTCCCTAGGGAATTTTTCCCCTATAAAGGGATTATATAGTCTTTGGGCTCTGAAAATACTTGAGTGTCATGAGACCTTGGGGAAATTATTTTACTTCCCTGAACCTCAGTTATACTGTCTGTAAAATGGGACTAAGGATTCCTATCTCACAGGATCATAGTCAGTAATGAGAGACTGCATATAAGTCACTTAGCACAGTGTCTAGAACATTATCTGACCTCTCGAATATTCCCCTCCCCTTACCATTGTGGGAGGCTGTTATGTTAGATTGTGTCTTGATCTTTAACAAACTCACAAAAGGCAAGCCATTGCTTTCCCTCCAGCCCTTCTGTTTTTCTAACTAAACATTCCCTTGACTCCCTTGACATTCCCTTTTCCTCTGTCCCCCCTGCTCAGTGTCTTTAATCTTCTATCTGAATGGTATACAAATATTTAACCTTACTTATTCTTAACATTCTATCTGTATTTATCTTCTATCCAGTCCTCTTTTGCTAATCCATGCTGCCAGAGATTATAGGCATCCTTGTGGGTAGAGACCAACCCTGTGTAAGTCTCTTGGATTACCCTCCATCACTACACCATGAGCAAGTAAGTGCTAATAGTCAGTACTCTTCCATCAAACTCATATCAAGGCTGTTGCCAAAAGGAGCCCCTCTTACATGAGTACCAGAGGAGGCTGCTGAAAATCCATCTAGAGTTTAGTTGACAAACACTGAGTATGTGCTCATGACCCAAGAGCTGACGGCAGGTAGAAATAAATTCACAACTTAAGGACATATCCTTTTATTCTGCAAGTAGAGTACTTTTGAAAAGTTGTCCAAAAACAAAAGTTTAGCTAAAATATACATACAGTTGTCTCCCTTCTCCAGTATAATGTTTATAAAACAAGAGGTGTCAGAGGAAACATGGTGTCATCTGTGTGCATCTGCTAATTAGAACATCAGTTCTTCCAACACTGAATACAGATACTATGCTCCAGAATGTGCCAGGGGCTGGGAGGAAAAAGATAGGAGACATGGTTGTGCCTGCAAAGGAACTTAAAGTCTTTTTTTTTTTTTTTAATGTTTTTTTTTTTTTTTTTTTTGAGAGAGAGGGTGGGGAGAGGGGTAGGGGCAGAGAGAGAGGGAGACATGGAATCTGAAGCAGGCTCCAGGCTCTGAGCTGTCAGCACAGAGCCTGATGCAGGGCTCAAAATCACAAACCATGAGATCATGACCTGAGCTGAAGTCAGATGCCCAATCAACCAAGCCACCCAGGAACCTCAGAATTTATAATCTTTAAGCAAGAGATGTCAGCCAACGAGTATAACATACGGTGGTGAGTGCAGGAAGTCACAGAGGCAGTACGTGTAGTGATTTCCATTAGCCTAGGACTGTGCCAAAGTATCCTGGAAGAAATGATGTGAGAAAATTCTTTCCCTTTCTTTCCTCTCTTGTGAGAGAGCTTAGTACTATGCTCGGCTCAATAAATCCTGATACAAGTGTGATCATATCTACTCCCATTGCCTCAGTTACCATCCCTGTATAATGATGGGTTTCCAAATCTTTATCTCCAGTCCATGTATGCACTTTGAGGACTAAATCCTTGGCCTACAGTACAGCCCCACAAAGAATACCTTGAAGACCCTCTACTTCTAGATCTTTAAAATTGAACTCTGTGCCACCTACCCTGTACCACATTTCCTCATGCTCCAGGAAAACTATTAGTAGATGTCACAGTTTGCTCAAGCCAGAAGACTCAAAGTCATTCTGGCAATCATTAAGAAGTTGATTCTAGCTATTAAATATCTCTTTCTTAGGGCGCCTGGGTGGCTCAGTTGGTTGAGCATCTGACTTCGGCTCAGGTCATGATCTCACAGTTCGTGAGTTTGGGCCCTGCATCAGGCTCTGTGCTGACAGCTCAGAGCCTGGAGCCTGTTTCAGATTCTCTGTCTCCCTCTCTCTCTGCCCCTCCCCCACTTGCGCTGTGTCTCTCTCTCCCTCTCAGAAAGGAAAGGAAAGGAAAGGAAAGGAAAGGAAAGGAAAGGAAAGGAAAGGAAAGGAAAGAAGGAAGGAAGGAAGGAAGGAAGGAAGGAAGGAAGGAAGGAAGGAAGGAAGGAAGGAAGGAAGATCTCTTTCTCATTACTTTCTCTCACTCTCCATTGCCCCCTATAGCCTAAGCCACCATCGTTTCTCACTGGGACTATAATAACCTCCCATTGGATGTGCCTGACCCTAATCTTGCTCTTCTCCAACTTTCACACAGCAGTCAGTGATCTTTCCAGAACATAAATCCAGTCATAGCACTCCCCTTTTAAAAACTCCAGTGCTTAGCATGGAGTCCAAATTCCTTAACTTCTTCCCACTGGCTTTTTCTGAGCCCTTCAATAAGGATAAGACCCTCTTGCTGTTCATTCCATTAGCACACGATATTTCCCTTCATCATAATATTTATCAAGCTTCATTATAATTACTTGTTTCTTTTTTTAAAATTTAAATTGAAGTTAGTTAATACATAGTGTGATAATTGGTTTCAGGAGTAGAATTCAGTGATTCTACACCCAGTGCTCATCCCAACATAATTACTTGTTTCTTATTGATATCTGTGATAGATAGCAGGCTTTGAGATCAAGGACCATGTCTGTATTGTTTACTGCTATACCCTTAGCCCCTAGCATAGTACCTGGTATATGACAGAAAACTGAATGTGTAAATGAGTTCATTATTTTACATGATTTTTAACTAATTATTTGCCATCCTGTAAAATGAACAGAAAGCCTTTAATGTAACTTGTTCTAAGTTTGGTTAGTCATGTAGTGAATTTACTTATAGCAGACCTTCTTTAAGTTGTATACTTAGGTGAGAGACTGTAATTTTTGTCATTATATCTGGTTCTTTCAAGAGCCTAGAGATCAGCGTTACAAAGCCTAAGGGAGAGTTAGAGGAGAAGACACAAGAGGAAAAAAATCTGAAGAACAGAAACTTCACCACCTTTTTTTCCTTCTAGTGCTATAATATGTATCTTCATGCGTATATCATTTTCTTTCTTTTGAATTATTCCCTTAGTCACTTGCCAGAAATGAGAATTACTGGGTAAAAGGGGATGAACATTTTTAAGGCTCTTGAAATACTGCCAAATTGTTTCCCAAACACATCATATCAACAAATAGCTTTGAGCAATGGACAAGGGTGTCTGCTTAATAACACTCTTATCACCACTGGGAAATGTCATTAAAATCTCTTTTACTAGTTTAATAGCAGGGGGACAGGGTCTTCCCAATTCCCTTTACTCAGCATTGGGTCTTCTCAATCGGATTCTTCATGCAGCTCCTTCTGAAGGAGCATCCTGCCCCTCCAAGACTTGTTCAGAGGCTGTGGGGCTCACCGCCTCAGTAGCGTCTGGAGCACAGCATCTCCCTTGTGCCCCAGGCCGGGGGAAGGGGGAGGAGGAGAGAGAAGCAGCGATGGAGGGAAAACATAACACAGACCACACCATTGTTAGGGGATGAGGTTGCTGGGATAATGCTGTTAGAAGGGATGAAAAGAACGATTCTCCATTCTTGATTGTTGTGATTCCCAAGGATGAGCCAACAGCTCCAGCACTGGAAGGGATGGGTCTTTACTGCAGCCAGATGCTCCTTTTTCCAGTGCTGCCTTCCATTATTTCTGGAGAGAAGGGGATGGGGGTAGCCTAGCAGCTGAAACAGATTAACTTTTATGCCTGTTTCTTCCCTTTGAGTGATTGCCCTGGACCTGGGGACATTCAGAATTAGTCAGAAACTGTTTAGAACTAAGAACATGGTTCAAGGTCCATGGTGTATAAGAGCTAACCTCCTGGAGTTTGTGCAGCATTCCTGCCTTTAATCTGTGGGAGCTGCGTGAGGCAAATAGAGCTTCCTTTCCTCTCTTTCCCCACTGCCACTGCCTTCGTTCAAGCCTTCATCCTGTTTTGTCTGAGCCACAGCAATAGCTTCCTGTTTCCCTTAATCTAGCCTCCATACACTGTTACTAAAGCGTTATTTCTACCATGCACATCAGATCTTGTCACTCTCCAGTTTCAACTGTTAGTGCTTCCCCACTGCCTTCAGCATAAAAGTCAAGCTGCTTTCCCCAGCTTTCTGGGCATTTAGAAACCAGATCCCAAAGTGCCTTTCCAGACTGACTTTCACCTTTCCTCTGGACTGTGCTCTGCCTGGCATGTTCATTCTCTGCAAGGTGCTCCCTGGTATTGGTCTTTTGCCCTGTTTGCCCTTCTGCCTCTGTCCTATCTGATTGATTCCTTCCAGGTCTTTGCATCTCTCCTCAAAAAGCAAGCCCCCTCAATTATCATTACAACTATAGATTTTTCCTGGGTTTCCCTTAGCAGGGGAATCACTCTGTTCCTATCACCCTGTAGTAGCACTTAACATGTAGATCACGATCTCTGCATTTGTTTCTCCTGAATCAGGAACTATCGCCTTCCTTTTCTGCATTGGTATTTGCGAATCCCCAGCCCCTGCCACAACATTTTGTGTATAATAAATGCTCAGAAATGTTTCCTTTCCTTCTTTTCTGCTAGTCTATTCCTAATCTGTCATTGACGTTCAATGTATGTTTATTTTTAAAGTTGAAATGGTATAGGGGCACCTGGGTGGCTCAGTCGGATAAGCACCTGACTTCACTCTGGTCATGATCTCACAGTTCATGGGTTTGAGCCCTGCATTGGGCTGTGTGCTGGCAGATCAGAGCTTGAAGCCTGCTTTGGATTCTGTGTCTCCCTCTCTCTGCCCCTCACCCACTCACACTCTCTCTCTCTCTCTCTCTCTCAAAGATAAATAAACATTAAAAAAAATTTTTTTAAGTTGAAACGGTATATAATGTAGTTTCATCTTTTTTTTTCCTCTTTTTTTAAAGCCCAGTGAGGGAAGGAATTCACTCCAGGATACACAGCCAGATTTAGTGGCAGAACTGGGGAACTCTAATTGTTGGGGCTGAGTTCCTTAGGTGAACTGAAAAGAACCTTGAAATAAAGGATTATGTCAAAGGAAAGGAACGAACTAACAAGGTTCATTGCTAAGTGTTTGTTTGTTTGTTTGTTTTCCTGAGGGCTTCATATATGTTACTTTATTTTTTATTTTTGGAAATGTATTCCTTTTTTAAATTGTGGTAAAATACATAACATAAAACTTACCATCTTGATCATTTTTAAGTGTACCCTTCAGTGGCATTAAGTGTATTCACATTGTTGTATAGCCACAATCACCATCCACCTCCAGAATACTTTTCATCTTGCAAAACTAAAACTCTGCACACTTAACAATACCTCCCTATTCCCTCATCTTCCAGCCCCTGGCAGCCACCATTCTACTTTTCTGTGCCTATATATTTGACTACCCTGGGTACTTCACACAAGTAGAATCAGACAGGACTTTTATTAAGTATATAGTCCTCAAGGTTCATCCATGTTCTTGCATGTGTCAGACTCTCCCTCCTTTTTAAGGCTCAATACATTCCATTGTATATATACTGCATTTTGTTTCTCCATTCATCCATCGATGGACACTGAGTTAGTTTTCCACATTTTGGCTCTTGTAAATAATGCTACTAACACCTGTTTAAGACCCTACTTTCAGTTCTTTTTAGTATATACTCAGAAGTGGAATTGCTAAGTCCTATAGTAATTCTATTTTTAATTTTGGGGAGAACTGTCCCACTGTTTTCTGTAGCAACTGCCCCATTTTATATACCCAATGACAATTGGTATCATCTATCATATCAGTGTGAGGTGGTATCTCATTGTGATTTTTGTTGCCATTTCCCTAATGATTAGTAACGTTTGGCATTTTTGTGTACACCATTTGTATATAATCTTTGAGGAAATACCTATTCAAACCCTTTGCTCATTTTTAAGTCAGATTGTTTCGTTATTGTTATTAACCCCTTATCAGATAAACTATGTGCAGATATTTTCTCCCACTTGGGTTGTCCTTTCACTCCCTTGTGTCCTAGGATTCACAAAAGTGTTCAATTTTGATGTAGTCCAGTTTATCTATTTTTTTCTTTTTTTGTTTGTGCTTTTGGTATCGTGTCCAAGAAATCATTACTAAATTCAGTATCATGAATATTTGCCTCTATGTTTTCATCTAAGAGTTTTATAGTTTTAGGTTTTACGTGTAAGTCTTTGATCCATTTTAGTTAATTTTTACGCATGATATAAAGGTCCAGTTTCATTCCTTTGCATGTGAATATGCAGTTTTCCCAGCACTATTTTTTGGAAAGATCCATGTTGCCTCATTTTATATGCATGATAACCCTGGGTGTTAGGATTCTTTCATGGATGAGAAAAGAGAAGTTAAACTATCCCTGAGGACACCCTAAAACCAGCCTCCTTTGTAAACTTGGCCTGCCAAAGGCACAGAAGAAGGGGGAAAAAACCCATTTATGATACAAGGTTAGAAGAAGAGGGGAAAGGAGAGAAAAGGGGGAAAATTTGCAGCTATCCCTGAACAGAACTATGCAGTATGTTTAGAGTTCACTTGAGAGCCTCTCCCCTTCTGCCCTTTTTCTCTCCTCTGTCCTCCTCTGTCTGTGCTTCTCTGATCCTGTCCCTTTTGAAATTACTTTGAGAGGGTCATTAAAGCTTTCCCATAGTCTGTCCCCAACCTGTTTTCTCAGCCTTATCTGCTCTCTCCCTTCCTGCAACTGTCAACCTGTATTTGAGCTGCTCCAGGAACAGGCCCTACCTTGACACACCATTGTCATTTTATTCATGCTGCCTTTAGTGCATCTCATTATAATTATATTCATATTTGTATTGGTATTATATAGACATTTGTAATGTTTGTGAATGTGTGATCATTCAGCGTGTGCAATATAGTCTTACTTTGAGGGATTTTTAAAAGATCATGTGACATGGTTTTTGCCTACCAGTGACTGTGGTCTAGCTGGGAGAAGACAAAATACTTTTACATGCATTTTGCATTTTACTACTCTATGTACATGTAGTGCTCACAACATTCAATGAATGGCAGGGAGGATTGGTTTTACCTCCATTTTCCTTGTAGGATGCTAAAGAACAGCAAAGTTGAAGGGTTCGGCTACATAGGTGGAAGATTAAGGTAGGACTTGAAACTATGTGACTAACATATTACTTTGGGAAAAAAAGGCTTGAAGTACAATCACAATGCTTTTGCCTTAGATTGTTGGCAATATTAAATGCCACTCCTGATTTACATGTGAGTCCTATGTAAAGGACCTCATGTGATTCCTGTCTGACTCAGGCATTCTGTGAATGCTTCCTTTACTTCTCTTTCCTGGCCCTGTGCTTTTATGGGTGAATTACACAGGACTTGATACTTCTAAGTCAAGAGGCTAAGGAAAAACCCAGTTAGGAATAGAGCACAGAACTCTCTCGTATTTTTCAGACAGTGAGTTCTTTTCAGTTACTCTTTCTGCAGTCTTTCTTGTGTTCTGTTCAACACCTTTTTTGTGGTAGGTAGATTTACGTTGGTAGGATCACTGAGGCGTAGTTGAAGCTGATCTGTACTGACGTCTTATTTTCAGTTTGTAGAGGCCCCAGGGCACTCGTGTGACAAATGGTGCTGTGTAAATTAAGATGCAACTGAGGGTCTCTTCAGTGTTTCTTGAATTAAGTTTATTATGTGTGGTAATTTGCTCCTAGAGGGTTTTGTTGTTATTTGTTGTAGTGACTGTGGCAGTAATGAGCCTGCTCCCAGCATAGCTTGGCACGTGCCATATGGATGGTTTATTTGCATTTGGCAGGACTCCATGGTGTACCCTGAACAAATGAATCAGCCTTTTGGGGGGCTGGGGAAACTGAATCATAGGGAGACTGTGAGTTCCCAGTGATCCTGAGAAGGGGGAATACCAGAGAGTTCTGTGTTATGTTCCTAACTGGGTTATTCCTTAGCCCATGGAGTATTAAGTCCCATGTAATTCACCCATAAAAGCACAGAGCCAGGAAGGAGAAGTAAAGGAACCATTCACAGAGTGCCTGAGTCAGACAGGAATCACATGAAGTGCTTTACACAGAACTCACATGTAAAGCAGGAATGGCTAATAATAGTTCAACAATCCAGGATTATGATCCAGTCTCAGGACTGTCTGCTTTATTGTAGTAAACACTTTATCCGGCAGCTGCACTGACCTAAACCATTTGAAGAACTTAAAAAAACAAAACAAAACAAAACAAAACAAAAAAACCTTCAGAGTGGTCCCAGAGCCAACACACTAAAGCTTGTACACATCTGATTGTCACAAACAACCTTGTAAGATAAACAGAGAAGGTGATATTTCTCCATGAGTCAGTGAGGTCATGGAACTTGCCAGGGTCACACAGTAAATAGCAGACCAAGAATTGAACCCAGATTTTCTGATCACTGCTCAGGATTCTCTAAGATTTAACGTGAAATGGTGTATCATAATTTTGTATTTGCAGCTTCGGTGCCTACCTCCCTTGTTGAGTCTTCATAAGTCAGACCTGGAAATTTGCAGAAATTCCTGGCTGGGAAATATAAGGCAGGTCTGAGTTTAAGAGAGGAAGCCTTGGTTAGCAAGAAGACCCTGGTAGACAGAGTCAGAAGTCCTTGCTTTGCCCCTTTTAGTTTTCTGTCTACAGTTGAGTTACTTAGGTGCTTCATGCCCCAATTTCTTCTCTTTAAAATGAGATAATCTAGTAACTATTCATAGGATAGTTGTAAGGATGAAATGAGTTAATGTATGTAAAGTACAGGACACCGGGGTGGCTCAGTTGGTTAAGCATCCGACTTCGGCTCGGGTCATGATCTCACTGTTAGTGAGTTCAAGCCCCGCGTTGGGCTCTGTGCTGACAGCTTAGAGCCTGGAGCCTGCTTCAGATTCTGTGTCTTCCTCTCTCTCTGCCTCTCCCCTGCCCATGCTTGTGCGCACTCCCATACATGCTCTCTCTCTCTCTATCTCATAAAATAAGTATATAACATTAAAAAAAATTTTTTAATAAAAAAATATATGTAAAGTGCTTAGTTCAGTGCCTTGCACACAGTAAATGTATTTAGCTTTTATTACTATGGTAAATACTACACAGTTTGTAAAAACCGCAAAAACTAATCTCCCTCTTTCTCTGTACTTTCTTATTGAAGAATTATAGGGAAACAATCTATCCACTCTTCGGCTTCTTCCTTCTCTGCCTGCTTGTCCTCCTCCCTCTCCACTTCCTTCCCGACTTCTTTCACAGGACAGCCTGGCTCAGAGATTATAGTAAATACCAGGGGCATTCAGTTGATCACAATATCCATTTCGTTCAGGGCTTCTCATATAATGTTCTGCCTTGTGACGTCGGCATGGAAGAAGAATTGTTTCCAGGCCTCGAATTGGGAGGGAGGTTGGTTTTCTTAGTCACATGCAGCAAGGCGTGAGTCAATCCAGAACTGGACAGCATTGTTTGTCAGATAGAATCATGTCAATAGGACCCTCCTCTACCTATTCCTTCGTGTCTCCCACTCCATCTCGGGACCATCAGATGTCTGGCTTCCCCATGAGCTGGCCTGACTGAACTTGTAGTAGGTATGTCTCTCAGGGCCCACTACCCCCTGTCTGATTTCACTTCTCCCTCAGTCCTCCCGTCTCAAGCTTTCTGGGTGTCTGGTTACTCTGCTCAACTAATTCCATCTTGGGTATTTGTGGAAAAAATTAATAAACATATTGAGGCATTAAAGAAGCAATATAAAAAGCATCTCCAAGTCAGTAACATCCTCCGCCTGCCCCATGGCCTGGCACAAAAGCAGTGGCTTAATGAAAATTTGTTGAGTAAATTATTACTTTGGGTGTAAAATGCATTTACTCTCCTAACCATGTGTTTGAAGCCTAATTCGACTACCACTTCCTTTGTAAAAACTGTTCTCATATCAAATATAAATTCTCCCACTTTTCTACTCTAAGAGAACTTTATAGGGAAGTTTATGTATCTAGAGTTTATACTATATTCTTTATTTAGGGAAAGAAAAAAACTAAGCTTTCATATCTAATTCTCACAAGAACTGTGTCAGGATTATCATCTTCATTTTATAGCTGAAGACACAGAGGCTTAAGTGATAAGAAAGATCCCAAGTTTATGCCATTCATAAGTAGTAAAGCTGACCCCAGAATTTACTTTCAGCTGTTAAATTATTTCTGTTGGAATATATTCTTCAGGTGAATGTGTATTTTATTTGGTTGTGGCCATGTTTTAATTTCACCACTAAAATGGAAGCCCCTTTTAATCTAAGGACTATCTCTGTCTCATATTGTTGTGTATGCTTCCCAGAGCTTCACACATAATAAGTGTTTGAAGGTAAAGTGCTGATTTTAACAAGGCTCTTCAACGCTGCAGTCAAAGGGGTGACCAATGGCAGAATTTCATAGAAAATCAATGCAGAGAGAAAAAAAGTTTTAGGGAGGAGAAAACTTCTTTCCCTGTGTAGAGCTCCCTATTGGCCCTTCTTAACTTTTTAAGATGGACTCTAGAGCATAACCCTCTGGGTCCTCTTTCTGATAGTTTATGCCCCGCCTGTGAATTGTACCACTAAGTAGAGCCTTCACCCTTTCTCATACCTGAAGCCACAGCTCTGACACATGACATAGACTCAAGAGAACAGTGATGGTCCGATGCTACCAGTCCTGGGCCAAGGTCCTCCAGGGCTAACTGAGACTCATCACTATTAATATCTGAGTTTCTATTAATAGTCTCTTCTCACTGTGAGCTAATTTAAATCTTCTGTTCTCTAAGCTATTCTTAACTAAATGTTCTTGGGCCTGGGCCTGGTTCCCGGTTACAGATCATAACTCTCCATTTTCGTTTTTTGTGTTTGCAGAAATAATAGGAATTCTGCCTCTGTTGATCCTCAGAGGAGAGATGGGGCTCTGTTGGAATTTGGGGTGGGACAGTTCTTTGTTATACAGAACTGTCCATGCATTGTTTGAGGTTAGTATCGTGTCCCCTGTCCTAAATAATGCCTGTAGCGGTCCCCAGACACTGTGACAGTTTACCCTTCATGAAGTACACACACAAATTTCCAAACCCTAGGAGAGTGGGCAGTTTTGCTACTGGTTGAAAGCCACTATAACCAGATGCCTATTTCTGCCACCTTGATTCTTGTTGATTTAATTCCCTATCCAGGTTCGAACTAGGAGCGGGGACGTTCCCCTCTACATTTTGAGAAAAGGTTTTCAGCTTCTACAGAACCTTTTTTGTGTGTGGAGAGCAAATTAAGACTCTGAAATAGGATCTCTTGGGGGATTGGGCTCCTAAGACCAATTGAATGTCACTGTTATTCAGTCAAGACAGGTCTTAACCACACTGGTTGGGGGGCAGTAGGTAAAGAATGAGGAATTAACTGTTAATGAGTAAATTAGTGTGGGGTTTCTTTTGGGTGGAAGATAATTAGGGTGGAATTAGGTGGTGGTGATGGTTGCACAACTTTCTGAATATACTATAAGCCACTGGACTGTACACTTTAAAAAGTGAATTTTATGGTGTGTGAATCAGATCTTAATTTTTTAAAAATGCATTGTCTGCTCTTCTTAGTATTTTCCCCACCTATCACCCAGTTTCTCAAGCTTGAAACATAAAAAATCTTACAGTCAATTTCGACACTTGCCTTTCCCTTAGTTTCCATTTCTAATGGGTCTCTAGGACCTAACCTCTTCTTTTTTTTTTTTCTAGGACCTCACTTCTAAGTAATTCTCGATCCCCATTTTCTGTCTCTGTCCCTGTTACCAAGGACCCCACTCAAACTCTCTTCCCTTACCTGTATTATTGTGACCATCTTAATTTCTTTTCCTGTCTCTAGACTCTGCCCACCCTCATCATCCTTCCAGGACACTTCTAACGATGTCTTCTGCAACATTTTATTGTATAATACACATACAAAAATGCATAAAACATACATTATAATAAAGTAACCGCTCATATTACTATTACTCAAGTCAAAAAAATTGACAGCACCTCAGAAACCCCTCTGATTTCTCTTCATAATCATATTCTTCTTACTTCACTCTGGCCCTCTCCCCCGCCCAAGCATAGCGAATTTTGTGCCTTTGTTTATAGTTTTACCATGAGTATGTGTATTCCTAAGCAATAGTGTTAGTTTTGTCTATTTGTGAAATTTTATTTACTTATTTTGAGAGAGAGAGAGAGAGACAGAGCAGGGGAAGGACAGAGAGACGAGAGAGAGAGAGAGAGAGAGTGAGCGAGAGAGAATCCCAAGCAGGCTTTGCACTGCCAGTGCAGAGCCCAATGCAGGGTTAAACTCACAAACTGTGAGATCATTACATGAGCTGAAATCAAGAGTCTTAACTGACTGAGCCTCCCAGGTACCCCAATTTTGTCTATTTTTGAACTTTATATAAATGAAGTCACATTTTCAGTCTTGCTTTCTTCTCTCAACTTTAAGATCCTTTCATGTTGTTGTGTGTAGCTCAGTTATATTTATTTAAAGCCTAGATCTGATCCTGTTTCTTCCAGCCATCTAGATGGTTAAGTCTACTTAATGCTACTTGATGTGGCAGCATTCCAGGCTTTCTGGGATAAGATCTGAACCTGCCTCCCTAGCCTCATTTGCTGTGACCTCCCCACGCTCTACATCATTTCTTTTAATCACACAGAGAACTTGCTGTTCCCAGAAGATGCCATATATTTCTATGCCTCTGTGTGTTTAAAATATGGAATGTCTTCCTACCCTCTCCTCCTTGCATATTCTGTGACTCCCTTTCTCAAGGTACAAAAAATCATTCTCTTTCCTATGTTCCATAATTTGTTATGCCTTTCTCCACTTTAACACAATTTGTCTGACTTAGGATAACTGAAAATGGTTGTTGAGCATGTAGAGTGAGCCAGGTACTGAGATTGGATTGGTGCTAAGTAAATGCTCAGTAAATGTTACTTTCTTCCCCACTTTGCATAGTGGATGTTCAGTCCTATAGTTGAATTTTTTCAGTGTGCCATCATTCCATCTTTAAATCAGCGGTCTAGGGTATTGTGAGCTATCTACTCAGGAGCATCTTTTTGAAACCTTTCCTGATGGTCAAATTTCTGGCTGATGTGAGCAGTCTGTCAGGTACTTGGAGCTTCCAAGAGGCTTTTGTGCCTAAAGAGAAGTACTGTCATCTATGTATAGTTTGTTTACTGTTTAACTTCAAAACTTTGAAAATTTTGAAATTTTTTGCACATTTTTACATTAGTTACTTATATACTTGTTTACATTTTCTTAGCATGACTGCAGTTAGAAGTTTAATTTGGCATTTCTCTTGAATACTTCAAAAACCTTAAATAGTAGATAAGACATAAACAAATACATTGATCACAAATCTCTTTTTTTTTAAGTTTATGTATTTGAGAGATACAAGGACAGCTCAAGCAGGGAGGGGGGGAGCAGAAAGAGAGAGAGAGAGAGGGAGAGAGAATCCCAAGTAGGTGCCACCCTGCCGGTGCAGAGCCTGACATGGGGCTCAAACTCATGAAACCGTGAGATCATGACCTGAGCCAAAACCAAGAGCCAGACACTTAACCAACTGAGCCACCCAGGCACCCCTGATCACAAATCTCATTTGTATATTTATGCTTAAAACATTAACACCTTGGGTTTAATTAATTTCTTCATTACTTTTGTATTTATTTGCATTCTCTTCTCTGGCATCGCTATACTTATTTTGATAATCTTCCCAAGATTTAAGTTATAATTTTTTTTTTTTGATACAGATCCAGGATTTATATTTTCTTTTTTATTTATTTATTTATTTATTTATTTTTTAATATATGAAATTTACTGTCAAATTGGTTTCCATACAACACCCAGTGCTCATCCCAAAAGGTGCCCTCCTCAATACCCATCACCCACCCTGCCCTCCCTCCCACCCCCCATCAACCCTCAGTTTGTTCTCAGTTTTTAACAGTCTCTTATGCTTTTGAGTTTCCCAGGGAAATAACCTTTCCCAGAGAAATGACAAGAACACAACCTCATCAGGGTCTCAGTTGGTTAAGCGTCTGACTGTTGGTTCCGGCTCAGGTCATGATCTCATGGTCTATGAGTTCGAGCCGATCATGGGACTCCCCTGCTGACGGTGTGGAGCTGCTTTGGATTCTCTGTCTCCCTCTCTCTCTCCTCCTCCCCTGCTCACTGTCTCTGTCTCTCTCTCAAAAGTAAATAAATATTTTAAAAAAGAAAGAAAATAACCTAACCAGAATTAAAAGGGAAAGAAACACCTTTTCAAATTGGCAAAGTCCTGGTATCCAATGACAGACTGGTTGACCTTTGGCTGGGGCACATGGCTTGGTTGTTTTCTCAGTGTTGTAGACCAACCACTGGTTAGGAGGCTGAACTTCCTTTTTCTAAATGAACTTCAGTTACATTAATGCAACTTTAGTTAATGACTTTCATATAGGTTTTACTTTTTATTTTTTTAATGTTTATTTCTTTATTAGAGAGAGACACACACAGAGATAGAGAATCCCAAACAGGTTCTGCACTTGAACTCACAAAGCTTGAGATCATGACCTGAAACCAAGAGCAGACATTTAACTGACTGAGCCACCCGGGTGCCCGGTTTTACTTTCTTAAATTTTAATATATATTCCTTTTTAAAAAAAAGTTTTTTTAACATTTATTTATTTTTGAGACAAAGAGAGACAGAGCATGAATGGGGGAGGGTCAGAGAGAGAGGGAGACACAGAATCTGAAACAGGCTCCAGGCTCTGAGCTGTCAGCACAGAGCCCGACGCGGGGCTCGAACTCACGGACCGCAAGATGATGACCTGACCCAAAGTTGGACGCTTAACCGACTGAGCCACCCAGGCACCCCTAATATATATTCCTTGAAATGAGGAATTTTTTTTAGTTTCTTGCTTGGCCAGAGTTATAAAATACCGTCCAGTCATTATGGTGTCTGAGCCAATGTTAGCATTATTCAGAACTTACCTATGCCTCAATATTATGTCATTATAATTAGTGATGCATGTAGGGCAGTGGTTTTCAAAGTGTGGTTCCAGGACCAGCAATATCAGCATCTTCTGGAGAGTTTTTAGAAACGCAAATTCTCAGACATTCTCCCCCGCCCCCGGCCCACTCCAGACCCTCTAAATCAGAAACTCTGGGAATGGGGCCCAGAAATAGGCATTTTAACGTGTGTCCTATAGGTAATTCTGGTACATGTTTTCCTCTTTTTTTTTTTTTTTTTTTTTTCCGGGTGCATGTGAAAGTTTGAGAAGCATTGCTAGACAATGAGAGAATAGGAGTTCATGGAGTTAGCCGTCCTTTGCAAGCTGAAGTGTTCTCTTGGGATGTATTACTGCACCCTCATTTCCCTTGGTCAGTGTTTATGACCACCAGCGCTCCTTAACTGTTAGATCCCCTCCCCCTTTTGTTAGTGATCTGTGTGACCACCAATGCTGATCAGTCCTTCCTGTTGTTTGTATAATTTCTACTTTTTCTTGTATTTCTTACTTACTCATAGTTCCCTGTATTGCTTCTTTCTTTTCTTACACTTATATAAACAGTTACGCATCTATAATTTATATCACATATATTGCTTAATAGAAGAGAGGAAATGTCCAGTGTATTCACTCCCTTCTCAATAAAATCAATAAAAATATCAAATCCGATTATAGTCACCTTTTATACTTTATTTTTTGCCTTTTATATTAAAAAAATCTTTGTACACTTTATTCCTTTAAATATTATGAACTCATATTTTCACAGGGTGAAGTTACTTTTAAAAGGTTACAACGTGGACATTGGGAATTCCTTTAAATCTAGTCCTGATTTTCAGCAGTCCTTAGTGTTTTTCCTGTACAATTTAAAGCAGCCCTTGCTTTTATTATTGAATAAACGCATTCAGACCTATCCTAATTTTTTTTTATTCCATAATATGGAATCCACTCCCCTCCAAAATGTTCTGATTCCTTTGGCAGAGAATAATACGAAGGACCCACATTCAAGACTGGAGGTGCACATGTGAGGCTGTGGTGTTCACACGCACTGCTCTCTTGGGCCACTCACAGTGACTGGAGTTGGAAAGTTTTGTTTTTTTTTTTTCAAATTTGAGTTTATATATGGGTTCCATACCTGACTTTCCCTAGAGTGTGTGGTTTTATTGACCCTGTTTTACATAGATATCAGACAGTATTTTTAGCTACCACTGTGGTCTCTTTGCACTAAATTATGCCCCAATAACAGGGGTGTTTAGAGGCACATGACCAAAACAATGAGACGATAAAAGTTTATATTTGTACATAACCCTTTTTTAAAAACATATATCTTACCCTATATTTTCCTTCTCTATAACCATGTAAGGTACCTGGAATTTGTTCCATTTTACAGATAAGGAAACCAAGGCTCACAGAGGTTAAGTGACTCATCAGGGTCACATAGCTAGTAAGTGATATCTGGAATTTGAACCACACAGCTTCATGCATTACCATGCATCTTTTCTGTCTTTTGTTTTCAAAAAGGTTAGAAAACACTTGTGCATCTAAAATAACATAAATAATATTCAGGGGCACCTGGGTGGCTCAGTCAGTTGAGCGTCCGACTTCAGCTCAGGTCACGATCTCGCGGTCCGTGAGTTCGAGCCCCGCGTCAGGCTATGGGCTGATGGCTCAGAGCCTGGAGCCTGCTTCCGATTCTGGGTCTCCCTCTCTCTCTGCCCCTCCCCCATTCATGCTCTATCTCTCTCTGTCTCAAAAATAAATAAATGTTAAAAAAAATAAAATAAAATAAAATAACATAAATAATATTCAAAATGAAGCTTGTAGCCATTAACCAAGACCTGCTTACACATGAAATCTCTATTTATAATCCTTTTAGAGAAATTTTCTATTCCAGTTGCTGTATGTTGATAGTTTTAGAAAGTACATAGGTTTGGATTTGGTTGGGATTGATTATGATTAATGCAGATTAAGATATCATCTTATATTCTGGTTTCTGGAAAGCTTATTTCAGTTTAGGATATAGTACAGTAAAGTAGAAGGTTCTAACAAAAGTTAGAACAAGTACTAAATTTCTAAGTATAAGTCAGGCATGGTGGACAGGTATAAATTTAATATAAGGGTACGCATTCTAGATATTAAACTACCGGAGTTGATTCTGTATTTTTGTCTGTTGCAGTGTAACATTTTTTGCTCAGATAAGGGTTAAGGTCGGAAATGTCTTGTTTCAATCATTGAGTTTTATTTGGAAAGTCACCAGGGTTGAGCCCGGGAGATACTTGACTTTTCCTTGAGGCAGCCATAGGTCCCCAATTGCAATCTGTGAACCTGTGCTCTGAAGTCATGGAACAAATTGAATCTTGGGAAAGTAGCTGGAGCCCCAGAGGGTACCATGTCACAGGGTCAGGATGCCTCAAGATGGAAAAATTACCTAAAAACTGAGTCCCTCCTCTGGTATGTATTATTCAGCTCTCTTATTCACTCAGACAAAGGTGGAGAGGTTGCTTAGAAATAAAAGGATTAGATGGTTTTTACTTCCTAAGATGAAAGGTCCTGGCACTTCTAGTTCCTGATGTAGTCAGTACCTAACTCCACACAGACAACTCTGAATCAGAGAAGTGA
Source organism: Neofelis nebulosa (assembly GCF_028018385.1). NCBI lineage: Eukaryota > Metazoa > Chordata > Mammalia > Carnivora > Felidae > Neofelis > Neofelis nebulosa. The sequence goes on from NC_080791.1 coordinate 53,989,749, forward strand.
CTACCATTAGGCATGCAGTTCTAAAGCAGGCTTTGGGACACCTGGAGCCTAGTGTGCCACTTCCTCTTCTCATCAGGTCCCCTGTTCTGCATTCAGGATTCATTCCTATCTTCAACCCTGATCTCCAACCTGGTATCCGTCTAAAGTAAATATAAGTTGTCGTAGACCACTACTAGGAAATTTGGGAAATTTAAGAGATAGGTTGTATACATATATCAAATCACCACAATGTACACTTTGAATATCTTACCATTTTTATGTCATTTATACCTCAATGAAGCTGAAAAAAATTTCCCCAAATTAAAAAATGCATGTAGGACTCAATTTAGACTAAAAGACTTTTTGTGTCCTGTCTTTAAAAAAAAGAATACTGGTATAATGATATGTGGCATGATAAAAAGGAGACTTGGGTTCTTGTTCCAGGTCTGTATGGAACTTCCATTCATGAGGTTAGTAGACCATTACTATTTTCTGGATGAATGTTCCTTGACCTACAGAGTGATGATGATACTCCTTTTCTTGCCTTTTCATAAGACAATTTTGAAAATATGGAAAAGAAATGCATACTCTGATAGCTTATCAGTACTGGGTCTTCAGCCAGCATTCAGTTTAGCTTTTGCTTTGTGAAGGGGAAGATAGGCATGGTCCCTGCCCTTCCAGAGAGTTCCCCCAAATGCATTTGTGCAGAATCTTAAAGGATTAGTAGTATTTTACAGGGAACATCTCAAAGGCACCAACTACAGGGTTTCTGGGTTAAAGCAGGTTATTCCTCCTGGAGTCTAGGATATTTGTGGGAGTAAGAATAAGAATAAAGAGAGGGAATGGTGTAGAAGGCAGTTACAGGAAGTAGCTTGGGTCAAATAAAAGAAGGTCCAGAGATAAGTTGGAAAGTTGTACTGTAGGCCAGTGCCTCCCAAACTTTCTCATATCATCATATAATATATATTCGTATTCATTCATATGCACTTTTCATTGTCAGGCTGCTTTCCTTAGTGTTGAAGTAATCAAAACCTTTCAGTAATTTGGGCACACTCTCATTGTTTCAAAGTGCTGCTAGGCAATAAGGAGCCTAGTTAACAGACCAGGAAAATTCTCTCTTCTTCCATCTCTCCAGAATCCCAGATTGTGATGGGATTTCAACTCTTTAGATTCATGCATTAGGACTCGATATCTGTAGAAATAGAGTACATGAAAAATGGATCAGCCATCACTACCGATTTTACAAACCTTGAAAGATAAGCTTAGTAGTCGAAGGGTCTGGGAAGTGGGGAGGAGATGGATAGTGATTGCTAAGGGATATAGGATTTCTTTTTGGGGTGATGAAAATGTTCTGGAATTAGATAGTAGTGATAGTTGTACAACCTTGTGAATATACTAAAAAACATCATTGAACCATATACTTTAAAAGGATAAATTTTATGCCATGTGAATTGTATATCAATTTTTTGAAAAGGGTAATATGAGAATATTATGAGCAACTTTACCTGAGTAAACTTGATAACTTATATGCAGTTAACAAATTCTATGAAGGATGAAGCTGACACTGAGGAAAGTAAAAATCCAAATAGCCCTTGTATTTATTAAATTACTTAAATTCTAATTAAAAACCTCCCACAAAGAAAACTCCAAGCCTGATGACTTCTCTGGTAAATTTAAGGAAGAAATGATACCATGTTGTTTCTTTCCAAATTGATCTCTAGATTTAATGCAATCCCAGTTAAAATCCAGCACTTTGGAGGTTTGTTTTTTTGATAGAAATTGATAATCTGATTCTAAAATTTGTATGGAAATTCAAAGGAACTAGAATAGCCAAACACTTTTGAAAATGATTGAAATTGGAGGATTCACACATTACCTGATTTCCAGGTAATTTCCAGGTAATTTCCAGGTAAACTGAAGTAATGAAGACAGTATGATACTGACATAAGCATATAGAGAGATAAATTGAACATAATAGAGAATCCAGAAATAGACCTACATATATTTAGTCATTGACTTGGAACAAAAAAGCCAAAGCAGTCTCAGAGAGAGAGGATATTTCTTTTCCGAGACACTGCTAGAACAGCTGAATATCCATTTGAAAACCATGGACCATGATCCTTATCTCACAGTCTGCACCAAGATGGATCATAGACATAAACGTAAAACTAAAATTATAAAAATTCCAGGAGAAAACAAAGCAGAAAATCTTTTTGTCTTGGGATAGAAAGGAGTTTTTTAGAGAAGAAACATAAGACAGAAAAATGTCAGAGCTACTAAAAAAAAACAATAAATTTGATTGCTCAAAATTAGAGACTTTTGCTCATTAAAAGACACCATTTAAAAAATGAAAAAGCAAGCCATAGACTGGGAGAAATATTCTCAGTACAGATAACTGACAAAGGACTGTACCCAGAAATATATAAAGAACTCTTACTCCTCAGTAATAAAGCAAAAACAAACAAACAAAAAACCTCAATTTAAAAATGGGCAAAAGATTTGAACAGACACATCACAAAAGAAGATCACGACCAATAAGCTCATGGAAAATTGCTCAACATTATTAGTCATCAGGGCAATGCAAATTAAAAACATAGTGAGACACTACTGCACACCCACTAGATTAGCTGTAATGGCTTAGTGTTTTAGAGAAGCTGAATTCTCATAAATTACTGGTGGGAACACAAAAATTGACAACCACTTTGTAAAAACAGTGTGACAGTTTCTTACAATATCAGGTATATGCTTACCATGTGATGCAGCCCTTCCATTTATAGGTATTTACCTAACAGAAATTAAAACATGTTGACAAAAAGACATGTGCGTGACTTTTCATGGATGCTTTATTCATAATAGCCCCAAACTGGAAACAACTTAATTGTCCATCAATAGGTGAATGGATAAAGAAATTATGGTACCTTCATAAAATAGTATACTACCAGCAATTTAAAAACTACTGATGCTTACAGCAATATGGATGAATCATAAAACTTTATGTTGTATGTAAGAAGCCAGCCATGAAAGAATATATGCTATATTATTCCATTTCTATTATATTCTTGAAAAGACAGATCTAATTTATAGTGATAGAAAGTAGATCAGTGGTTGCCTGTGGCCAGGGTGGGGAGTAGAAATTAACCTAGAAATGGCTCAAGGAACCCCTTTAGGGTGTTGGAACTATTCTGTGTTAATTGTGGTGGTGGTTAAATGGTATGTACATTTGTCATGCCTGAACTCTTAAAATGAGTGAATTTTAGGGGTGCCTGGGTGGTTCAGTTGGTAGAGTGTCCGACTTCGGCTCAGGTCATGATCTCGCAGTTTGTGAGTTCGGGTCCCGCCTCGGGCTCTGTGCTGACAGCTCAGAGCTCAAAGCCTGGAGTCTGCTTCAGGTTCTGTGTCTCCCTCTCTCTCTGCCCCTCCCATGCTCATGCTCTGTCTCTTTCAATAATAAATAAATGTTAAAAAAATTTATAATAAAAAATAGGTGAATTTTGTTGTATTTAAAACTTATTGTATAAGCCACTATAATTTTGACTTTAAAAAAACCAGGGGGAAAGGGGCAGCTGGGTGGCTCAGTCAGTTAAGCATCTGACTCTCGGTTTCAGCTCAGGTCATGATCTCGTGGTTTCATGGGTTCGAGCCCCACAGCAGGCTCTGCACTGATAGTGTGGAGCCTGCTTGGGCTTCTCTCTGACTCTCCCCACCTCTCTCTCTCTCTCCCCCACCCCTTCCTTGTTCACGCTCTCTCTCTCTCAAAATAAATAAATTAAAAAAGAGGTTAGAGTGGGAGAGAGCCAAAGCATAAGAGACTCTTAAAAACTGAGAACAAACTGAGGGTTGATGGGGGGGTGGGAGGGAGGGGAGGGTAGGTGATGGGTATTGAGGAGGGCACCTTTTGGGATGAGCACTGGGTGTTGTATGGAAACCAATTTGCAATAAATTTCATATATTGAAAAATAAATAAATAAATAAATAAATAAATAAATAGGAAAAAAAAAAAAAAGGGGGGGGGGGAGGCATTAGCCCAGAGGTCATTCTTCTAACACTGTATAAAGACTTATAAATTAAAAGAAACCTTTTAAAAGAGATCATATAGAGCCCATGGAATTGTCTCTGTATAGGAATGTGTTTCAGATACACATACTTCATGCAGCTTGATTAATGTAAATTAGAGCTCCCAGGAGGCAGGCGGGGCATTTATTTTGATCACCTGAACTAATCTTCAGAATTAGGTTGTTTCTCCTTCCATCCTTTGAATTACTTTCCTGCATTTATATTGAGTGGTATGATTAGGGAAGAGAAGCCAGGCTCTGGAAGAGCCCCATGCCCAGTTCATCCTGTACTTTAGAAGTATCTCTTCAGAATATTTGCTCATGACCAGCAAATTCCAGAAAGCACTGGATTTTGTGCTTTTGCTCACGTATATCTACAATCTGAGCACCTTAGGGAGATTCAGTCTAGTACGGTGGAGTAAGAAGCCCTGCCTGACATTACCAACCCTTTGTCTTTTCCTGTGGCTTAAAATGTCAGTAATTGAAAGGAAGCTGCAGATCCACAGATAGAACATTCACACTTTATAAATGAGGACTCTGTGGACCAGAGCAGTAGTGTTCTCCCCAACCTGGGTTCACATGCCCAGTTAAATGACCAGAGAGAGAGCTAGAAGTACACCCCAGATCTCCATGACCCAGTTATTCTTTCAGTGCAGCTCACTAAATGGTAACCACATTTCATTAACCATCATTAACCATGCAGTTCAGTGTTTCTCCGAATGGGATTCTTGGACATTCTATTGTGGAGATACTTGGGGTTTGTGTCCGGGACCCCACTCAAGACTAACTGAGTTTGAATCTCTGTCGGGCCTGGTACCTGGGAATATCTGCATTTGAACATGTGTCTCCGAAATTCAGATACACACTGAGGTTTTGAGTACCTCTGTAGAAGCAAAGAAGTCACACAATCAGGTATGTGTTTAAGAAAGTATGAAACCAGGTCTGTAGGGAAGCCAAAGCCCAGGAGCCTTCTCTTCTCCCATTACTTGAAGTGGGGGAGCCTGATGAGAGAAGCCTTTGTCCTAGAGGAAGGGGAACAGTGTAGCTCTATTGATGGGCATGATTTGTCTATCCTTCCTCCAATGTTGCCCTGGTTTTTTGTTTTTTTGTTTTTGTTTTTGGTAACCTTTGCTTAATTCAGGGCTTTAAATACAACTTAGAGCATTCAAGGACATGAGAAAGAGGTTCCTCAACGGAATGACCTTTGTTTCTCCAAAACACAAAGGGCTGGCAACAGCTCATTTGTTGTTTTGTCAATGGAAGAGGTAATTCCACTAATGGTTTCCATGAGTCCCCTGCAGAAAGATTGACCTGGTCTTTGGGAAATCAATCTCATACAATTTAGTCAATGTAATCACTCATACAAGGCTCTCTGGTTTCCCAGATGTGACACTCTCTCACACACATGTCCAATTCATTTTACTCCTTTGTTTTTGATGCATTTGAGGCAAAGAATGCCCAAAATGCATTGTGATAGGCTTGTCAGAGAGATGTGGCTGTGGTTCTCACCCTAAGCCATGACATAGCCCAACTACTTGCTCAGGTAGGAAATCTTAGGAGTCTGCCTTTATACTTCCTTCTCCCATATCTCCCATATTCGGTCTGTTGCCAAGATTAGGCATTTCAGCCTCTGAAGTATATCTTGGATCTATATGTCCTTTGCCACTGTCGTCCAGATCACCATTATTTCTTGAGAAGGTGTGTATTTGGCCTCCCTGCTCATGCTCTTTGCCCTCTACACTGCATTTGCCACAAACTAAGAAATGTAAATATGAAAATAAAGTGTAAAACCGTTCAGTGGTCTCATGTTTATTTAAGACCACCATATAGATTAAATTGTGAAAGTTCCCTTTTTAGAAACATTTATTTATTTTGAATGAGAGAGAGACAGAATGCATGAGCAGGGGAGGGAAAGAGAGAGAGGGAGAGCAAGAATCCCAAGCAGGCTCCACACTGTTAGCACAGATCCTAACATGGGGCTCCAACCCACAAACTGTGAGATCATGACCCAAGCCAAAGTCAAGAGCTGGACCCTTACCTGACTGAGCTACCCATGCACCCCAAAATGTGAAAGTTCCCTTATTTCTCTTATATACTCCACTCTTCTCCACAGAGAACCACTGGTACCAGTTTGGAATACTTTTCTAAGTGTTTGTAAAACGCAGGAGTGTGTGTGTGTGTGTGTGTGTGTGTGTGTGTACGTACATATATGTATACTGTACATACACATATATATGTGGTGATGTGTATACATATGAGTTCATAAATAGGATCATACTACATTGTTCTCAAGCTTGTTTCTTCAATTGCTGATATGTCAATTTATTTAATTATATCCCTGTTAAGGGATCTTCTATTTAAGATAAAATCTAAACTTCATTAAATGACCCACAAGGCACCATCATCATCTATTGCTGCCTTTCCCTCCTCCTACTCTCTGCTCTGCTCATTATGCTCCAGCCATGACCTCCTAGGTCCTCCCTTGAGCCAAGCTTTATTTCTTCTCAGGACCTTTGCACATGCTTTCTTCTATGCCCAGTCAGGCTCCTCACCTGAGTACATGACAGTGGTTCCCACAGGGTGGCCTGGGTCCTTGAAAACATGAATACATACTTACACCAAGTATTTACCCCCTGAATTTACAAGTATCCATACTTTTTAAAAAATGTAGACAATTGAATTAATAAAATAATTGAGTTAATGAATTCATAGTAGTTTTTATCTATTAGCTAATAAATACTATAAAATCATTATTGCTCTATGGGGGAATTCTCAAATTCTAAATTTTACATTAACATTTGGTATCAAGAATGATTGACCTGTACACTCAAAAACTAATATAACCTTGAATGTCAACCACAACTTAAAAAAAAAAAGAAGTGATTGGTATACAGAAAAAACATAAAACTCTGCACGTGAAGCCCTTAAAATAATCCCAGACCACTTTTCCCGTAATTTCCTTTTCACAGTTTTTCATCCTCCTTCCTTCAACTTTACCAACCTTAGCTTTATTACTTATTATTTGAACACCCCAAGGTTTTCCATATGTAGTTATTCCTCCTAATCACAGATTTCAGATTCTGCATTTGCAAATTCACCTACCTGCTAAAATTGATTTGTAACCCCCAAAGCAAAACTCACAGTGCTTTCTTTCATGATCAGGCACAGATGTGCCTGTGTGCAGAGCACTGGAAACTTTCAGTGCCCCACACACACATTCCCCAGTGGAGGTGACAGAGCGGTGCTCTGCCTTCTTGCTTCAGCTCTCATGCTCTTCCCTCCATCTGTTTAATGCCATGCTTTTCACTGGTGGTTTTGCTGTTTAAAAAGGGCCCCAAGCATAGTGTTCTGAAGCTCAGGAAAATTGTGCTGTGCCTTATGGAGAAAACACGTGTATTTACAACCTTCATTCAGACTTGAGTTGCGGTGCTGTTGGCTGAATTCAGTGTTAATGAATCAACAGTATATATTAAATGAGGAGTCTTTAAACACAAACATGAGATAAGATTATATCGGCTGACAAACATACTGTGACCATGGGCTTGCAGGAAACTAACCCTGTTTTTCTCCTAGGAAAAATGAATATGTGTTCAATAATTTAGTGTTCATGGTGACTTTATAGGTCATAACTACTGTGAATAACAAGAGTTAACTGCATGCATATTATTCTCTTTTCCTGAAAAAGCCTTTTTCCCCTCCAGCCTTGTTTCTGCAACTGCAAAACTCCACTTATCCTCCAAGACCCAACAATGTTGCTTGTGCTCTTCAGCTTTCCCTGACTCCTCCCAGGTAGAGTGGTTCTCTGCTCGCAACCATTAGCAGAGTCCTGAGCTCAGAGTACTGAGCTACCTGGGTACTATTCTGAAGGACCTGGCAGTGATCTGTTGGATAAATGTTGATTGAATGATTGAAAGGAGGAAGGTGACTAAAACGGAATAGAAAAGAAATTGAAAGCGAAGGAAGCTGAAAATGGATTGAATCATGAGTATGATAAGAGCACGTGGGAAGGACCCCTGAGTTACCCTTGTGGTAACAAACTGCTCTGGGTCTCAGTACTGGACACACGCTTAAGACCTGTGTTGACCAGATATTGACCTAAATTCCTTTAAATGAGAAAAGTCACCTAAGCCTACAAGGGGGAAACCTGAGCTCAGGATCAGCTTAATAGGACTTACATTTCATCAAGATCCATCTTTCTAACTTGACACTCTTCAGGTTAGCTGTTCTCAGACTCCAAACGGCTGTCCCTACAACCTCAGGCTCATATCATCACAACTTTCTGTCCAGTGATAGAGGCCACTTTGAGTCAAAGACAGACTGGAGGCCTGGAGTTGAATCTTAATGACTGTTAAGACTGGCTTCGATCATGTGCCCATCAGTGAACCAAGGATCCCATGATCTCCCCCCTGAAGCCTAGGGTTGGAGTCGGTTTCACATAAAAGTGATCTTTCATATTTATGATGTCTGTGTGCCATCTCCCAGGATAGAGGTTGTTAGAATCCTGGAAGTGTTACATTAGCAGGTCATCTGACAAAAAGGTTTTGTTTGTTTTTTTCCAAAGAGGGACAAATAGATATTCTTTTTTTTTTCATATACCTTTCATTGAAGAGTTATAAAGTACGTACCATGTACCAAGTACTTTGCTAAATGCTGGAGATACAAAAGTTCCCTGACCTCAGAATGTAACAGTCTTGTGATAAGATAAGGTTGATTCCATTCCCCAGGAACAAATAAGGTTCATTGGAGTCAGAGAGAAACTTCATTACTCAGATGGATGAGTCTGGAGCATGTAATTATGCTTCCCTCTCCTGGGGGATTTGGATTTGAGGAGTGGAAATAATTATGGACTAAGAGCTGAGACCTGGATTCTAATCCCTCTATTGCTGTCACCAACTTTGAACTTCACCTTTCACAGATTCTCTGGCCAATGTCTCAGTATAGTCAGCAATTTATCTGTATTAGTTTCTCAAGTTCTTTCTGGACCCTAGCCCTGACCCACAAGATGTAGGGCAGATCTCTGCCAATTGTTTAACCTCAATGAAACTCATTTTTCTCATCTGTGAAAAGGGGATCATATTTGCCTTACAGCATTGATTTGGATTAAATGTGATAATGGATAGAAAGCACATGATATATAGGAAGAGTTCAGCAAGTGCCATTTTTCCCCCCTCAGGGAAGTCATAGTCATTTTCCTCACATAGTAAAGTCACTATGGTCTAGAGTAGTTGAAGGATTGTTAGAGGAAGAATAACAAGAAGCCCTTCCTCACTCAAGAAGTGGTCCTCCAGAAATTTGTGACCATTACATGATCCACTGGACTCTTATTGTTTGTTCTTAACTGTTATGGGACAGAAGACTGGCCTGGTGTACTTCATGCTGCAGTGTATAGAGATGTGGTTGTGCCTCACGTACTCACAAGTCAAATCATATTCTTCTATGTCTTTGTGATTGTTTGAACTGGAAGTTTCACTAAAAGAAAGGTGAATGAGTGACTGTGTGTGTGTGTGTGTGTGTGTGTATGCAATTGTGATGTTGGTGAATTTTTTTCTTTACATATAAAGCAAAGAACTTTTTGAAGATGAAAATATGTTTTTAGTATCCCTGACTAATAAGTTCAGTCAGTTGATACCATCCAGGAACCTCAGATTCTGAGGTTATATTATAACTAACGCTAATCCTCACTTGACAGGACTCTCCTGGTTTATTAGCACTTTTGGGCTTCACTCTCATCAGAAAGAGGGAAGTTCAAAGGACACACCCATTTCTAGGAGTTACACAAAACCCTCTTCCAAGAAGTGTCTTGACCTTTCTACAATTTTAACCACAAGGCATGTGAGATTTGGTATCTAGAAAGATGATATGAAGCTCAAGAAGTCCTTAGTCATCAAAGAAAAGTTCTGTTATCTTCAGTTGATACCTAAGGCAAGGCAGAAAATTCTGGGGTTTTGGAAACGTTTTCAGCTGTTAAGGCTGAAAATACAAAGGTGTTCTAGTTAACAGTTGGTTATTTAAAAGCACACATCCCTGTGTTTTGAGAATCTAATCTGATTGAATGAGGTGTTACAATATTAGATTTTCTTGGTTACTAATACATAAGACTCTCAAAATTGGAAGAGACCTTAATCCCTTGTCTGTCTATTGATCCACTGATTGAGGCCCCTTTCAGTCCCCCTTCTCACCCTTAGCCTAAGCCAGGGGTCGGCAAAAAAATCTTGCCCAATACCACTTTTTCTACCTAGTTTTATTGGAATACAGCCATTCTTGTTTGCTTACAAATTGTCTGTGGCTTCTTCCCTGCCATTATGGATTTGAATAGTTGTGACAGACTATATGGCCTGCAAAGCATGAAAGAATTACTCTCTGCCCTTTACAGAACAAGTTTGCTGACCCCTGGCCTAGGCTGTCTTGTCTTCAGTATCCCCAATGCTGAGTAGTTCCCCAGTTTCCAAGGGCCCTGCTTTGGACCACTCTTACACTGAGCAAATTCTTACACTGAGCAAAAATCTGCTTTTCTGTAGTACACGCCTGTTGGCAGTAGTTCAACTTTAGAATGTGGGATCACCCAAAATAAATCAAATTGCTCTTCCACATGTCAGCCCCTTATATCTTAGAACATTATAATCATGACTCCAGGCAGAAGCTCACTGAATCCTAGTACTATAGGATTTCAAGTCCCGTCACCACAGCCAGACCTGAACATAACATCCTATGCACTGTGGCCAGTGTAGAGCTAACTTGCCCCTCCCCCCCCCAACCACCTAAGGGTTCTAGGTGCCAAGAGCAACAGGAGGAAGTCATGGCCTCATTCTACACGCTACCTTGGAATCTAACGTAAAGAACAGAGACAGGTTCATATGGGACATGCACTCCTCTCAACACTGGGAGTGATGCAATTTCCAGGTCATGTGTACGCACATGTGGTCTAAATGGTTGTGAAATGGTTTTGGTTTTTTTGACTGGATTTGGGTACAAAAGGAAAACAGTCACTTCTGTTTCATCAGAGAAGATGGTGGTGTTCTCTTAATCACAGACACAAATGGAAGGTTCTAACTTTCCTGAGAGTAGGCCCCTATACCCTATACTCTTTTAAGTCCCATTGTTGAATAAAGTGACTTGCATTGCCTTTCCCTTTCTGTCTCCTTGCCATTTTCTTTCAGGATGGCAGATTACTGCAACAGCTTTCTAAATAGTTTTTTCTGCCTCTCATTTTTCCTTTCTGTGGCTGTCTTCATCATTGTGCCAGATAACAGCACAGCAACAGTTACTTCTCTGCTGATCTATACTCTTCAGTGGCTCCCCATTACCAATAAAAGAAAGAATTTCTTAGCGTGATGTTAAAAGCTTTCCGGGACCCCTGAGCTCTTCTTTTTCTCCTTTTCTACACTTTTAAAAGAGACCATTCCATATTTTCTGAACTTGTCTTACCTTTTCCCATACCCAGACCTTGGTCATACTCTGTCCTGTAGAAGAAATGTCCATTTCTCCTTCCTTCCCCAAACTATTACACCCTGTCTTCTTCATTGTTCATATTCATTCATATTTTTCTTTCTCCCTTTCTCTCTCCATGCCCCAACCAAATTTGATTACCTACTTCAGGGGTCTAATAACATATTATATATTTCTTTATGGTACTTCTAAAAATTTGCCCTTTTTTAAAAAATTAAGTAGGCCCCACCCCCAACATGGGGCTTGAACTCACGATCCTGAGGTCAAGTGTCAGATGATCTACCGACTGAGCCAGGCAGGTACCCCAACATTTGCTTTTTCATTTTAGGGACATGTGTTCATCTCTTTTATTCCTGCAACATTGTAAACTCATAAGTTACTTGAAAGTAATTAATCTTACCTCTTTTCTATATCCCTCAAAACATTTAGCAGAATTTGTGCTTGTTTTACTGAATGCTACAAAGGAGCTTGTTGATTTGGCATGAGCAGTGAAGTAGCAGGAAGAACTGAATAGAAGTAGTTAATTTTGAACCTGAGAAACTGAAGAAGAGTCATAGCTTTAACCAAAAGAGGCAGAATTCAGAGCGGTTGCTGATGTGTGATGCAGGGCAAGAAGGAAGAAAAGATAATGCCTTTTTTTTAAGTTTGTTTATTTATTTTGAGAGAGAGAGAGTGTGTGAGCATGGGAGGGGCAGAGAGAGAGGGAGAGAGAGAATCCCAAACAGACTTCATGCTGTTAGCACACTGAGCCTGATGTGGGCTTCAAATTCAGGAACCATGAGATCATGACCTGAGCCAAAACCAAGAATCAGACTCTTAACCGACTGAGCCACCCAGGTGCTCCAATAATGTCTTCTTAATGGTGATTGAGAAGAAAGAACATAGAGTGGAAAATCTGGGGATTTTCTATAATGATAACTCTTCTGCCAATTTCATGATCTCACGAATCTCCTTGGACTGCTTTTAATTCAAGAACTATGTACTTGGCACCTATCATGCCAAGGTTGGTTCTAGGTGCGTTTATGTTTTTTAATTTTACTTATTACTGTATGCAATATTATTAGTTTTGTATTTTCCCCCTTTTATATGCCTGGTTATTGAGGCTTAGGAAACTTAAAAAAATTTGTCCAAGTTTATAGAGCAAGAACAAGGACTGTAATTCAAGTCTTTTCACTCTGAGCTCAGGCTTTTCTCATCCTACTCTATAGCATCTCAGTCCTGCTCTCCTTAGTTCTGTGCATTTGTGCCCCTTGCTTTGAGTTTGTGTTGCTCTGAATTAATAGGTTTTTTTTCTGCCTGGCTGGGTTGTACCAGGAATTAGGAAGAAAGAGATACCCTTTTAACTCTTCATATTGTCTATTTGACATTTTTAAGTGGCTTAATACAGCTTATTATTGAAAACAAGAAAAAAACTCATGGTGAGATGTTTAAGCATATAAGTATATACACTTATGTTTTAATGAAATTTAGCTAGTTCACTTAGTTCAATGAATAAGAGCACTCATGCACTGCAGGAAGGCACTGTGTGAGGTTCTGTGAAAGGGGAAGACTCTCTGTTCTGAAAAAGCTCTAGATGTTGGAACCTTGAATGAAGGATGATCAAAAATGGTGACATTAGAGGACAGCATTCAAATATAAGAAAAACTTTGGACAATTTAGACAGGGAAGATTGGGACGCTTTTCACAGGGAAATTGAGCGTGTGAAGGTAGAAAAGTATATTTAGGAAACAGTGAGAAATCAACTTGGTTTGAGTAGTAACAGTGTGTGTATATATATGTATGTATGTATATATCACATTATAAATAAAGGAGTATAAATGAGATGGGAATGCAGGTTTGAGCTGAATCGTAAAGGCTCTAAAACTGAGCCCCAGAACTCGAGCCCATCAGTAGATGGAATGGATAAACAAAATGTGACATCTACACATAATGGAATATTATTCAGCCTTAAAAGGGAATGAGATTTTGACACATGCTACAACATGGATTAACATTGAAGACCTCATGCTAAGTGAAATAAGCCAGTCACAAGAGGGCAAATATTGTATGATTCCACATACACGAGAAGTCCATTTCACAGAGACAGAAAGTATAATGGTGGTTTTTAGGGACAGGGTATAGTGGAGAATTGTGAATTAGTGTTTAACAGACATAGAATTTCAGTTGGGGAAGATGAAAAAGGTGTTTATGGCTCTACAACAATGTGAATATACTTAATGCCACAGAAATAACTGTACAATTAAGTAGTTAAAATAGTAAATTTTATGTTCAGTGTATTTTACCACATTGAAAATAAATTTAAATTTTTTTAATTAAAAAAAACCCTAAACCATAGAATTTGAACTTTGCTATGCAATTGACAGGGAACCATTAAAATTTTGGATAGTGGGAGGAGTAACGTGATCAGAGTTTTGCTCTGATTAAACTGGAAGATTAGGGGCACCTGGATGGCTCAGTCAGTTAAGTGTCCAACTTTGGCACAAGTCATGATCTCATGGTTCATGAGTTCGAGCCCCACATCAGACTCTGCTGTCAGCACAGAGCCCACTTTGGATCCTGTCCCCCTTTCTCTGCCCTTCCCCTGTCATGCCCCCTATCCCCCTTCTCAAAAATAAGTATTTATAAAAACTGGAAGATTAAACTGGATGCATTTTATAAGTATTTAATTAGGAAACTAGCACGGCAGTCCACATGTACATAATAAGCACTTGAAATAGAGCAGAAACGCAAGCATGATATGGGCATTTCTTTTTTTTTTTAACGTTTTTATTTATTTTTGAGAGAGACAGAGTGCAAGCGGGGGAGGGGCAGGGGGAGGGGGACACAGAATCTGAAGCAGGCTCTAGGCTCTGAGCTGTCAGCACAGAGCCAGATGCGGGGCTCGAACCCACGAACCGTGAGATCATGACCTGAGCTGAAGTCGGACGCTTAACCAATGGAGCCACCCAGGCTGGGCATTTCTGAAAAGTGTTGCAATGAACATACTTGTGCATGTATTTTGGTGGATATATGTACATAATTATTTAGGGCATGTATCTAGGAGTAGAATTGTGAGGTCCTGGGGTATATGTTCAGCTTTTGTAGATACTGCCATAGTTTCCCAAGATGGTTATACCAATTTACACTCTTACTAATACGGTATGGAAAGTTTCAGTTTCTCCATACTCTTCCCCATGCTTATTACTATCAGTCTTTGTTGTTAGAACCATTCTGGTGGTTGTGTAGTGGTATTAATTTGCATTTTGCAATGGCTAAGGAAATCAAGATCTTCTTTTATGCTTGCAGCCTTTTGGATGGATGTCTTTTGTGTAGTGCCTATTCAGATCTTTTGCCCATTTTTCTATTAAGTGGTCTTTCTCCTGCTAATATGTGGAGTTGGATTTTTTTAAATATATTCTGAATATGAGTCTTCATGGATATATGTATTGTAAATATCTCCTCTTACTCACTTGGTTTTTCATCCTCTTGATGGTGACCAGACACTAAGTGTAATGTAATAACATTGATCACTTTTTCTCTTGTATTATTAGCAACTTTTGAGTATTCCACAAATTTGTGTAGCCCAAAGCCATGAAGGCATTTTCCTCTAAATGCTTTATAATGTTGTATCTTTCACATTTGGATTTATAATGATCTGAAATTAATTTTAATATATAGCATAAAAAAGGATTAAGAATCTTTTGGGGCATCTGAATCGTTCAGTCAGTTAAGCACCCAACTCTTGATTTCAGCTCAGGTCATAATCTCACAGTTTGTGAGTTCAAGCCCCATGCCAGGCTCGGCATTGACAGGAGTCTGCTTGGTCTCCCTCTGCCCATCCCCTGCTTGTGCACTGTCTCTCTCTCTTTCTCTCTCAAAAATAAACAACCATTTAAGAATAAAAAGAATCTTTCTTCATACTTACCAAATGACCTATCACCGTTTATTGAAAAGACAGTTCTTTTCTTTATAGTACTGCAGTATCAACTTTTTCACAAATCTAGTGATGAAGTATGTATGGGTCTGTTTCTGGAACCTTCTGTTCCAATGGCCTATTTGTCTATCTTTTAGGCTTGAGCTGCTTTTAGTCTTCTAAATAGACAAGGCTTTCCTCCCAGTGGTTACCCTTGGTTATACCCACCTAGCCCTAGAAATGGAAAGTAGAATGTATTAGTTATTTATTACAGCATAACAAAAGGTTTAAAACTTACTGGCTTAAAACAACAATAAATATTATTATTTCTTAGGGTTTCTGTGAGTCGAGAACTCAGGAGCACTTTAGATTGGTGGATTTGGCTCAGGGTCTCTCATTAAATTACAGTTAAAAAGTTGCCTACTGCTGCAGGCATCTGAAGGCTTGGCTGGGGCTGAAGTATCTGCTTCTAAGAATAGCTCATTTACATGGCTGGCAGGAGGCCTTACTTAGTTCCTCACCATGTGCACTCCTCGGTACTGCTTGAGTATCCTCACAACATGGCAGCTTATCCAAAGGCAAACAGGAAAGAAGCTATAGCATCTTTAATTACTTAGCCTTCAAAGCTGCACGGTCATTTATGCAATATGCTGTTGGTCATCCTTATTCAGTATGGGAGGGGACTACATAAGGCTATACTGGAAAATAAGACTCATTGAGGGCTATCGTGGAGGCTGACTACTACACAGAAAAAGAGGAGAAGCTTGTTGGCATCTTAAGTTTGTTGTTTCTCCGGGAACTTTTATTCCCTAAGGCCTAGAATCATGCCTTGCCTGGCCAGCCTACAATCCCTAGAGCTGGCATTAGTTTGAAAGGTTTGGAAATCCTGGTGAGTCTTGGTGTTTTGTGCCCTCCTGCTCAGAAGTCTGAACTCTGAAGTTTATTCATATTTTCACAGTATGAATCCCTAAGATCCCATCCCTATCCCTGACTGGAAAAGATTGAGGACAGCTGGATCTGGTCATAGTCGGTAGCCAGCTGTTAACCTTTCTCTCCATGATCTTTATTTTTCTTCTCTGAGAAATAGTCCTTTCCTCCTTATGGTTTTCTTCAAATACATTTCCCATCTGTGAACATTCCAATTCTCTTGTGGATCAGTTTCCTTTTAATTAACTTTATTTTGAGATAATTTTAGTTTCATATGTAGTGGTAAAAGTAATACAGAGACCCCACATACCCTCTACTAGTTTCCTCACAATGGTAACATCTTCTGAAACTGTACTACAGCATCACAAGAATGTTGATATTGATACAGTCAAGATCTAGAACATTTCCATCACCGCGGGAATCTTTCATACTGTCCTTTTATAGCCATACTCACATCTGTCCTACTCCAAGCCCCTCCTTTAAACCACTGACAACCACTAATCTTCTGTCCATTTCAAGAATGGTACATGAGTGGAATTGGGCAGTATGTAGCCTTTTGGGATTGGCTTTGTTGATGCTGCCTAACTCTGTGGAGATTCACTCAAGACTTTGCATGTGTCAATACTTTTTTTTTTTATTGCTAAGTAGTATCCTATGGCATCACAGTTTATTTAAACATTTACCTATTGAAGGACATTTAGATTGTTCCAGTTTGGAGCTATTATAAACAAAATTTATATAAACATTCATGAAAAATTTTTGTATGAATGTAAATCTTTATTTCTCTGGGATAACTACCCAGCAGAGCAGAGCAGTTGCTGTGGTGTATAGGAGTTGCATGTTTAGTTTTTTTTTTAAATGACCAAACTGTTTTCCAGGGTGGCTATATCATTTTAGATTCTTTCTTTCTTTTTTTTTTTTTTGTTTTAGTTTATTTATTTATTTCAAGGGTGGGAGAGAGGGAGAAGGAAAGAGAGAATCTCAAGCAGGCTCCATGCTTTCAGCACAGAGACTGACAAGGAGCTCAATCCCACGAACCTGCAAGATCATAACCTGAGCCAAAATCAAGAGTCAGACACTCAACCAACAAAGCCACCCAGGCACCCTGATCATTTTAGACTCTTACCAGCAATATTGAGTGACCCGTTTTCTCTGCCTCATTGCCAGCATTTTGTGTTGTTATTTTAGCAATTCTGATAGATCTGTGATATCTCATTGTATTTTAATTTCTGTTTCCAGAACAGCTAAAGATATTGAGCATCTTTACATGTATACAGATTTACCATCTGTATATTCTCTTCAGTGAAGTGTCTTCCATGTCTTTTGCCCTTGCCCTAATTCCCTTTTCTGACTGTTGAGTGTGATAGTTTTCTGTATGTTACCAGATATTATTCTTTGTTGAATATGTGGTTTGCAAGTATTTTCTCCCACTCAAAAGCTTCTCTTTTTATCTTTTTTAAAATTTGTATTATTTAAGTATATTTGATATGCAGTGTTACTAGTTTGAGGTGCACAACATAGTGGCTTGACATTTCCATACATTATGCAGTGTTCACCATGATAGTGTAGTTACCATCTGTCATCATACAACACTGTTACGGTATTATTCCCTTTGCTATACTTTTCATCTCCATGACTTATTTATGACAGAAAGTCTATACCTCTGTGTCCGCTTCAACTATTTCACACATTCTCCCCACCTCCACCCCTGTGGCTGCTACCAGTTTGTTCTCTACATTTATGAGTCTGTTTCTGGTTTGTTGCTGTTGTTTGTTTGCTTGTTTTGATTTCGAGATTCCACAGGTAAGTAAAATCACATGGTATTTGTCTTTCTCTGACTTAATTCATTTAGCATAATACCCTCTACGTACATACACATTGTTTCAAATGCAAGATCTCTTTTAATGGGCAAGTAACATTCTTCTCTGTGTGTGTGTATGTGTGTGTACACATCTTCTTTATTCATTCATCTATGGATGGACACTTTCCATATCTTGGCTGTTGTAAATAATGCTGAAATGAATATAGAGATGCATGTATCTTTTTGATTTAGTGTTTTCAGGGTTTTTGATGGGGGGAATGGTAAATATCTAGAAGTAGAATTACTGGATCATATGATAGTTCTATTTTTAATTTTTCGAGGAATCACCATACTGTTTTCCGCAGTGATTTCACCAGTTTAAATTTTCATCAGCAACACAAGGGTTCCCTTTTCTCCACATCCTTGCCTACACTTACTATATTTCTTGTCTTTTTTTTTTTTTTTTAATTTTTTTTTCAACGTTTTTTATTTATTTTTGGGACAGAGAGAGACAGAGCATGAACGGGGGAGGGGCAGAGAGAGAGGGAGACACAGAATCGGAAACAGGCTCCAGGCTCCGAGCCATCAGCCCAGAGCCTGACGCGGGGCTCGAACTCACGGACCGCGAGATCGTGACCTGGCTGAAGTCGGACGCTTAACCGACTGCGCCACCCAGGCGCCCCTCTTGTCTTTTTGATAATAGCCATTCTGACTGGTGTGAAGTGATATCTCATTGTGGTTTTATTTTCATTTCCCTGACGATTACTAATGTTGAGCATCTTTTCATTTTTGTCTGTGTTAACTATCTGTATGTCTTCTTTAGGGAAATGTCTATTCAGATCCTCTGCCCATATTTTAATCAGATATTTTTTCTTTTGGTTGTTGAGTTGCAAGTTCTTTATTTTTTTTATATTAACGCTTTGTCAGATAAATCATTGGCAAATATCTTTTCCCACCCAGTAGGTTGGTTTGTTTTGTTTTGTTTTGTTTTGTTTTGTTTTGTTTTGTTGATGGTTTCCTTCACTATGCAAAAGCTTTTTATTTTAGTGTAGTCCCACTTGTTGTTTTGGTTTTGTTTCTTTTGCCTGAAGAGAAATATTCATAAATATATTGCTAAGGCTGCTGTCCAAGAGACTACTGCCTGTGTTTTCATTTAGGAATTTTATGGTTCCACATCTCACGTTTAGATCTTGAATCCATTTTGAGTTTATTTTTATAAGAAATTTCTTTCTTTTGCATAAAGTTGTCTAGTTTTCCCAGCACCATTTACTGAAGAGACTGTCTTTTCTCCATTCTATATTCTTGCCTCCTTTGTCATAGATGAATCGATTGTGTAAGCATGAGGTTTTTTTCTGGGCTCTTCATCCTATTTGATTGATTTGTGTATTTATTTTTGTGCCAGTATCATACTGTTTTGATTATTATAGCTTTGTATTATATCTTGAAATCTGGGATGTGATACCTCCAGCTTTGTTCTTTCTCAAGATTGTTTTGGCTGGGGGTGCTGGGTGGCTCAGTCGGTTAAGCATCTGGCTCTCAGCTCAGGTCATCATCTCACAGTTCATGGGCTCAGGACCCATGTTGAGCCCCGTGTCAGGCTCTGCACTGACAGCATGGAGCCTGCTTGGGATTTTATCTCTCTCCCTCTATCTCTCTGCCACTCCCCTGCTTGCTCGCTTGCTCTCTCTCTCTCTCTCTCTCTCAAAATAAATAAACATGTTTTTAAAAAAAGATTGCTTTGGCTATTCAGGTTCTTTTGTGGCACTATCCAACTTTTAGTATTATTTGTTCTAGTTTTTTAAAAATCCTTTTGGTATTTTGATAGAGATTATATTAAATCTGTCATTTGCTTTGGGTAGTGTGGACATTTTAACAATAATAATCTGTCTAATTCGTGAGCATGGTATATCTTTCCATTTGCTTATATCATCTTCTGTTTCTTTCATTAATTTCTAATAGTTTTCAAAGTATAGGTCTTTTGCTTCCTTGGTTAAATTTATTCCTAGGTATTCTTTTTGGTGCAATTGCAAATGGGGTTATTTCTTAATTTCTCTTTCTGCTACCTCATCAGTAGTGTATAGAAACACTAATACACAAAACGTTTCTGTATATTTTGTATCCTGAAACTTTACTGAATTCATTTATCAGTTCTAATAATATTTTGGTAAAATCTTTAGGATTTATATATAAATAGTGTCATGTCATTAACAAATAGTGAAAGTTTTATTTCTTCCTTACCAATTTGGATGCCTTTTGTTTCTCATCTGATTGGTGCCAGCTAGGACTTCCAGTACTATAGTGAACAAAAGTGAGTGGGGTTCCATGGTGTAATGGTTAGCACTCTGGACTCTGAACAAAAGTGGCAAGGTGGACATTCATTTTTCCTGATCTTACGGGAAAAGTATTCAGTTTTTCACCATTGAATATGATGTTAGCTGTGAGTTTGTCAAATATGGCCTTTATTATGTGGAGGTGTGTTCCCTCAAAACCAACTTTGTTGAGAGTTTTTATCCTTCATTTTGTTAATGTGATGTATCACATTGGTTGATTTGTGGATATTTAACCATCCCTACATCCCCAGAATAAATCCCACTTGATTGTCGCGAATGATCTTTTTAGTGCATTGTTGAATTGGGTGTGCTGATATTTTGTTGAAGATTTTGGCATTTATGTTCATCAGAGATACTGGCCTAGAGTTTTGTTTTGTAGCCACTTTTTCTGGTTTTGGTATCAGAGTAATGCTGGCCTCATAGAAAGAATTTGGACGCTTTCTTTCCTTTTTCTATTTTGTGAAATAGTTTGAGACAAATAGTTATTTACTCTTCTTTAATGTTTGGTAGAATTAACTTGTGAAGCCATTTTGGCCTGGACTTTTGTTTGTTGGAAGGTTTTTTGTTTTTGCTTTTGTTTTTGTTTTTAATTACCAATTCAATTTTTTTTTTTTTTTACTAGTAATCAGTCTGTTTTGATTTTCTGTTCATTCTTGATTCAGTTTTGGAAGATTGTGTGTTTCCAGGAATTCATTCCATTTCTGCTAGGTTGTATAGTTTGTTGGCATATAATTTTTTGTAGTAGTCCCTTACAATCTTTTGTATTTCTGTGGTGCTGGTTGTTACTTCTCCTTTTTCATTTCTAGTTGTACTTATTTGAGTTCTCTCTTTTGTTTTTCTTGATGGGTCTGACTAAAAGTTTATCAATTTTGTTTGTCTTTTCAAAGAACTACCTCTTGGTTTTGTTGATATTTCCTCTGTTTTTTTAGTCTCACTTCATTTATCTCTGCTGTGATCTTTATTATTTCCTGCAATTTACTAACCTTGGGCTTTGTTCATTTTCTAGTTCCTTTAAATGTAAGGTTAAATGGTTTGAGGTGTTTTTTTTTTTATTTGTTTCTTGAGGTAGACCTGTATTGCTATAAATTTCCCTCTTAGAACTGCTTTCACTGCATCCCAAAGATCTTAGGCCATTGTGTTTTCGTTTTTATTTGTCTCCATGTGTTTTTTTTAATTTCATTTTTTAATTTTTTATTAACCCACTAGTTGTTTAATAGCATGTTGTTTAGCTTCTATGTGTTTGTGATTTTTTCCAGTTTCATTTTGTTTTATTTTTTATTGTAATTGATGTCTAGTTTCCTTACTGTTGTAGTCAGAAAAGATGTTTGATGTGATTTCAATCTTCTTAGATTTACTGAGATTTTTTGTGGCCTAACATGCAGTTTTTCCTCAAGATTGTTCCATGTGCACTTAAAAAGAATGTGTAGTCTGCTGTTTTTTGATAGAATGTTCTATACATATCTGTTAAGTTCATCAGATCTAATGTGTCATTCAGAGGCACTGTTTCCTTATTGATATTCTCTCTGCATGATCTGTTTATTGATGTGAGTGGAGTGTTAAAGTCCCCTACCATTACTGTATTAATTGTCAACTTCTCTCTTTATGTCTCTTACTCATTGCTTTATGTGTTTAGGTGCTCCTGTGTTAGATGCATAGATATTTACAATTGTTATATCTTCTTTTTGGATTGATTGCTTTCTCATCATTTAACACTTGTTTGTCCCTTGTTACATTGTTTTCAAGTCTATTTTGTCTGATACAAGTATTGCCATACTAGCTTTTTTTTTTTTACCCCCTCATTTCTGTTTGCATGAAATATCTTTCTTCATCCCTTCACTTTCAGTCTGTATGTGTCTTTTTGTCCTCTTAAAGACTTTTGCATAGCAAAAGTTTTACATTTCATTGAAGTCTAATTTATAAGCTTTTGCCTTTTATGGATTCTGTTTTTGGTGTCAAGTCTGAGAACTCTTTCTTAGCCCTAAACCTGATAGATTTCCTCCATTTTTTTGTCCTAAATGTTTTCTAGTTTTACATTTAAGTCTATCATTCATTTTTAGTTCTTATATAAGAGGTGAGATTTAGATTTAGTTCTTTATGGATATCCACTTGCTTCAGCATTATTTGTTGAAATGGCTGTCTTTCTTCCATTGAATTGCTTTTCACCTTTGTCAGAAATCCGTTGGGTGTATTTGTGTGGCTCTGTTTCTGGGTTCTCTCTTCTATTCCTTTGTTCTGTGTGTGTGTCCCTCTGCCAGTGCCACATAGGCTTGAGAACTGTATGTGTATATATAATAATTATTGGAATCTAGTAAATTAATAGCCCCTCTTTTATCATATTTTTCAATTTTTTTTACACTTTCTTTGCCTTCCTATATACACTTTAGTGTAATTTTCTTTACATATGTAAAAACTCTTGATGAAATTTTGAGATTATGTTAAACCTGAGCATCAATTTGGGGAGATGTACTATGTTGAGTATTCTCATTCATGATCATGGTATTTGGGTTTTTTTTTTCTTTCTTCAGCATTGTATAGCTATCAGCATACATGTCCTGTGCATAATCCGTTAGATTTACACTTATTTAATTTTTTAAAAACAAACTATAAATAGCATTTTATTTTTGTTCTCTATGCCCACATGTTCACTGCTAGCATATTGAAGCAAGTTGATTTTCATATGTTTATCTTGTATCTTGTGACCTTACTTGACTCATTAGTCCCAGGAGATTTTTAGCTCTTTTTTTTTTCTTTTTTTTTCCCTATATCCTTGGGATTTTCTATGTGGAAAATTATATCATCTGCAAATAGGGACAGTTTTTTTCTTCATTTCCAAACTGTATGCCTTTTATGTCCATTTCTTTATTGTCCTCACTAGAATTTTCAGCAAGAGTGGTGAGAGTAAGCATACATCCTTGCCTTGTTTTGGATTTTAGGGGAAAAGCATTCATTCTTTCAATACAAAGTAGAATGTTGGTGTTGATCTTTTGTTGGTGCTTTTTATCAAATTAAGAAAGCTCCCCCCTCTTCCTATTTTTTAAGTGTTGTTATTATAAATAGGGATCAAATTTTGTCAAATTTTTTTTCTGTATTCATTGATATGACCATGTGGTTTTTCTTTAGTCTATTACTATGGTGGATTACACTGATTGATTTTTGAATATTGAATTAGTTTTACATCCTTGAGATAACCCTCACTTGGTTACGTTATATAATTCTTTTTTTTTTTTTTTTTTTTTTGGGACAGAGAGAGACAGAGCATGAACGGGGGAGGGGCAGAGAGAGAGGGAGACACAGAATCGGAAACAGGCTCCAGGCTCCGAGCCATCAGCCCAGAGCCTGACGCGGGGCTCGAACTCACGGACCGCGAGATCGTGACCTGGCTGAAGTCGGACGCTTAACCGACTGCGCCACCCAGGCGCCCCTATAATTCTTTATATATCTTGCTGATTTCTCTTTGTATTTTATGTTTAAGTCCATGATCGATTTAGACTTAATTTTTGTTAAGAAATTTTGTATAGATATAAGAACAGTCTTGAAAAAGCTTTCTTCTTGTAACATGTTCAGGTCCCATGTTCTCCTTGCATTATGTGTCAGTAATCCAACAGTAATTTTTCATTTCTGTATCATGAGACACTTTCAAGCTGAAGGCCCCAGATTTCCTTATAAATATTTAGTACATGGTCAGGGGCACCTGGCTGGCTCAGTTGGAAGAGCATTGACTCTTGATCTCAGGGTTGTGAGTTTGAGTCCCACATTGGGTGTAAAAATTAATAAATAAACTAAAAATAATAATAATAAATAAATAAATAAATATTACATGGTCACTGTTCGTATCAGAATGAAGAGAACAAGAGAGTAAAGAACTCACATCATATAGAATCCACACTATACCTTTATCTTTCTTAATCTCTTTGCTGTACTTCTCTTGTTGTCCTCCTTTCCTGCTTCTGTGAAAATATATATATTTAAGTTGCATTTATTAGTTTGAGTAAATTAATATATTGATAGAATGAAGAAAGTCAATAGATCTTTACTGAGCTCTCATATAGCCCAAACACTTTTCCAAGTAACTTTTGGCCAGAAAGGAGCCTAACCTCAAGATGTTCAGAGCTTAAAGGGGAGGAAGATATATAAATAACTGAAATGCCAAAGAAAGCACAAATTATTAAAAGAGTATAATACAGAAGCACCAGCTCTACCCAGGAAAGTTAGTAAAGCCCTTCCAGGGGAAGTGATACTTCAAGCTGGCACTGAAGGGACATAGGAATTTTCTAGATAGACAAGGTGAGGGTAAAGTCATTCTAGGAAGATGCAGTAGGTTGTGCAAAGACAGGAAGGCATGCAATTATGTGGTATATTTGGAGAATAATATGTAATGTGTTATGCACTGTAGTAAGTTCTGTAAGACCAGGAATTCATGCTGTACGCTCAACATCTAGAATACTACCTGTAGCATAGTAAGCACCAAACAAATACTTGGATGGATGGATGGATGGATGGATGGATGGATGGATGGATGGATGGAAAGAAGAAAGCAAGGAGGCATAAATGAGTCCAGAGAGATAAGAAAATTTCAGCAATAAAGAGCCTTGTTTAGTAACATTTAGCAAAATGTCTACCAAGATTCATAGAAGGATACAGATGTTGTTCATAATATACTTGGGAAGAAACAATAAATTCCAAAATATCTGTAATATGTTGTAAAAAATGACAGGCCATAAAAACTACATAAGAAGTGTTACAAGTGTTCAGAAGAAGTAGAGGTCCATTTCAGCTGAGAAGATCAGAGAAGTTGTCATTGGAGCTAGACTCTTTGAAGTTGGTTATACTTGTGTTCTCAGTTTGATTTAAAAAAGAAATGTGCATAGACTTGGAGAGATATGGTGTGGCAGAAGAGGGATGGGAATTTGGGACTAGACTAGACAGACTTGCCTGCTTGGTCATAAATTTATCAGCATTTTATAAGCAGTCATTTATCAGCCTACACCACTTCCTTGGAAGCAGAACCTGACAGGCTCCGATGTTATCTGTAGTAAACACCTTTTTCTTGTTTATGTGGGTGTCTCTGTGTTTGTTTATGCTTGTACCTGCACACCAGTGATTTGGAGACAGCTCTTTCTGCAGAGACCAGCACTGAAGGGGACACATCAACTGAAACACAAGCTAAACTATTAACAATACCTTTTAAAAATGCACCTTGCTAATCACACACTTCCATGTATATGCATGCACCTGCTACATGGACCACAAGCACACCCAGAGTTCTATAAGCCAATGACCTGGGCAAGATTTTAGGTGACTGTAAATATATAGTTCTTATTTTTTGTTTTCCTCAGCTCGATTCTATCTGGCCATACCTTATATTCATTTTGAGGTAAGACTTATTAAGCATCAGTTCTATCCCTGTAACCTACTAGATGCTGTAAGGAGTTCATGTAATAAAATAATTACTCATTAATCCATTACATAGTTATTGATAACCAGCTGTGTGTCAGGCACTATTTGAAACACTGAAGATGCAGCATGGGATTTTAAAAAAGCATTCTTTGTGTTTATATTTTGAGAGGTAGATACAGACATTCAACAAAAATGTGGCATTTTAGGTGGTGTAAGTACTAGTAAGAGCAGTGTTGCAGAGTCAGGGGGAAAGAGAGTGTGAGGGTTGGGTGGTTAAGAATGGCTGCCCCCGTAATGGGATATTTGAGTAGAGACTTGAAGGAAAGACGTCTGGGGGAAGAGTATTCCAGGCAGAGGGAACATCTAGAGCAAAGACGCTGAGGCAGAAGTATGTGGCCAGTGTGGCGAGAGCAGAATGGCCAAGGCAGAGCATGGCTGGAGATGAGGTAAGAGATGTTGGATGGGGGAGAGTTGACCGTCATATCAGACCCACTGGCCATTGTGCAGACTTTGGTTTTTACTCTGAGATGGGAAGCCTTTGGGGATTTTGTGCAGAGAAGTGACACAGTCTGATTTACATCAGCTTCCATGTTGAGCATCAGTTGCAGGATGAAAGGGTAGAAGCAGGAGGACTACAGAATGGTGGGCTAGACCGAGTGAACTGTTTGAACCAACAGGATTTGTTGTAGATGTGGAATGTGAAAGAAGGGAGTCCATGATGACCTCACTATATGTGGTCTGAGCACCTGGAAGGCTGGAGCTGCTATTAACTGAGACGGAAAAGATTGCAGGAAGAACAGGCTTGGAGGATGTAAAGAGCTCAGTTTTGAGCACACTGGGTTTAAGATGCTTATTAGTTGGGGCGCCTGGGTGGCGCAGTCGGTTAAGCGTCCGACTTCAGCCAGGTCACGATCTCACGGTCCGTGAGTTCGAGCCCCGCGTCAGGCTCTGGGCTGACGGCTCAGAGCCTGGAGCCTGTTTCAGATTCTGTGTCTCCCTCTCTCTCTGTCCCTCCCCCGTTCATGCTCTGTCTCTCTCTGTCCCAAAAATAAATAAACGTTGAAAAAAAAAAAAAAAAAAAAAAAAAAAAAAAAAAAAGATGCTTATTAGTGAAGAGTTGGGTATAAGACTCTGGAGTTCAGTGGAAGCACCTGGGATGGAGAAATACATTTGGGAAGTGCAGCAATTAGATGGTCTTTAAAGCTGTGAAACTGAATAAAATAACCTAGGGTGTGGGTGTAGAGAGAGGAGAGACAGAGACTGAGAACTGAGCATGGAAGCATTCCAATATTTAGAGGTCAGGGAGATGAGTAAGAACCAGCCCTGGAGTCTGAAAAAGAGGCTGGGGAGGAGGGAAGTTGAGGGTGAGCCAAGGGAAGAAGGTGCTTCAAAGAGGACAGAATAAACCATTATCAGGTGTTGTTGAGAGATCAAATAAAACCCAAAAGTTGCTTCAGCAGCCTTGAAGTCTTTGAGAACTTTGTTATGCAGTGGTGGGGCAGCCTGATTAGACTGCTTTCCACCAAAGAATGGCAAGAGAGGAGACAAATGTCCAGTAATATAGAAAACTCTTTGAGGTTTTACTTTAAAGAAAACTGGGCCATCACTAGAGGGGAACATGGGATTAAGTCAAGCTTTATATTTTTTTCCCCATGATGGCGGATGTTGGTGTCCTTATGGGAATGATCCTAGTAGGGAGGGAAAATGCAGTGCTTCCAGAGAATGGGAGAATCATACAGTGGTGTCAGTCCCCTTGTAGGTGAAAGGGGGCACACAAATGGAAGGATATTGGCTTTAGATCGGACGAACTGTGGATGCTCCCTAATAACAGGCTACTTTGCTCCAGATGCGGGCAGATCAGTAAATTTGGTGATGGAGCATATTTAAATTCTCTTGATTGCTTATATTTTCTCATGAAACCAAAAAGTGGCCATGTTGGACATTTAAAGAGAGAGAAGCTCAGAGACAGTAGCCAAAGAGCAAGAGAAAATCTTAGACAAGGTAACTGAGATAGGATCTTGGGGCAGCCTGGGAGCCCACATCTACAAATGACTTAACTACAGCAAATCAGTAGTTAAGCATAGCCTCAACCCAAGGCTATTACATGCAGCATCTTTTTACCACTTTGTGTGGTGTCTGCTCACAGATTACTCAGTCTTGTTGGAAAAATGGAATATACAAGACAGGATAAGAGAATATGTGATCAAGTGTTAAATTCTATAGTATGAAATGATACAAGGAGTTTATTCATTCAGTGATACATATAGAGTATTTAATATGTGCAAGGCCCTATTACAAGTACTCGGGCTATTGCAAGGAGCAAGACAGTGAAAAAAATCTTAAAGTTATGTGCTTCAGAGAAGTTTTAGGTTATTTTTTAAATTTTTTATTTATTTTCAAAAAGCAAGAGCGTGAGTAGGGGAGGGACAGAGAGAGAGGATGAGAGAATCCCAAGTAGGCTCCGTGCTGTCAGCACAGAGCCCAATGCCGGGCTCTGTCTCACGAGCTGTGAGATCATGACCTGAGCCCAAACCAAGAGCTGGACACTTAACTGAACCACCCAGGCACCCCCCACTTCAGAGAAGTTTTAGAAGGCTTTCTAGGTGATTCTTCCAAGGCACCATCATTTGCTTAAAAAGCACAATATACTACACACAAATTAGGGAATTGTTTTTCTGCTGCTGGCTGTGTGTGATATTGCTTCTTTGCTTCCACTCACCATGACTTGTTGGGGTCCCTATCCATATATTGAGATGCTGTGGTTTTGCAAGTTCCACCCTGACTATCAGTACTATGAGTTTGAATCTGTATTCCAGCATAGGGAATAAGTGCTTGAAAATGTCTTAGTCTCCATCTAACTTCTTAATCTAAAAAATTGGAATGCCACATCTCATTTCAGAATGATAAGACCCTGTTCCCATAGTGAAGTGTTGCGCTAACACACATTCTAAGATCATCCTCCATTTTTTAAACTGTGGTGAAGTATGAAAGAGAAATAAGGGCCATGTTCAGCCTGCAGGTGCAACAGTCCCCATCCTTAACCTAGTGATTTCTGAGCACCTGTGAGAAGCTTTGAACGAACTAATGACCTTTTCCCCCTCTTTTTCCTTCTTCCTCCTCAGGCCTGGAAGAAGCGATGGTTTATCCTGCGGAGTGGCCGGATGAGTGGTGACCCAGATGTTCTGGAATACTACAAGAACGATCACTCTAAGAAGCCCTTGAGGATCATCAACCTGAACTTCTGTGAGCAGGTGGATGCAGGCCTGACCTTCAACAAGAAGGAGCTGCAGGATAGTTTTGTGTTTGACATCAAGACCAGTGAGCGCACCTTTTATCTGGTGGCCGAGACGGAGGAGGACATGAATAAGTGGGTCCAGAGCATCTGCCAGATCTGTGGCTTCAATCAGGCTGAGGAGAGCACAGGTAGGAGAGCAAACAGGAACCTTTCTCCCAAGCGGCAAGGTGCTTCCTGGAGCAGGCTTAGCAGTTGGGACTAAGATGAAGGCCTTCAGATCCCTTGAGCAAGGACAGCCCACTGCAGCTAAAAGCGTTCCTCTTTGGCAGAGGAGTAATAGGCAAAGAGTAAGACTGTGAAGGGTCTGATCAAATACTAGAGGAACCCCTGGCCCTAATTACATTCAAATGGGAAACACATATGTTGAGGTTATGAGGAAGCTAAAGGTACTTTGTGGTATTTCTTCAGGTACCTCAACACCACTCCATTTCTCAGCCCTGCACCTTTCTCCCCTTCCCTCAGCTCTCTAGCCCTCTGTGCTCTCTTACCCACCACTTATCCCAGAGGGCAGTCCTCACCTTGATTCCTTCTCTGGTCCACCTCTCCGTGTTCTAGCCCATCTATTTCAGACCATCCTGCACAGCTACACGTGCCACTTTTTTTCCTTTGGGTTTGGGGTAATTACTGTTGATATATAATCCAGTGTTCTTTTATATTCACTTGGGAGGGGATAGGTGAGAGAGGGAAATGCCGATTTATATTTGGGTCTTGTTGACTTTCACAGAATAGTAGCCCAACTTTTGTAACTGAGTTTTAAGTTGCAGAAATGCCCTTTGACAGTTGTTTGGGCTCATCCCCAAACTTGGGGATGATTGAGAAATAGGTTTTTATGTTTGGGTTTTTTTTTTTTCCTGAGGCAGACGGAGAGCTTAAATCAGTAGTTCTTAAACCTGGTTGCACAACAGAATTAAAGGGGAACATTTTTAAAATGTTGATGCCAAGGACCCATGCCAGATCAGCTCACTAGGAATCTCAGGGGTGGGACCTAGGCATAAGTGTCTGTTCACAGCTTCATTCTGAGTAGCAAGCATTCGAGGCTCAGCAACCATTTTCTGTAAATATTTGAAGGCCAATTTTTTTTTGCAACCCTCTAAAAACATACAAACTGGAGCTCCTGGGTGGCTCAGTCTTTTAAACATCTGACTCTTGATTTTGGCTTGGATCATGATCTCACAGTTCATGGGTTCAGCAGTGTAAAGGCTCCTTGGGATTCTTTCTCTCCTCTCTCTGCCCCTTCCCCACTCATGTGCACGCGTGTGCGTGCTCTCTCTCAAAATAAATAAATAAATTTAAAAAAATTAAAAAACACGGAAACCATTCTTAGCTCATCAGCAACATCAACATCATCTGAGAACCTGTTAGAAATGCAGATTCTTAGGATCACCCCAGCCAGACTTACTGAATCAGAAACTCTTTCAACGTTTTTTATTTATTTTTGGGACAGAGAGAGACATAGCATGAACGGGGGAGGGGCAGAGAGAGAGGGAGACACAGAATCGGAAACAGGCTCCAGGCTCTGAGCCATCAGCCCAGAGCCTGACGCGGGGCTCGAACTCACGGACCGCGAGATCGTGACCTGGCTGAAGTCGGACGCTTAACCGACTGCGCCACCCAGGCGCCCCATCTCTCTCTGTCTCAAAAATAAATAAACGTTAAAAAAAAAATAGTTTCTAAAGCCCTTTCTACAGAATGGGAGAAAATATTTCTGGGTCATATACCTGATAAAGGTCTAGTATCTAGAATATAAAAGGAGCTCTTACAAGTCAATAACAGCAACAAAAAGATGACCCCATTTGAAACGGGCAAAGGAACTGTGTAGACATTTCTCCAGAGAAAATACATAGAATAGACGGTCAATAAGCACATGAAAAGATGCTGAACATGATTACGCATTAGAAAATGGAAATCAAAACCACAATGAGATACCACTTCATACCCACTAGAATGGCTGTGATCAAAAAAGATGGACAATGACAAGTGTTGGCAGGGATGTGGAGAAACATCCATTACTCATCCATCCCTCTGCATTGCTAGCAGGAGTGTAAAATGGTACAGCTACTGCAGAAAACAGTGTGGAAATTTTTCAAAAAGTTAAACCTACAACCCAGTAATTCTCTTCCTAAGCATATACTCAAGAGAAATAAAAACAAATGTTCACACAAAAACTTGCACACAAACGTTCATAGCAGCACTATTCATGATGACCAAAAAGTGAACACAACCTGAATTATCCATCAGGTTAGTCCATTATCCAACAAGTAAACAGTATGTGGTGTGGTGTGTGTGTATTATTTAGCCATAAAATGGAATGATCTAACATTCCACGTTGTACATTCTACACATGCATGAATCATGAAAACATTGTGCTAAATGGAAGAAAACACAACGCATCACATAGTTTTTTATTCCATTTATTTGAAATGTCAGAATTAGCAAATCCATAGAGACAGGAGATAGGTTGGTGGTTGACAGTGGGAGAATGAGGAGTGCCTGCTAATGAGTATGGGATTTCGTTTAGGGGGATAAAATGTTCTGGGATTTGATAGTGATGATGGTTGTAAAATTTTGTGAATATACTAAAAACTACTGAATTTTGCATTTTGAAATTGGGGAAATTTATGATACATGAATTATATCTCAGTTTATTTTTTAAAGTTCCTAATTTGATTCTGACAGCCAGCCAGGTTTGGGAACCCCCGTCCAGACTTAGGGCCAGCATCATGAGCATGAGACCTATGCAGTCTCACAGGGCTCCACCCTTAGCCTTACACTTGGGTAATGCTGTACTGTCCCCATTTTGAAGTCCTTCATTTTTTTTTATAATTGTTTAAGGTGTACAGTGTGATGATATGATACATGTGTATGTTGCAAAATGATTACCACAGTAAGGTTAGTTAACACATCTATTATCTCACATAGTTAGGATTTGTGTGTGTATATGGTGGGAACTTTTAACACCTGTTCTCTCAACAATGTTCAAATATATATTACAGTATTATTAACTATAGTCACTATGTTGTACATTATATCCCCAAGACTAATTCGTTTTATAACTAGAAGTTTGTACCCTTGATCTTCATCCATTTCCCCTGCCTCTGCCCCTGGTAACCACCAATCTACTCTCTGTTTCTGTGAGTTTGTTTTTTTTTCAGCTTCCACGTATTAAGTGAGGTTATACAGTATTTGTTCTTCTCTGACTTATTTCACTTAGCACAATGCCCTCAAGGTTCATCTATATTGTCATAAATGGCAGGATTTACTTATTTTTTATGACTGAATAATATTACATATGCATTTATAAAATTTCCTTTATCCATTCATCCATTAGTGGACACAGATTGTTTCCATGTCTTGGCTATTATAAGTAGTGCTGCAGTGAATATGGGGGTGTAGATACCTCTTCAAGGTGATTTCAGTTCCTTCAGATATATACGCATAATTGGAATTGCTGGATCATATGGTAGTTCTATTTTTAATTTTTTGAGAAACCTCCATACTGTTTTCCATAGTGGCTGTACCAATTTATGTTCCCACCAGTAGTCACAAGGGTTCCCTTTTCTCTACATCCTTGCTCACAGTAATCTCTTAGTTTTTGATAATAGCCCATTAGCAGGCTCTCTCATTGTGGTTTTGGTTTTATTTGCATTTCCCTGATAATTAATGACCTGTGCCTTTTCAGGTAACTGTTGCCCATATGAATATCTTCCTTGGAAGAGTGTCTATTCAGATCCTATGACCACTTTTTAATTGGGTTATCTGTTTTTATTTTTGTTTTTGCTATTGAGTTGTAGGAATTCCTTATGTACTTTAGATATTAACCCCGTATCAGATATTTGAAAATACATATCTTCTTCCATTTCTTTGATTGCCTTTTCATCTTGTTACTTTTTGCTGTGCCAAAGCTTTTTAGTTTTTTTTTTTTAATGTTTATTTAATTTTGAGAGAGACAGCATGAGTGGGGGAGGGGCAGAGAGAGAGGTGACACAGAATCCAAAGCAGGCTCCAGGCTCTGAGCTGTCAGCACAGAGCTGAACGCGGGTCTCAGATTCACAAACTGTGAGATCATGACCTGAGCCTAAATCGGGTGCTTAACTGACTGAGCCACGAAAGCTTTTTAGTTTAATGTAGTTCCATTTGTTTAATTTTGCTTTTCTTATTTGTATTTTTCGTATCATATCCAAAAAACTCCTTACCAATACCACCATCAAGGAATCTTTTTTTCTGTTTTCTCTTGGGAGTTTTATGGTTTCAGATCTTACATTTATCTATCTATTTATCTAAGCATGCACACGTGAGTGGGGGAGGGGCAGAGAGAGAAGGAGAGAGAATCCCAATCAGACTTTGCACTGTCAGTGCAGAGCCAGATGCAGAGCTCTATCCCAAGAACCATGAGATGATGACCTGAGCTGAAATCAAGAGTGGGATGCTCAACCAACTGAGCCACCTAGATGCCCCTAGGTCTTACATTTAAATCTTTAATCCATTTTGAGTTAGTTTTTGTGAGTAATATAATATAAGGGTCCAGTATCATTTGTTGCATGTCAGTATCCAGTTTTCCTAGCACCATTTTTTTTGAAGACACTATGTTTTCCCCACTGAGTATGCTTGGCTCCCTTGTCAAATATTAGTTGACCATACATGTGAGGCTTTCTATTATGTTCCATTGATCTGTGTGTCTGTTTTTATGTCATACCATACTGTTTTGATTACTATAGCTTTGTCATATAGGCTGAAATCAGGACGTGTGATACCTGCAACTTTATTCTTCTTTCTCAGGATTGCTTTCGCTATTTGGAATCTTTTGTGGTTCCATATGAATTTTAAAATTGTTTTTCTGTTATTGTAAAAAAAAAAAAATGACATTGGGAGGGGTACCCACTTGTCTCCACTGAGTGTCCGACTTCAGCTAAGGTCATGATCTCTTGGCTTGTGAGTTCGAGCCCCGCGTCAGGCTGTATGCTGACAGCTCAGAACCTGGAGCCTGCTTCGGATTCTGTGTCCCTCTCTTGCTATGCCCCTCCCCCACTCATGTTCCGTCTCTCTCTCTCTCTCTCTCTGAAGAATAAATAAACATTAAAAAAAATTTTTTTAATGACATTGGAGCTTTGATAGGGATTTCACTGAATCTGTAAATGGCTTTGGGTAGTGTGAACCTTTTGACAATGTTAATTCTTCCAATCCATAAACATGAGATATCTTTCCATTTATTTGTGTTGAAGTTCTTAACTTTTGAACAAGGAGCCTCATTTTCACTTTGTACCAGACTCTACAAATTATGTAGTCAGTTGTGCCTGGACTAGATGTCCTGTCTTAGCAATTCTGTGATTCTATTCTTCCTTACAGATTATGAGTCTGCATTTACTCTTAGGATCTTTGGTATAATCTTTGTTTCCTGAATGGAATTTCCCCAAATTTCTGTCATTTATAGGCTTCATGAATTTTTTGTTTTTCCCTTTATTTTATTCCTGATGAAAGAATAAAAAGCTTATTGGGGAAAAAAGGGAGAGAGAAAATAAAAAAGGAATCAAAAGAACAGGAGGGAGGGGCATCTGGGTGGCTCAGTCGGTTAAGCATCCAACTTCAGCTCAGGTTGGATCTCACAGCCTGTGAGTTTGAGTCCCACGTCAGGCTCTCCACCGACAGCTCAGAGTCTGGAGTCTCCCACTCTCTTTCTGCCCCTCCCCCATTCACACTCTGTCTCTCTCTCTCTCAAAAATAAAATAAAAACATAAAAAATTAAAAAAAAAAAAAAGGCAGGAGGGAAAAACCATAGACTTAGCTCCCCAACCCCAGTCTCCAAGCTTTCATAAATGTTAGAGATAAGTCCAAAGAATACCTCAGCTTAAAAAAAAATAATAATAGGTATGATTGGGGAAGAAAGTAATCAGAAAGCAATTGCTTTTTTTTAATTAAGTTTTAAAATTTTAATTCCAATATAGTTAACATACAATATTATATTACAACATAGTGATTCAACAATTCTATACATTACTCAGTGCTCATCATAATAAATGTACTCTTTAATCCCCATCACCTGTTTCACCCACTGCTCCCCCACCTCCCCTTTGGTAACCCTCTGCTCTCTCTAGTTAAGAGTCTTTCTTGATTTCTCTCTTTTTTCCTATGCTCATTTGTTTTGTCTCTTAAATTCCACATATGAGTGAAATCATATGGTATTTGTCTTTCTCTCACTGACTTTTTTCACTTAGCATAATATACTCTAGATACATCCATGTTGGTGCAAATGGCAAGATTTCATTCATACACATAGACACACACATGCATACACACATACACACACCCCACATCTTCTTTATCCCTTCAGCTATCGAGGGACATTTGGGCTACTTCCGTAGTTTGGCTGTTGTAAATAATAGTGGTGCATGTATCCCTTTGTATTAGTGTTTTTGTATTTGGGGGGTAAATGCCCAATAGTGTGATTACTGGATTGCGGGATAGTTTTATTTCCAACTTTCTGACGAACGTCCATACTGTTTTCTACAGTGGCTGCACCAGTTTGCGTTTCCACCAATAGTGCATGAGGGTTCCTTTTTCTCCACATCCACGCCTATATCTGTTGTTTCTTGTGTTTTTTAATTTTTTCTTCTTGTATTTTTTATTTTAGCCATTCCAACAGGCGTGATGTGATATCTCATTGTGGTTTTGATTTGCATTTTCCTGATGATGTGTGATGTTGAGCATCTTTTTATGTGTCTGTTGCCATCTGGATTTCTTTGGAGAAATATCTGTTCATGTCTTCTGCCCATTTTTTAAAAAGTATTTATTTATTTTGAGAAAGAGCACATGCATGTAAGCTGGGGAAGGGCTGAGAGAATCCCTGCGTTGTTAGAGCAGAGCCTAACACAGGACTTGATCTCATGAACTGTGAGATCATGACCTGAACTGAAATCAAGAGTCAGATGCTTAGCAAACTGAAGCACCCAGGCGCCCCTCCTCTGCCCATTTTTTAATTGGATTATTTGTTTTTTGGGTGTTGAGTTGTATCAGCTCTTTATTTATTTTGGGTACTAACCCTTTATCAGATATGTTATTTGCAAATGTCTTCTCCCATTCCATAGGTTGCCTTTTAGTTTTGTTGATCGTTTCCTTCACAACAATTTTTATTCTGATGAAGTCCTAATAGTTTATTTTTGCTTTTGTTTCCCTTGCCTCAGGACACCCATCTAGGAAAAAAAGCTGCTACAACCAGTGTCAGAGAAATCACTGCCTCTGCTCTCTTCAGGGATTTTTTATGGTTTCAAGTGTCACATTTAGGTCTTAATCCATTTTGAGTTTATTTATGTGTATGGTGTAAGAAAGTGTCCAGTTTCACTCTTTTGCATGTGGCTGTCCAGTTTCCCTACACCATTTGTTGAAGAGACTATTTTTCCCACTGCATATTCTTTCCCCCTTTGTCGAAGATTAATTGACCATGTAATTGTGGGTTTATTTCCTGGGTTTTCTCTTCTGTTCCATTAATCTATGTGAGCAAATTCCTTTTAATTGAATTATTTCCTTGTGGGATTAGAGGTGTTCCTACCAAGACAAACATATCCTTGAGATATAACAAAAACTACTCTTGGTGCAAATATATTTTTTTAATCACAAATTTAAAAAGGAATTATTATCTGGATCCTTTTATTGTATAGGATTTAAGTACAGTTCAAATGCAAATATGTAGGACCACATATTTATCTAGGCTTGTTTTCTTTGGTAGGAAAATTGATCCATTCATGCCCTTATTTTGTGATGGTCCTTGTCACAACCACTGAGGTTACAAAGATGACCAGTAGAGTTCCAGTGCTCAGATATCTTAGTCTAGTGAAGGGGGCAGACCTCTAACCAGGCAGTCACGGGGGAGTACTGTAATAGAGGCATCACCAAGCATGGAGACACCAGCCTGTACCACCAGCTCAGTGAGGGAAGGGAGGAGGGAAAAGTAACAAATAATCAAGTCAGTATTTTTCCACTACCCTTGTCTTTTAAAAGATATATTCCCTTAAACCTTCAACTTCTTTTCTTAAGGGGGTTATTTTATTAGATGCCAGGTAGTTTCATTACCAGAGCAAGGATATTGTCTGTAACAGAAGTTTTGGATTCTTTGTGAGATCTTTCTGAGGGAGACAACAGGCTTTTCTTCCATCATAGGAGAATTTACTGTGTTAAAAGATCCGGCCACATAGTGGCTTACGTTTTAATTTAGAGACTTTCTTAAAAATGGATTATGTCTATAAAACCCTCAGATAAGGAATTAAAGCCTAATCACCCAAATAAGTGGGGTTTTTTAACGGAGAGTCAGGAATAGAGGAGAAGCAGGAAGGAAATTAACATTTGATTACCTACTTTTATTTATTTCATTTAATCACTTTTATCAACTGTGTTTCCATTCTTTTCTTTTTTTAATTTTTAATGTTTTCATTTTTAAATATAATTTATTGTCAAATTGGCTTACATACAACACCCAGTGCTCATCCCAGCAAGTGTCCTCCTCCCTGCCCATCCCCCACTTTCCCCTCTCCCCCGTCCACCATCTACCCTTAGTTTGTTCTCAGTCCTTAAGAGTCTCTTATGGTTTGCCTCCCTCCCTCTGTAACTTCCCCCCCCCTCCCCCATGGTCTTCTGTTAAGTTTCTCAAGATCCACATATGAGTGAAAACATATGATATTGTCCTTCTCTGACTGATTTCCATTCTTTTCAAATAAGGAGAATGAGTGCTTCTTCTTCTCTGCCTAGCACTCCAGGACCCCAGCTCTTCTCTGTCCTCCTACCTGCCTCGACTGGGTTCACATGGGCTCTCTGTCATCTGTCCCTGAGGCTTCCTTCATACAACACTGCTCTCGTTTTGCTGGGGCTTACTGAGAATAATCCAGTCTCTTGGGTGTCAGTGTCAGCAGCCTTCTTATATGGAAAACACCCAGTACTGACGCCTAACCCTCAGTGGCCACAAAAGAAAATAATTGGAGCTATATATTGAGCATGTACTCTATGTGAAGTAGGAGCTCTGCATAAAGTTTCACTAAAAATTCACATGAATCCTTTGAGGGAGGAACAGTTTTGACCCAAAATCACACAGCTAGAAAATGACAGCCAAGATTCTAGTCTAACCCAGGTATGACTTTGCATTATAACATGCTGCCTCTTCGGGTGCCTGGTGGCTCAGTTGGTTGAACCCCTGACTCTGGCCCAGGCCATGATTTCATGGTCCGTGAGTTCGAGCCCTGCATCAGGCTCTGTGCTGACAGCTCAGAACCCAGAGCCTGCTTCTCATTCTGTGTCTCCCTCTCTCTTTCTGCCCCTCTGCCACTCATGCTCTGTCTCTCTCTCTCAAAAACTAAATAAACAGGGGCGCCTGGGTGACTTGGTCGGTTAAGCGTCCGACTTCAGCTCAGGTCATGATCTCAGTCCATGAGTTCGAGCCCCGCGTCGGCTCTGTGCTGACAGCTAGGAGCCTGGAGCCTGCTTCAGATTCTGTGTCTCCCTCTATCTCTGCCCCTCCCCCACTCATGCTCTGTCTCTCTCTGTCTCAAAAATAAATAAACATTAAAAAAAAATTAAAAAAAAAAAAAACTAAACATAAAAAAAAGTTTTCTTAAGTAATATGCTCTTTGTCTCTTACCTCCTGGAATATAAACATCTGCCAGAACCAAGCCCAGATATTGTTGCCTCTTTGGACCTTATGCATTGGGCTAGAAGCACTCTCTGACCCCTTCCACAAGGGGTCCTACAGCTGGCTCAGGTTTCCCTCCTCACCAACCCATATTGCTCAAATCCTTCCACTGGACTGTCCCAAGAATTTAGTAAACTCTAGGGTTTTAATCTAGTCATCACACACTATTGCCAAATCTGTAGGCTGGGGGTAAGGATACCTGAATTTGAATCACAACTCTGGGGTTATATGAACAGGTCATGTGATTGGAATCCCAGTGTCCTTTTGTTGAATAGAGATAAAATTATCTTCTCCCTCAGTGACTCTGCTTCTCTCTGGATTCACCAAGACAGACCTCAGACCTCTAACAGCCACTTCGGTTTCATAGTCCCCAGAGGAGTATTGGCCTTGTGTTCTGTGCAGAGCTATCCCCTGGGGCTGTGCAAGGCTGTATCCCTGCTCACTGCTTGATCCTGGAAACATTCCATTCCATGGGAAGCCTCCTTCAAGCAGATATACCCTTTTTCCTTCTTTATGTAAGAGTTGTGATGGGACCCATTTAAAAAAAAAAAAAAAACACTTCTGTTTTTCACTTTCGTCTGGAAGAGGTTCTATGGCAGATGGAGTCTTAAAAAAAAAAAAAAAGCCTTATTGCCACCCCCAGCTTCTTCTTTCTACTCCCACCCTCCAACTCCTCACATACCCTAGCCAAAAATGCCTAGGATAAAAGCTGTCTAGGATCAAGAACAGACCAGGAGTGAAACTGAGTCTAAATATGGACATAAGGATGGAGGAAACTCTGTCCAAAAGGAAACCAGGGATGATGCTCCAGAAGGAAAAGCAATTCCAAGAATATCAAGAAGGTTTCATATCACATGTGTAGAGTCTGGGGGGGCGGCGGGGGGTGTGCGCGCACAGATGTACGCACAAGCACAAAAATAAGAACCCCATCTTCCTCTGGGAATCAAAATAGCCTTCAGTCCCCAGAGTAAGGGAGCAGGAAGCTTCTGTGAGCTCTGTTTATGAGCAGGCGAGTCTGAGTCCTCACATTTGTGGCCCAGTTGTGGGCAGCTGTCCCTGACCAGATGCACCACACACAAAAAGAACCAGCCATCAGCACAGAGCTTTGATGAATTATTCATGGGCTCAGGAGGCATCCACTGTTAGGAAGCCCTCACCCCTATCCTTTGAATCCTCCAAGGCGAGGACTCCTTCCCTTTGTCCCCTCCCTCCTTTATGTATTCAGTAACTATTCTGAGGCCTGCACAGCCATTTTTACATGGACTCTGAAAGGCACACTAGCTGTACTTGAGTCCCAGCTCTGTGATTTATTTGCTCTATGATACTGCATAAGTAACTTTATCTCTTTGAGGTTTCATCATCTATAAAGTGGAAGTGATGCTCCCTCTCAGTTGTTGAGAGGAAGGTAGGACAATAGTTGCACAGTGTGAACAATACCTGCTTGGTTCACTGTTTTCCCTGTAGTGGTTGTGGTGATGATGATTTTTATATGTTTAGGTCAAGATGAACAGGATTTAAGTATCTGGTGTCCTTAGAGAACTTGACAGACTACAAAACACTTATACAGTCTCCTTTCAGTGTAAAGAAACAAACAAAATAAGATAGGGCTGCTAGCATTCTTCCTCTTGCACGGGTAAGGATGCTAAGGTTTAAATGGTGCAGAAAGCAGTGTTGCTGAGGCTAGAATCCAAGGCTTTAACTCCGTCCAAGGACTGTGTGCTCTAACTCCTCATTAGTCCTAGCTCTGCTTCACAGACCTGTTTGCTACAGCTTCTTGCAAGTCACAAAATAGCCAGCAGGGGGTAAAAGCAGGAAGTTTCTACGTTACTGAGAACTGACCATTACTGTGCTGTCTATACATTAATATTAAACTTTGAGGGCTAAATTAGCAAGGTAGCATAATCTATCTTATTTGTTTAATTTTATTTTAATTCAGGTATAGATAACATATAGTATCATATTAGTTTCAGGTATATAATATAGTGATTCAACACTTCCATACAACACCCAGCGCTAATCACAAGTGCACTCCTTTATCCCCATCCCCCCCATCTACCTCCCCTCTGGTAACCATTAGTTCTCTATAGTTAAGAGTCAGCTTCTTGGTTTATTTCTTTCTTTTCCTTTGTTCATTTTTTGTGTTTTTTTTAAATTCCACATAGGCATGGAATCATACAGTATTTGTCTTTCTCTGACTTTTTCTGCTTAACATAATACATTGTAGCTCCATCCATGTTGTTGCAAATGGCAATATTTCATTCTTTTTTATGGCTGAGTAATATTCCATTGTGTATATATACCACATCTTTATCCATCAGTTGATGGACACTTGGGCTGCTTCCATAATTTGGCTGTTGTAAATAATGGTGCAATAAACATAGGGGTGTATGTATCTTTTAAAATTAGTGTTTTTGTTGGGCGCCTGGGTAGCTCAGTTGGTTAAGCCCAACTTCAGCTCAGGTCATGATTTCACGGCCTGTGGGTTCAAGCCCCACATGGGGCTCTGTGCTGACAGCTCAGAGCCTGGAGCCTGCTCCAGATTCTGTCTCTCTCTCTCTCTCTCTCTCTCTCTCTGCACCCCCCTACTCATACTCTGTCTGTCTGTCTGTCTGTCTCTCTCAAAAAATAAACATTAAAAAAATTGTTTTATTTATTTTTTTAACATTTTTATTTATCTTTGAGAGACAGACAGAGTGCAAGCAGGGGAGGGGCAGAAAGAGAAGGAGACACATAATCGGAAGCAGGCTCCAGTCTCTGAGCTGTCAGCACGGAGGCCAATGTGAGGCTTGAACCCACCAACTGTGAGATCATGACCTGAGCCGAAGGTGGACGCTTAACCAACTGAGCCACCCAGGCGCCCCCCAAAATTTTTTAAATAAAATTAGTGTTTTTGTACTCTTTGGATAAATACCCAGTAGTGTGGTTACTGGATCATATGGTAGTTCTATTTTTAACTTTTGAGGAACCTCCATATTGTTCTCCGCAGTGGCTGCATGGTTCGCATTCCCACCAACCATGTGTGAGAGTTCCTTTTTCTCTACACCCTCACCAATACATGTTATTTAGCACAATCCATCTTAGACTAGCTAAAAAACCACTAGAACTAGAACTCAGGGAGTGTCCTTAGCAATTCTTGAAGATTTTGAAATAAGGCCTGGGCCTCCTCCATATGCTATGTATCATTTTAGCTCTTTCCCTTCTTCTGACCCCCCTCACAGGAGCTTCATGGCAGTCATATGCCCAGCTCTGTGGAATAAGGACTTCCCAGAGTTCCAACTAACTGTTCTTTACCTCTACCACAGCTTTGAGTTAGGCTGCCCCACCTTTAAGTATTTTGTAAATACTGAAATTTCTAGTGATCCATGAGTTTCCCTAGTAACTAGACAGCAGAATTGCTTTAAGTCCTGAGTCCCCACTGGATGCTTTTGGGAAATCTTCAACCTTCAGTGGGAGACTATTATCAAAGGCAGGAAGGGGGTATCTTCAAACAGCTCCTTCCTTTCTAGAAAGAAGGACTGGTGCCTTAAAGGTCAGGACCCCTTATTCCAGCTGGACATTGGACAGCAGGGAGGACTGTGGTGGAGCCAGGCAGTCCACCCAGATGCCCTCTGGTGACCTTGGTCCTTTCCCCCAGATGCAGTGAGTGGGAGAGCCATGAATGGAGGAGGGCAGGGAGGAAAGAGGCCTTTCTCAGAGACCTCACCCTTTCTCTCTTCTTATCCTTGGGAGGACCATCTCCTCCCTTGTTCCCTCTCCTACCTTTTGCTCTTGGTGGTTTTGTTTTTGTTTTGTTTTGTTTTGTTTTGTTTTGTTTTTTGGCCGAGCTCAGATCCCCCAGCTCCTCTGGGGGATCCTTATTGGAAGCTTAGAGCAAACGTGGGAGGTAAAATGTAGCTTCTCCTGAGACTGACAAGTTCCTTGAGGAGCAAAGAACAGAGTAGAGACTGACCCGGGCCCCAGCCCAGAGGCGGAGGCTGCTGTCTGAATCACCCACCCTTTTTTTCCACTGAGACAATGAGGAAAATAAACATCCAGACTAGTTTCCAGCCAGATCTGAAATCCTCATGCCTTTTTTAAAAAGAAAAATGTTATTCTAAATAACTCTGAAATATCAGACCTTCATCCTCCATCTTTTTTTGTTTGTTTTCTTTTGTCTACAGCTGGGTCTGCTCACACTGAGAGTAGGTTTTGAGTTGGGACATGAACTCCATAAAATCCCCACAGGCACCCCTGTGCTCTTCTGGAGCAGGCTCTAGCCCAGGCCTCCAGGGAGGCCCAGCCCCCCTGGAAGAGGAGAAGGCATCGGGGAGAAACCCAACCCTCTTCTTTTCATTCTGAGCCTGGATCCCTCTTCCTGCTTTCCCTTTCGTACCAGACATGCCCCCTCACCAGCCCCCAGGCAGCCAGCATGGATTAGGTCTAGTGTTTACCTGCCAGAACCCATAGACTGCTAGAGAGGAGAGCACCTCGTCCCAACTCTTCAATCCCAGAAGCCTCTGACAGCTCTCAGACATCTCTTGAGACGTCCC
The DNA here is from genome assembly GCF_028018385.1 of Neofelis nebulosa. Taxonomy (NCBI): domain Eukaryota; kingdom Metazoa; phylum Chordata; class Mammalia; order Carnivora; family Felidae; genus Neofelis; species Neofelis nebulosa. The sequence continues at coordinate 54,033,064 of NC_080791.1, forward strand.
CCCATTTTTGTTCTTTGAGTTGCTTCTGATTATCTTTAGAGAAGGAGGGTAATTAAGTATTGTTGAACTGGTCCCAGACCAGATTCCAAAGCCCAATCTGAGTCTATTTTTCTTCTAGAGATAGAATTATGACTTTGATTTTAGGGGTAAGTCACCTTGGGCCTCAGAAGATCTTGATTATTTAAACATCCACTCACATACAGCTCTTTGTAGGATTCTGAGCTCAATAAAATCAGTAGGCATGGTCATCTGTCTCTAGGATATGAATTGGGAGTCAAAGTCCTGGTTTTAAGTTTCAGCTTTGTTACTGATTCAGTGTGTTGATCTTAGTTTCTTCAACTATAAACTAAAATTGGAGACCAAAATGGTAATTTTCAAGCTTTTTTCTTTGCACTGCTTGTTAACTGTATCTTGCATGGAACATAACATATAAAACAGGTGAAAGGAAGCCACCTTGAATATTGCAGGGGACAGAGAGTCAAGTGCTGCCAGCTTGAGGTGGACCCAGAAGGCCTGCCCTCTCTCACTCCCATGGTGACCCGGGAAGGCTGGGACACAGTGTAAAAATATTGGTCTGCTGCAAACATGCTATAAAGTACAACGATAAACAAAAATAAAGAATTTAAAAAAATAAAAACTCAAGATGGATGATGTACTAACTAAACTGAAGAGACAGGGTGTGCCACTGACCTAAATTTCATTTTACATAGCTATCATTTGTTTATTGTTTGCTTTTATTCACCATCTCCTCGCCCCTTTTGTGGATGAAGTCAGTGAACAAAATTCTTCATGGCTGGTGAATCATATTAGCCAAAACACTCAGCCAAGACAGAGAAGGGAATAGATTTCATAGAATGAGAAAATTCTAGAATATGAGGTCTTGAAAATGCCCTTAGAGAGGGTTTAGTTCCAAACTCCTCAAATAACACAGTATCCAAAGGTCAAAGGAGGGGAGCTAATTTGCTCAAAATCCTACAGCTAACTGGCAAGGCTAGAATTGGCACCTGGGTTTCTTGGCTTCCAGCTAGTGTTCCAGGCTATGGTGATGGTGATAGCATCTAACATTTACATAAGGCTATATAATTTATAAAGTGTACCTACCTACACTTTATACACATGTGTACATACATACATATATACACACACACACATACACACTGATCTAGAAGGCCACTTTAATACAAAGAGCATAGGTCTTGGCATCATATAAATACATGAACCCACAACATTGATGACGTCAGTCTTAACACAGGTAAGTTAATTTACTTTTCTGAGCCTCAATTTCTGTATCACTAAAATAGAAACAAGACATTCTTCACAAGATCATTATGAAGATTAGATAAGAG